>NC_057814.1:55185970-55510264 GCF_018294505.1 Triticum aestivum | reverse complement strand
CATTCCCCCCTCTGTCGCGTGCACCCGTCGCCCCCGTCGGCCGCCCCTTCCCCCTGTTGCTCCCATCACTGATGGTTCTGCTGCCGCTGCTCTATTGTTTTGCCGCCACTACTGACGCTGCTTGCTCTGCTGCGCTGCTGCCTGTCCTCGCACAGCCGCCCGCGTCCCGCGCGTCCTGGCCTCGCGCCACGCCGGCGCCCGCCTCTGCAAGCCGGCGCACCGTCCGCCCTGCTGCCCCATCGCCTACTGCCTCCCCTTCTGCAGGCTGATCTGAGTTGGACCATCCTCTGCAGCCAACTTCTCTTCGGCAAGAGGAAGAAAGGAGAATCAGGGTACGGTTTCATGGCTAGAAGATATATTGCTGTACCCCGAGTGAAGGGATTTCATTGCACACATGCGCATATATTTCTGTTGTGAGCATAACTCCAGAATTTATTTATCTGTGATTCGTATTGGGTTAATAATCTGCAGCTAGTTGTATTTTTAATTCACTAGCCTTTTACTTATACATGAGAGAAGTGGGAAGCTAAGTCAATAGGTGCTAAACTCAACCCTTGGCTTGTTACGTGAGCTCAAACTAGTACCTAGTGAGTGTTTCATGTACTGAACTTGGATTTCCGGTGTTTTTGTAACATCCATGTAAGGTGCATAGCAGCCCTATTTTATGCTAGATCCTTTGTTTAACCAAATTAGTTAGGGATGATAACCCATTCATGAGCAATATTGCGAGATGTTGGTTGCCTTTTAGAGAAAATCTGGATCATGGGGTGACTCTGGCTGTAAACTGAACTTGGTTCGGTTAAAAACTGCACTGTCAAATCTGGACAGCAAGCTTATATCTGAAAAATGAGTTAGCTAGGCTCAGAATTTTGAGTTGGCCCCTTTACATAAGTTTTAGATAAAGTTTCAAGGTTTCTTTAGAGTATTTATTTGTGTCGTTTGGATGTACGGTTTGAGAGCAGCTATCAGTTTAGTTTGCTGTCCCGAAATATATGTTCCTGGGTACAGTATTTTGATATGGGAGATTAGGCCCTGTTAGAGGTGGTATTAAAATAAAGTTACAACACGAAAATTTTAGAGGCTGTTCTGTAGATACTTAAAACACATATCACTTGTCAGGTTTCGTTCGGTATATTAAATCCTATGAAATTATCAAAGTGTGTTGTACTATGTTGGACAGAATTTTATGTTTGGACTTGGGTGAATGTAACCAGACTTATACTCTCAGATTTTGTCATAGTTGATGGTGTGAGGACTTATAATGTGATAAAGTATATACGTTGTTGCAACACCTATATAATGTTATAAAGTATATACATTGTCATCTAAGTTGAGCTGATTTTGATTTCCGTATGTTATGGGGGGACAACAGATATTGCTATATGTTCATTCTTGAGGGTACAGACTTGCTAAACTATTGATGATTTTTTGTTGGGTGACCTATTAGATCTGGAATGGAAGCTCACATAAGTTGAGCTGATTTTTGTCCATATGAAAGCAGAGGACCATATGGTCTGTGGCCTTTTCATCCATATGAAAGTAGAGGCACATTGTGGTGCTAGTTTGCTGGGTTTTGTCTCCGACCATCGTGTCGTGATGATTTTGCAGGTACCCCGAGAGGCCCTTGAGTTTGCCGGAATGTCGATTAACTTCCGTTCCGGCAAATTCGGGTACTCCATATGACCTATTTTCAGCAAAGGTCATGCTGAAATTTTCCGTGAATTTTAGCATGACTTTGCTAAAAATAGGACATATGGGGTACTTGCGACTAATGCATGGGCCGGGGTATCTTAGTACTTAATTAAGTAGGATCAACTGCCTCTTGTCTTATGCATGGGCCTCAGCGTCGACAAACCCTAAATGATAAAACCTTGGCTTTTAGGGTGCCTCGGTGTCGATAAAAACCTAAATGATGAAAGCTTAGGCTTTTAGGGTGCCTCGGCGTCGACAAACCCTAAATGATAAAAGCTTAGCTTTTAGGATGCCTCGGTGTCGACAAACCCTAAATGATGAGACCATGATCTTGTTCCTTGACAATAACCAACTTTTTGACCAATTTTTTTTTCCTATTTAGAGCGAAACATGGCCCACAACGATGAGGCCGGCGGTTCGGGCAAGGCATTCTGGGAGCTGTCCCAGGAGATGGAGGAAGAACCTCACCGCTATGAGGATGCTGCGGAAGACACCGATCCCGACTACACAACCCCTAGTGGCGTCGGGGATGACACCACTGATGGTGCCGCCGAGGATGCCACCACTGATGATGGCGGCGCACACACAGATGGCAGCCAACCGAAGAGGCAACGGAAGGACCGGCGCCCGAACGTGCTCGGCACCGTCAAGGAGGAATTTACTGAAGTGTCCTCCCAGGGGCATCCAACGGCGCCCAAAGAAATAGTCAAGGGGTACGCGGGACAGCTCGGGTGCATTCTCCGGAGCACCGTCTCGATCAACATCGAGAACCTAAGGCATCGTGACCGAGGGAATTTGCGCAACCTCCTCTTCACGAAGCTGCACGAATGATACAAGTTCCCCGGTGACTTCGCAAACACACGCCTCTCAGGGAATAAAGTGAACAGTGCCGCCCTCACGAAGATGAGCAAGGCCCTGGCTACTTGGAGAGGCGCGGTGAAGAGCATGATTGAAAAAGGTGATAGTTATGAGAAGATCAAGGAGAAAAATCCTTCGATCAGCGAAGATGACTACCGGGAGTTCAAGATCAAGTGCGACAGCAACGCATCCGAGGAATCAAGTCAGTGGGGGAAAGATATGCGGGACTTGAACTTAGGGGTCCACAAACTCGGTCCCGGCGGTTACAGAGTGGCGGAACCTATATGGGACAAGGAGGACACGGAGCATGCCGAGCAAGGCCTACCGCCCCGCTTCAAGAAATACCGTGACAAGCAGACCAGGAACTATGTCAGGGCCCGGTACAAGATTGACCCGGTAACCAAGGAGCTTACCACGGATCCGAAGACCAAGGCGCTTGAGAAAGTTCTGGTAAGCAATACACCCCCACGTAATTAGCTACATATATGGTTGCATTCTAGTTAATGAAGCCAAATTTCTAAATGGTTCACGTTCCTTCCACAGGACACTGAAAGCAGTAGCGCGGGGTCGTCTCAGAGCTCCCCTTTCGATACCCCTTTAAATAGGGCATTGAACATAATGAAAAACAAGGATAAGCTCAGTAAGCCGTCGTCAGCTGGTCGTGTGGCCGACAAAGGCTTGTCCACGAAATGGTCGGAATACTATACCGCTGGGCGAAAGGAGAGAAAGACCAGCTCGGAAAGCCAGCAACGCGAGTTTGAACAACTCAAGGCACAAGTGGCGCGGATTCCGGAGATGGTCGAAGAGCAAGTGCAATACCAACTGGGAGCGACAATCACCGCCATTATACCTACCTTGGTTTCTGGGCTGCAGGCGTGGGTGGCGGGCGGCCATCAAGGGCCGCCCCCGATTCCCAGCTTCATGGGCAGCAACTCGCGCAACGTGCCGGCGGCGCCATTGGTGTCTCCAATGGAGGCGGCATTGGTGTCTCCCGAGGCGGCGCCACTGGTGTCTCCAGCGGAGGCGGCATTGGTGGCTCCCGCGGCGGCACCGGCATTGCAGCTTAATGCACCCGGGTGTGGGAAGAATACGCCGGCCGGCACCTCGGCAGCAAGCGGCCCCTCCGTCAATTGCACGCCCGCTGTTGGCGGTGCCTCGACATTAGCCGAGCTCGACGCCATCACGGTAACACATTAAGCCTCTCGGCCGATGACTGCATCTCCTTGCCTTTGACTGGGCATCCCTGACGCCCTACATGTTTTCGCAGGGCGCCGCCGAGGTTCCGTGCACTCTCCTGCACTTCATGAACGACGAGTTGGTCGATGTCGCCAGCCGCGTGTTCCACGGTAATCCGATGCCACCCACCGTTTATAGGGTTCAACTGGTTCGGGTGCTGTCGGGCTTCGATGACATGTTACCTCCGTATCGACCCCATGGGGCCGACGAAGATGATGTGATGACCCTCAGCGCCTGCATAAGCTGGCCCATGCTTTGGCCGAAGAGCCAGATTCGTTTGGGGGCGGGGGACACCACCCCACAAACAACACCGCCAGTCGTGCTGGCGCCAAGCCATGGCAAGACCCCCGCAACGCTACCGGACATGCTGGACGTGCATATGGCACAGGATCTGGACGATGACGACGACGACGGTACATTTACCAACGTCGATAAGTACTTCAACGAACATGGGTACGATGACGTATTCTTGGGGCCTCCTTCTCAAGAACCCAACCCTGCAAAAGACGATCGCGATCTAGCTGGTACCACGGAGAAACCCAATTGCAACAGGCGTCATCTGGCGTTCAGTTCTCAGGAGACGCCTCCAGCTGCCGCCTTCACCGAGCCTCAGATAGCCGAGGTGTGAAATATTATCAGCCCCAACACACTCAAGAAGGCGGTCTCTGAGCAGAACTCGATCCCATTACAGCAGAAGAAGAAGGGACGTAAAAGAAAGACTAACAAGGGTGCGAGCCAGCCGGCACCGAGTACGATCCGTGCTCAGGACGGTCCACCTTCACCTAAGGATATCTCGAGGAGGGTGCATGTGGCGGGTAGGCCGATGCTACCGACTAATCTGCTCAATGCTGCAACCGGTGCTATGCGGAGTCTGCATGATAGTGTTCTTTCTTTGGAGAAGCGGCGTCTCTCCGAGAATGATGTGGCATACCCGGTTTTTGTGGCCAAGGTGCCAGAGGGCAAGGGCTTTGTGGATAGCGCCATCGGGGGTACGATCGTCCTGCGGTTTGATGACATCTTCGCTATGTTTAACCTTCATCCGCTGCACTACACCTTCGATCGGCTATTTTCGCTGAGTATGGAGATGCGGATCATTAGAGACAAGACCCCGGACATCGTGATAGTCGACCCCTTCTACATGCGTGCCAAGATCTTGGGCAGCGCTGGGGACCAGCAAGTCGCGAGTTCATACCTCGAAGGCGTCATTCTGGCAAACCCAGATACGGATAACTTCCTCGTGCCTTACTTTCCCGAGTAAGTCATCCCCTCACCGCCCCGTAACATATGATTTCATAGATTTCGATCGTTCTTTTTTTTCTAACATTCCGTGTTTTGTGCAGTGACACACATTGCACACTCATCCTCTTAAGCCCGAAATATTCCATGGCCACGTATTTCGACTCGGACCGTCAGTCGAAGAAAGACTACACAAATATCAAGAAAGTTCTTGATGATGTTCTCCCCGGCTACGCCAGATCTGGAGGCACCTTCAGCAGGCCAGTTCGTAGGTACGGCAAGCACGTGTTCACCCACAATACGACGTTCCCCTGCGTCAAGCAGCCGTCTGGCGGTCAGAAGGATGCCTACTACGCCCTCCATCACATGCGGGCGATCGTACGGGACCATAATCACCTTCTGCTACCAAATAATCTGAAAGATTGGGCCGCAAGCTTGTCGGCAATCCAGGACACGGACATCAGACAAGAATTCTTTCACATTCAGTCGGAGTTTGCGGAAATCATCCATCAAGATGTCCTTCATACCTCGGGGCAGTTCTACCTCAGATATCAACCGGCCAACACTGAGCTAGAAACAACGCTACAAATGCAGGCTGACAACGCCCGCGATTTCATGACCATCACGACAGACGGCGGCTTCATCCACGCTCCGGTCCCTGAGTCGAGTCGAAAGTAGTGATGCTATGTAGTTCTGAAATATCGATTAGCTCATGTTGTAATTAAACTTTAATGAACTTGTATCTCTTTGGTTTGGACAGTCTCTACTTATATGTAATCCATGCTATTTATTAGTAGGACCATGAATCGTGCTATTAATGTCTTGCTTTTCTCTTCCGATCCTTTTGTTGCATACTTATATATTGCTTATGTATTGTCTGTGAATTGCTACTAACGTTTTGTTTGGCTAGTGCATTGAGATGCCGTCGTATGACGTGTACAAGGGTAAGGTTCCCGGAGTCTACGACGACTGGGAGGAGTGTCGGAGACAGGTTCACCATTTCAGCGGTAACAGTTACAAAGGGTACACCACTAGGGCGGAGGCGGAAGCTAGATACGCGCGCTATCTAGCGGGAGAGAGGAGGGAGCGGAGGAGGAACCGGATGAAGACCAGTTTCATCGCGATGATGCTCATTGTGATGACCGTAGCTATCTTCTATGTGATGGTAGTTTAGATGATCGATATCGACTTGTAATGTGAAGACAAACTCGCTACTCGCGGTCTCGAGACTTGTAATGTTCTAACTTTGTTCGGTATTTTGAATTCGGAGACTAGCTAATATGATGAATTGTATTCGGAGACTAATCTTCTATTGTATTCGATGAATATGCTATTTATATGTTTTGCTGTCTATATTCTGTGCAGTAATATATTTTGTAACCTGTGCAAATATCAGAAAAGAAAAAAATTCCTAATATTCATACTAGTGGCGCACCATACAACACATTAGTGGCGCACTGCTATAAAAAATACTAGTGGCGCATTATCTGTTAGTGCGCCATTAGTAACCCAGAGCACAAGGTAAATATGGCCCCCCTGGGAGGCATACTAATGGCGCACCAAGTGACATACTAATGGCGCACTGCCTTGTGCGCCACTACTGTCTGGTATACTAATGGCGCACCAGGGGTGCGCTATTAGTATTAGTTACTAATGGCGTGATGATAGTGGCGCACCTGTAGTGCGCCATTAATGGCCAAAACAGGTGCGCCACTAACAGGCCTTTTCCTAGTAGTGTATTTACCATCCATATTGCACTTGTATCACCATCTCTTCGCCGAACTAGTGCACCTATACAATTTACCATTGTATTGGGTGTGTTGGGGACACAAGAGACTCTTTGTTATTTGGTTGCAGGGTTGCTTGAGAGAGACCATCTTCATCCTACGCCTCCCACGGATTGATAAATCTTAGGTCATCCACTTGAGGGAAACTTGCTACTGTCCTACAAACATCTGCACTTGGAGGCCCAACAACGTCTACAAGAAGAAGGTTGTGTAGTAGACATCAGCGCGCCCCGCTGGCGTCGGGCAAGTGGCCCCGGCAAGGCTCTTGCCGGGGCTACGGAGGCCGCCCGGCAAGGGTCTTGCCGGGGGAGTCCGCCTCGCCCCTTTGCTCTTTGTGGTGTTTTGGTCTTGGCGTTGCTCTGATCGCCTTGTGCCCCGGCTTCCTTTTCTGCCCTGCTCAATGTGGCCATGGGCGTGGCTCTGACTGCCCGTGCACAAGTAAAGGGGTAAAAAAGGAGTGCCCCTACTTTTGTACACCGACATGATCGGGTGTGATAGGCTCTAGGTTCACATACAACGGGTACAAGACAATTTTTCACATGCGGAATACTCAGGTTAAACTTGACGAGCGTGGCATGTACAAACATGGCCTCGGAACACTGGAGACCGAAAGGTCGAACGTGAATCATATAGTAGATATGATCAACATAGAGATGTTCACCAATGATGACTACTCCATCTCACGTGATGATCGGACATGGTTTAGTTGATTTGGATCACGTATCATTTAGATGACTTGAGGGATGTCTATCTAAGTGGGAGTTCTTAAGTAATTTGATTAATTGATTTAATTTATCATGAACTTAGTCCTGATAGTATTTGCAAATTATGTTGTAGATCAATAGCTCGCGTTGTAGCTCCACTATTTTTTGATATGTTCCTAGAGAAAAATAAGTTGAAAGATGTTAGTAGCAATGATGCGGACTGGGTCCGTGATCTGAGGATTATCCTCATTGCTGCACAGAAGAATTATGTCCTTGATGCACCGCTGGATGAGAGACCTGTTGAAAGAGTAGATGCAGACGTTATGAACGTTTGGCAAGCTCAATATGATGACTACTTAATAGTTTAGTGCGCCATGCTTTACGGCTTAGAACCGGGACTTCAAAAATGTTTTGAATGCTACAGAGCATATGAGATGTTCCAAGAGCTGAAATTAGTATTTCAGACTCATGCCCATGTCGAGAGGTATGAGACCTCTGACAAGTACTTTGCCTACAAGATGGAGGAGAATAGCTCATCTACTGAGCATGTGCTCAGAATTTCTGGGCACTACAATCGCTTGAATCAAGTGGGAGTTAATCTTCCAGATAAGATAGAGATTGACAGAGTTCTCTAGTCACCATCACCAAGCTACTAGAACTTTGTGATGAACTATAATGTGTAGGCGATAACGGAAAAGATTCCCGAACTCTTCGCGATGCTGAAATCGGCGAAGGTACAAATCAAGAAAGAGCATCAAGTGTTGATGGTTAACAAGACCACTAGTTTCAAGAAAAAGGGCAAGGAAAAAAAGGGAACTTCAAGAAGGATGGCAAACTAGTTGCCACTCCCGTGAAGAAGCCCAAAGCTAGGCCTAAGCCTAAAACTAAGTGCTTCTAATGCCAAAGAAAATGGTCACTAGAGGCGGAACTACCCAAAATACTTGGCGGATAATATGGATGGCAAAGTGAACAAAGGTATATTTGATATACATGTTATTGATGTGTACTTTACTAGTGTTCATAGTAACCCCAGGGTATTTGATACCGGTTCAGTTACTAAGATTAGTAACTCAAAACAGGAGTTGCAAAATGAACATAGACTAGTTAAGGGCAAGGTGACGATGTGTGTTGGAAGTGATTCCAAGGTTGATAAGAACACCATCGCACACTCCCTCTACCTTCGGGATTGGTGTTGGACCTAAATAAATGTTATTTTGGTGTTTGCGTTGAGCATAAATATGATTAGATCATGTTCATTGCAATATGTTTATTCATTTAAGTCTGAGAATAATTGTTGTTATGTTTACATGAATAAAACCTTCTATGGTCATACACCCAATGTGACTGGTTTACTGAATCTCGATCGTGATGATACACATATTCATAATATTGATGCCAAAAGATGCAAAGTTGATAATGATAGTGCAACATATATGTGGCACTGTCGTTTAGGTCATATTGGTGTAAAGCGCATGAAGAAACTCCATACGGATGGATTTTTGGAATCACTTGATTATGAATCATTTGATACTTGCGAACCATGCCTCATGGGAAAGATGACTAAAACTCTGTTCTCCGGAACAATGGAGCGAGCTAATGACTTATTGGAAAGAATACATACCGATGTATGTGGTCCTATAAGTGTTGAGGCACGCGGCGGGTATCGTTATTTTCTGACCTTCACAAATGAAACAAAAGTCTGAAACGTTTGAAAAGTTCAAAGAATTTCAGAGTGAAGTGGAGAATCATCGTAACAAGAAAATAAAGTTTCTACGATCTGATCGCGTAGGCGAATATTTGAGTTACGAGTTTGGCCTTCATTTAAAACAATGTGGAATAGTTTCACAACTCACGCCACCTGGAACACCAAAGTGTAATGGTGTGTCTGAATGTCGTAACCGTACTTTATTAGATATGGTGCGATTTATGATGTCTCTTACCGATTTACCACCATCTTTTTGGGGTTATGCATTAGAGACAGCTATATTCACGTTGAATATGGCACCGTCTAAATCCGTTGAGATGACACCGTGTGAACTGTGGTTTGGCAAGAAACCTAAGCTGTTATTTCTTAAAAGTTTGGGGATGCGACACTTATGTCAAACGGCTTCAGCCTGATAAGCTCGAACCCAAATCAGACAAGTGCGTCTTCATAGGATACCCTGAGGAAACAATTGGGCACACCTTGTACCACAGATCCGAAAGGCAAGATCTTTGTTGCTAAGAATGGATCCTTTCTAGAGGAGTTTCTCTCGAAAGAAGTGAGTGGGAGGAAAGTAAAACTTGATGAGGTAATTGTACCTTCTCTCAAATTGGAAAGTAGCACATCAGTGAAATCCATTCCCGGGATGCCTACACCAACTAGTGAGTAAGCTAATGATGATGATCATGAAACTTCAGATCGAGTTACTACTGGACCTCGTAGGTCGAATAGAGCATGTTCTAGACCAGAGTGGTACCGTAATCCTGTCCTGAAACTCATGTTACTAGACCATGACGAACCTACGAACTATGAAGAAGCTATGATGAGCCCAGATTCCGACAGATGGCTTGAGGCCATGAAATCCGAGATAGGATCCATGTATGAGAACAAAGTGTGGACTTTGGTGGACTTGCCGATAGAGAATAAATGGATCTTCAAGAGGAAGACTAACGCTGATGGTAATGTTACTGTCCAGAAAGCTTGACTTGTCGCAAAAGTTTTTCGACGAGTTTAAGGAGTTTACTATGATGAGACTTTCTCACCCATATCCATGCTTAAGTCCATCCGAATCATGTTAGCAATTGCCACATTATGAAATCTGGCAAATGGATGTCAAAACTGCATTCCTTAATGGATATCTCAAAGAAGAGTTGTATATGATGCAACCAGAAGGTTTTGTCAATCCTAAAGGTGCTAACAAAGTGTGCAAGCTCCAGCAATCCTTCTATGGACTGGTGCAAGCATCTCGGAGTTGGAATATATGCTTTGATGAGGTGATGAAAGCATATGGTTTTATACAGACTTATGGTGAAGCCTGTATTTACAAGAAAGTGAGTGGGAGCTCTGTAGCATTTCTGATATTATATGTGGATGACATATTGTTGATTGGAAATGATATAGAATTTCTGGATAGCATAAAAAGATAGTTGAATAAGAATTTTTCAATGAAAGACCTCAGTGAAGCTGCTTACATATTGGGCATCAAGATCTATAGAGATAGATCAAGACGCTTGATAAGATTTTCAATGAGTACATACCTTGACAAGATTTTGAAGGAGTTCAAAATAGATCAGTCAAAGAAGGAGTTCTAGCTTGTATTGTAAGGTGTGATGTTGAGTAAAGACTCAAAGCCCGACCATGGCATAAGATAGAAAGAGAATGAAAGGCATTCCCTATGCCTCAGCCATATATAGGTTCTATAAAGTATGCCATACTGTGTAAAAAACCTGCTGTATACCTTGCCATGAGTTTGGCAAGGGGGTACAATAGTGATCCAGGAGTGGATCAATGGACAACGGTCAAAGTTATCCTTAGTTACCTAAGAGGACTAAGGAAATATTTCTCGGTTATGGAGGTGATAAAGAGTTCGTCGTAAAGAGTTACGTCGCTGCAAGCTTTTACACCGATCCAGATGACTCTGAGTCTCAATCTGGATACATATTGAAAGTGGGAGCAATTAGCTAGAGTAGCTCCATGCAGAGCATTGTAGACATAGAAAATTTGCAAAATACATACGGCTCTGAATGTGGCAGACCCGTTGACTAAACTTCTCTCACAAGCAAACCATTATTACACCTTAGTACTCTTTGGGTGTTAATCACATAGCGACGTGAACTAGATTATTGACTCTAGTAAACCTTTTGGGTGTTAGTCACATGGCGATGTGAACTATGCGTATTAATCACATAAAGATGTGAACTATTGGTGTTAAATCACATGACGATGTGAACTAGATTATTGACTCTAGTGCAAGTGGGAGACTGAAGGAAATATGCCTCAGAGGCAATAATAAAGTTTTTATTTTATATTTCCTTATATCATGATAAATGTTTATTATTCATGGTAGAATTGTATTAACCGAAAACTTCATACATGTGTGGATACATAGACAAAACACCGTGTCCCTAGTAAACCTCTACTAGACTAGCTCGTTAATCAAAGATGATTAAGTTTCCTAACCATAGACATGTGTTGTCATTTGATGAACGGGATCACATCATTAGGAGAATGATGTGATGGAAAAGACCCATCCATTGGCATGGCATACTGATCGTTCAGTTTTATTGCTATAGCTTTCTTCATGTCATATACATATTCCTTTAACTATGAGATTATGCAACTCCCGGATACCAGAGGAATACCTTGTGTGCTATCAAACATCACAACGTAACTGGGTGATTATAAAGATGCTCTACAGGTATCTCCGAAGGTGTTTGTTGGGTTGGCATAGATCGAGATTACGATTTGTCACTCCGAGTATCGGAGAGGTATCTCTGGGCCCTCTCGGTAATACACATCATAAGAAGCCTTGCAAGCAAAGTGACTAATGAGTTAGTTGCAGGATGATGTATTACAGAACGAGTAAAGAGACTTGCCAGTAACGAGATTGAACTAGCTAGGTATGAAGATACCGACGATCGAATCTCAGGCAAGTAACATACCGATGGACGAGGGAATAACGTATGTTGTCATAACGGTTCGACCGATAAAGATCTTCGTAGAACATGTAGGAGCCAATATGAGCATCCAGGTTCCGCTATTGGTTATTAACCAGAGAAGTGTCTCGGTCATGTCTACATAGTTCTCGAACCCGTAGGGTTCGCACGCTTGACGTTCGATGACGATTTTGTATTATATGAGTTATGTGATTTGGTGATCGAATGTTGTTCGGAGTTCCAGATGAGATCACGGACATGATGAGGAGTCTCGAAATGGTCGAGAGGTAAATATTGATATATAGGACGATGGTATTCGGACACCGGAAGTGTTCCGGAGGGTACCGGGTACATATCGGGTCACCGGAAGGGGTTGCGGGCACCCCCGGCAAAAGATATTGGGCGTATGGGCCAAGAGGGGAAACACATCAGCCACAAGGGGCTAGTGCGCCCCCCATATGGGCCGGCCTAAGTGGAGAAGGAAAAGGGGAGGAGAAAAGGAAAGAGAGGGAATAGGATTCCCCCTTCCTTCCCCCTCTTCCCTCTTTCCTTCCCCCTTCCATATACAAGGAAAGGGGGGAGGCCGAATTGGAGGAGGCCCCCAAGTAGGATTCCTCCTACTTGGGGCGCCCCTTGCTGCTCCCCTCCCCCTCCCACCTATATATATGTGAGTAGGGGGCGCCTAGAACACACAACAACAACATCTGTTAGCCGTGTGCGGCGCCTCCCTCCACAGATTACAACCTCGGTCATATCTTCATAGTGCTTAGGTGAAGCCCTGCGCGGATCACTTCACCATCACCGTCACCACACCGTCGTGCTGACGGAACTCATCTTCCTCGACACCTTTGTTGGATCAAGAGTTCGAGGGACGTCATCGAGCTGAACGTGTGCAGAACTCGGAGGTGCCGAACGTTCCGTACTTGATCGGTTGGAACGAGAAGAAGTTCGACTACATCAACCGCGTTGTCAAACGCTTCCGCTTTCGGTCTACGAGGGTACGTAGACACACTCTCCCCCTCTCCTTGCTATGCATCTCCAAGATAGATCTTGCGTGAGCGTAGATTTTTTTTTTTGAAATTGCATGCTACGTTTCCCAACAAAAATATGTTAGCCATATGAATCACAACAGGGACAAATGGCTCAACACCAAATGAGCTAACCAACCTGCCAAACAACATTCTGTGATGAAAAGCCTTGTTATTTCTGTACAGTTTGGTTGGGCGGTTGGGCGACGCAACTGCTATTTTAAATCCATCAATGGGAAGTGGCCCAAATGCTAAGCGTACCCGACCTGGGCCCCCCGTATGATATATCTCACTTACAGCGACACCACGGTTCGTATCGCGCCTAGCATTCCCAGAATGGGCCAGCACAGTTAGGTTCCTCCTCGCGCCCGCGTTTTTCTTTTCATGTTTTATTTTTATTTTTTATATTCTAAGTAAATATATTCCAAAAAAGACTTTACATAAAACATTTGAGAAAAATGTTAACCAAGCAGTTGAAAAATGTAAAATGAGTATAGAGAAAATGTTTCTCACGCATACGAAAAATGTATTTAAAAATTTATTCCAAGCATTTCAAAAAAGTAAATAAAAATGTTAATCAATCATTTCAAAAATGTTATATGTGTATAGAAAAAATGTTGAATTTTTTGATCATGTATTTAAAAAATGTTAACCAAGCATTTTAAAAAATTGAGAAAGTTTTTGAAAAGATTAGTTCAACATTTTAAAAAATGATCAATGTGTATAGAAAAAATCTTTACCATGTATAAAAAAATGTTAATCTTGTATTTAGAAAAATGTTAATGAACCATTTACAAAATGTTAAATGTGCATAGAAAAACTGTTGACAATCTAGTAAATGATGTTCATCTTGTATTTGAAAATTATTGATCAAGCTTTTGAAAAATGTTAAATGTGAATATAATAAATGTTGACAATGTATTAAATGATGTTTATCTTGTATTTGAAAATTGTTGATCAATCATTTGAAAAATGTTAAAATGTGTATAGAAAAAGTGTTAACCATGTATTAAAGAAAATTAATCTCATTTAAAAAAAGATCAAGCATGTGAAAAGTGTTCAAATTTTGAATAGAAGAATGTTGACTGTATACTATTTTTTTAACTTGTACTTGGAAAATGTTAATCAAGCAACTGTTTTTTTTTCCAAATCTGTAGAACTTTTTTTGACTGTGTACTAAAAAATGTTGCACTTGTATTTAAATTTGTTTAAAGATGTATTAGAAAAATGTCCTTGATGTATACGAAAAATGTAGAATGAAACAAAAAGAGAAAAGAATAATGAAAAAAAGGAAACCAAAATAAAAAGAAAAAGAGAATCAAAGAAATAAGTGCAAACAAAATGGGAAACAACGAAAACCGATAAAGAAACCAATGAAAATCAATAAAAAAACTAAGAAACAAGAAGTAACCAAGTAAATACAAAAAGGGATAACATATAAAAGAATAAAAGGAAAATGAAAAGCCGAGTAATGGTTTTTAAAACAATTGTAGTAACACATAATTGTATGTCAGTACCTTCTGTTATAAATTCTTAGGGGGTAAACGTAGAATTTGATTAAGTGCATTAATAAATGATCATCATCATAACACATAAGACCTGCTTGTCAGGAAAAAAATATTAGAAACATCAGGAAAAAATATGTTAGCTATATGAATCACAATGGGGACAAATGGCTCAACACCAAATGAGCTAACCAAAGAACTAAATAACTTTCTGTGATGAAAAGCCACGTTATTTCTTTCTTTACAGTTTGGTTTTTCTAAAAGACTTTACAATTTGGTTGGGCAGTTGGTGTACGCATTTTCAATTTTTAATTCATCAATGGGCTAGTGGCCCAAACACTTAGCACACCCGACATGAGCGGGGGTGTGATTTATCTCACTTACCGCAAGACAATTGTTCATCTCGCCTCTACCGTTCCCAGAATGGGTCAGCACAGTTAGGTTCTTCCTCGCGCCTGTGTTTATTTAATGTTTTTAGTTTTGTTACTTATTTTATGATTTCAAATATTCTAAATAAATATATTCCAAAAAGAACTTTACATAAAGTATTTGAAAATATGTTAATTAAGCATTTGAAAATGTGAAATATGTATAGAGAGAATGTTTCTCATGTATGCATAAAATGTATCTGATAACTTATTCCAAGCATTTGAAAAAAGGTATTAAACAAGTATTTTAAAAATATTAACCAAGCATTTGAAAAATGTTAAATATGTATAGAAAAATGTTCAGCATGTATTCAAATATGCTGAAATTATTTGATAATGTATTTAAAAAATATTGACCAAGCATTTTAAAAAACTGAAAAAGTGTTTGAAAAATGTTAAGCAATCATTCAAAAAATGATCAATGTGTATAGAAAAAATGTTGACCATGTATAAAAATCTTTAATATTCTATTTAAAAAAATTTAAAAAACCATATACAAAATGTTAAATGCGAATAGAAATAATGTTGACAATGTATTAAATAATGTTAATCTTGTATCTGAAAATTGTTTATCAAGCATTTGAAAAATGTTAAAATCTGTATATAAAAAATGTTGACAATGTACTTAAAAACATTTAATCTTGTATTTAGAAAAATTTAGTTAGGCATTTGAAAAGTGTTAAAAAAGTGTATCTAAAAATGGTGACCGTATACTAAAAAAATGTTAAACTTCTACTTGACATTTTTAATCAAGCATTTGTTTTTTAAATGTGAACATAATTGTTTTTTACTGCGTACTTAATTTTTTTAAATTGTATTTAAAAATTGTTAGACTTTTATTAGAAAAATGACCTTGACGTATATGAGAAGTGTAGAACGAAAAGCAAAAGAAACAAAAAAAATGAGAAAACTAATGAAAACCGAAACAAACAAAGGAAACCAAAATAAAAATCAAAGAAATAAGTGCATATAAAATGGGAAAGAATTAATTCCGATAAAGAAACCGGTGAAAATCAAGAAAAAAAACTAAGAAAGCACGAAGAAACCAAGTAAATACAAAAAGGGATAAAATAAAAGAAAATAAAGAAAATGAAAAAAAACCACTAATCTGTTTTAGTTTTAGCCAAGATGGGCATCTATGCTAGAAGCCTAAATTCCTCAGTACAAATCACTATCACTAGCATTCCTACCTAGACGACATGCAACTACAACACCCATTAAAAAAAAAATATCACCATGCAAGGCACAACTAGGGATGCTTAGATTAGGACCACAAGTGGCACTTGGATCATGTTTACGAATCAAACATCTCCCAGTGAAAAGAGCAAAGTAATGAACAACAGGAAAATGAATACTGCCAATTCTACCTTCAGTAACCCCTCTAGTTTCCTCGTAGAAAATGCTCCTAAGAACCGCTTCATAATCTCTTTTACGAGGGTCATGGAAGGTGCCCCCAAAAGGGAATAAACCCACAATTCATCGGA
Source organism: Triticum aestivum (assembly GCF_018294505.1). Classification (NCBI taxonomy): domain Eukaryota; kingdom Viridiplantae; phylum Streptophyta; class Magnoliopsida; order Poales; family Poaceae; genus Triticum; species Triticum aestivum. The sequence continues at coordinate 55,493,668 of NC_057814.1, read as the reverse complement.
TCCCAACAAACACACCACAAAAGTTACATCGAATAGGTCTCTGAAGAGATCATTGTATTGAAGATCAAATGAGAGAGAGAGAGAGAGAGAGAGAGAGACATCTAGCTACTGCTATGGACCAGTAGATCCTGTGGGAACTACTCACACATCATCATCAAGGCAGAAAGGTTGACGAAGATGGCCTTCGTTGTGGATTCCCCCTCCGGTAGAGTACCAGAAAAGGCCTCCACATGGGATCGCGAAAGAACAGAGGCTTGCGGCAGCGGAAGAATTGTATCGGGAGTTTGGGCAGCAGGGGGCCCGAAAGGGGGCAGGGTGCGCCCCCCTGCCTTATCGTCTCCTCGTCTATCGTTTGGATCACCCCTGAAACTTCTAGGGTCTCTTTTGGTCCAGAAAAAGACTTCGTTTGGTATGAATTTTCTGTAAAACAAAAAACAAGCAGAAATCAACAAGTAGCACTAGGCACTGAGTTAATAGGTTAGTTCCTAAAAATGATATAAAATGGTATATAAAGCATACAAGATTGATAATATAATAGCATCAAACAATCAATAATAATAGATACGTCGGAGACGTATCAGCATCCCCAAGCTTAAATTCTTGCTCATCCTCGAGTAGGCAAATGATAAAACAGAATTTTTGATGTTGAATGCTACCTAACATGTCTTAATCATGTAATGTTTTGGGTATAAATGTTGAGAAACAATGACTTAATAGATATCAAAGAGATAATATAAAAGAATGCTAGAAAATAGTCATTACTCTTCAAAATATCTATGTCAATGAATGTTATTCCTACTCATTTAATCGTGTAAGCATGGCATAACATGGTCCTCCTAGCACAAAGTATAAATCATGAACACCCCGGTGCCAAACCAAGCAATTGTATCATACTTTTTCTCGCTTCAACATTTTCAACTCCACTCAATACTTGAGCGTGAGCCATGGACTTAGCACTTTGGATGGCAAAGAGAATGATGATAGGGGATTACAAGGGAAGACATAAATTGAGAAAGTCTCACATCAACTCGACTGATTGTTAGGCAATGGAGAGGCCTTTCAATTGAAATCGATGCAAGGAGTAGGGATTGCCATGCAATGGATGCACTAGAGCTATAAGTGTATGAAAGCTCACTACTGAAACTAAGTGGGTGTGCATCTAACTTACTTGCGCATGAAGGCCTCGGGCATTTGAGGATACCCGTCATCGGAATATGCAAGTCAAGTTTTATAATGTAAAAATTCCCACCAATACATGAAAGTGACAAATCATGGAGACTCTCTATATGAAGAACATGGTGCTACTTTGAAGCACAAGTGTGGTAAAGGATACTAGCATTGCCCCTTTTTTCTCTCACACATTTTTAAGAACAATATCATGAACCTCATACCCACTTTTTCGATGACCCATCAGTCTCCTCCATTCCTTTCCTCACTGGGACAATGCTCTAATAATAATGATCATCACACTTCTATTTACTTACAACTCGATAAACTAAATGATATGACTACATATGAATGCCTCTAGCAATGTACCAGGATGTGCAATGATCTAGCGTAACATGTATAACAATGGTGGTCAAAATATCATGTCAGCTCTATATGATAATGCAAAGAAAAATGACAATGAATGCTCAAGCCATGTGAATAGTAACGATGGAAGTTGCATCACAATGAATCTCGAAATGACTATGGAAATGCCATGATAGGTAGGTATGGTGGCTGTTTTGAGAAAGGGTATAATAAGGCTTATGTGTGATAAAGCATGTCATATCACGGGATTTGGATGCACCGACGAAGTTTGCACCAAGGCTCGAGGTGAGAACGGGCAATGCACGATACTAAAGAGGCTAGCAAAATATATGGATAGGTAGAAGTGCTTATAGTCCACAAACTCACATTAGTCATAAAGGACTCAAATACTTATTGTGAAAGTTTATTAGCTCTCGAAGAAAAGTACTACTCGCATGCCCCTAGGGAGGAGGTTGGGAGGAGTTAACCATCGCGCCTCCCCGATTCAGACAACACAAAGGATATCAATCAAGGATAAATCATGCTCCAACTTCCTTGCTATGCCATGACCGACACTTTAATGAAATAGTGCATCACAAACCTTAACATCTATAATTATACTAAGTAATGTTTATTAACTAGTAAACATCTGTATTATAATTTAAATATCGTTGATCATACACTTCGCATTCGGTGCTCTAAATGAAAGTTTTTATTATACTACTCTTGTATCCCTATCATTTTAGACTAAACATATATATGGCTCGTGCAAATTACCACTTCCTATTTAAACTCTTAAAAAATTATAAGTGAAACATTAGAGTGCAATTGATTTGTATAAAATATAAGTACGACTGTACTCTAAAGATACTTGATTAGAAGCGTTTGTGGAGGGCGAACGCCGCTACTTGGTACATCTTTTGCAGCGTGCCATGCACCTAAACGCTGCTAAAGTTTTGGCCAGAGAGTCCTTTCCTTAAATATAAAAATAGCTATGTTCTTGGAAGTTGCGGATGCTGTTACAAAGTCTCACAACTGCGATGTTTCGCTCGGCCAAACACGTCTACTACTTTGAGGCCTGGAATCTTCTGGGCATCACATGCTGGCAGTGTTTCACCTAGGCCGAACGCTGCAAGTATGGAAATCTTAGCCAAGTTTGGCCGCAGTGCGAACGCGTCTAATAATTAGCGAAAATAGCCTCGGCGACCGGTTTCGCTTAAACGCTGCTGATGTGAAAATCCTTAAAGGGCTTTTTCTACTTGTGCAACTGGCTTTAAAAGAAGAAATCCTCAAACAACGTTGGTGCTTCCTATAAATTAATAAATTATGGGCAAAATTCGTCGCTTTTACATATGGTTAGTGACTTAAAATATCGATAATAGACATTCTCATACAATTATAATGAAATTGGCAGGCAGCCGCTGCTATTCACCGACGTCATTGGTTGCTAAAAGGTCAACGACCGCCTTCCGGCGAGGGTCTACACTCTGAGTCCATGACCAGCACCCTTGCCGCCATTATTCTTGGTCTCCCGATCGGTTGCCACGGTGCCCGTCTCTGTGTGCGGAGCTGCTAGGACGCTCTTGGGATTGCTGGGCCTTGTCCAGTATGGCTTGCTCGCGCGTGACACGTTTCTAACATATATATAATTTTTTATTGTTTCATGCTATTAAAGTATCATTCTTAGATGTTTTATACTCGTTTACTAGTAACTTTATATTATTTTTTGAGACTAACCTATTGATATAGTGCCTAGTGCCAGTTGCTGTTTTTTGCTTGTTTTTTTACTTCGTAGAATATCCATATCAAACGAAGTCCAAATACAACAAAGCTTTTTGAAGGATTTTTTCTGCCCAGAAGACACCCAGGAGGCCCAAGATGTGCACCAGAGGGGCCCTGTGGGGCCCACTAGGCACCAGGGCATGCCAGGGCCCCCAGGCGCGCCCTCGTGGGTAGTGGGGCCCACAGGCACCCCTTCCACCGCCTCTCAGCTCTATAAATACTCTAATATTCTAGAAACCCTAGGGGAGTCGACAAAACACAATTCCAGCTGCCGCAAGTTCCAGAACCACGAGATCCAATCTAGAGGCCTTTTTCGGCACTTTGCCGGAATGGGCAACGATCACGGAGGGGTTCTTCATCATCCTTGCTGCCCCTCCGATGATGCATGAGTAGTTTACCATAGACCTATGGGTCCGTAGTTAGTTGCTAGATGGCTACTTCTCTCCTTTTTGATCTTCAATACAATGTTCGCCTCGATCTTCTTGGAGATCTATTTGATGTAATGACTTTTTGCGGTGTGTTTGTTGGGATCCGATGAATTATGAGTTTATGATCAGTTCTATCCATGAATATTATTTGAGTCTTTGTTGAGCTCTCTTATGCATGATTGTTATAGCCTCGTATTTCTTCTCCGAAACTTTGGTTTGGTTTGGCCAATTAGATTGTTTTTTCTTCCCATGGGAAGAGGTGCGTTGTGATGGGTTCGATCTTGCGGTGCTCAATCTCAGTGACAGAAGGAGACATGACACACATGTATCGTTGCCATTAAGGATAAAAAGATGGGGTCTATTCCTACATGAATAGATCTTATCTACATCATGTCATTGTTCTTATTGCATTACTCCATTTTTTCATGAACTTAATACACTAGATGCATGCTGGATAGCGGTCGATGTGTGGAGTAATAGTAGTAGTAGATGCAGGCAGGAGTCGGTCTACTAATCTTGGACGAGATTCCTATATACATAATCATTCCCTTGGATATCGTCATACCCAACAGTAATTTGTTTATCCACGTATGCTATTTTCTTGAGAGAAGCCTCTAGTGAAATCTAAGGCCCGGGTCTATTTCCTATCATATTGTTTTCAGATCTATTATTCCGAAAACCCAAAAATACCTTGCTGCAGTTTTTCTTTACTTATTTTATTTTGTGTTTTTGCTAGATCTATTTAACCAATCTCATACAATTTAATCTATCTCCATACTGAGGAGGGATTGCCAACCCCTCTTACGCGTTGGGTTGCAAGTTTTCGTGGTTCGTGTGCAGGTGCTGTTTACATAGTGTTGCTTGGTTCTCCTACTGGATTGATAAGCTTGATTTCATAACTGAGGGAAATACTTACCGTTGCTGTGCTGCATCATCCTATCCTCTTCGGGGAATTACCAACGTAGATACAAGCAATCGGCATTCAAGCAAGCGCGTGACATTCACGCGACATAACTCTATTCCGATCTCGACCCACTCATAACCTATTTCATTAGAGCTGCAGCTCAAAAAATTGATGGCGCTATAGCTCTACTTCACCGGGGCCTCCACCAAGGTCGCGCTCGAGCCTGGCGACCAGACAGTCGGCACTATTGTCGTGGCCGAAAGGATGTTGTGCAAGTGCGACGCACAGGCCTGCTGCCCATTCCTGGCTGGGCATCAGGCTTTCGATGGGCACCAACGGCCCGAGGGGTGGGAGGCGACAATGTTGCCACTGTGGCGCTCTGGCGTGGTGGCTAGCCAAATCTGCTTAAAAGGTCTTCTGTATCATGACATTGAGCGCCAACCAGGTGCCACATCGATATTATTGATGAGCTGTGACGCCTGCACTAGCAAGCCGAGGGGACTAGCGAAACGACGACGGCGCTCCAGCACGTTCTCGTCGTCGAGAACGTTGGGGGCGATTCGGCGGCCTGACATGCTAGGAATTGGTAGATGGGTATGGGCCTGAGCAGTGTCGCTACGGTGCGATGCCGCTAGGACTTATTGCTATTCACTTGCTGCTGGTAGCCTTCCCTTGTACTAAGCGGGAATACTGCTTGTGCATCCAAACTCCTTAAACTAAGTTGTGCCAAATGAGTCCACTACCTACCTATATATGGTATTTCCATGCCGTTCCAAGTAAATTTGTATGTGCCAACTCTAATTTTTAAAATAAATTTCCTTTTTGTGTGCCCGTACCGCTCATGAAGCGGCAGTGGGTGGCCAATATTTTTTCATGCTAGATGTGTTATTCTCAAGATGAGTGTTTATTCACTTGTCATTGCACGAGAGAGTGGCCGGTAATAGGGATGCCCAGTCCCGAATTGAAAAATAAATTTACTTTATGTTGTCAATAATAAATTCCTTGGAAAGTGTTGGTATGGAAGGCACCCGTGGATACGGCTAGCCATGGATTGTGAAAGAATGGTGGAAAAAGGAATAAACTTTATTTTATGTTTGGGAACCGCCTATGATGTATCTAGCATGGAAAGTATTGGGAATTCTCGGTCGTTTTCGTTGACAAGAAAAGCATGCCTGTCAAAACAATTTTATCTCTGAATTTAAGCTTTGAGCTTTGGCACCTCCACAAATCTCTGCTTCCCTCTGCGAAGGGCCTATCTATTTACTTTTATTCAATTTTTATTTTTATTGAGTCTCCATCTTCTCTTATAAAGCACCAACTAGGGAGCACTATTATCATGCTTGAGCATTGGATGTAGCTAATATTTGAGTGTGTTTCATGAATGGATCAATGACTGAGCATAATGGGCTAGGGATAGCTTTCTTTGGTGTTGATATTTTGAAAGACATGTTTGCTTGTTGATATGCTTAAGTATTGAGGTCTTCGTGTCAAATTATAGACTATTGCTTTGAATCATCTAAAGTCCAAATGTCCAAAAGAAAAGAATATGTGATAAATATGATGGGTAGCATTCCACACCAAAAATTCCGTTTTTATCATTTACCAACTCGAGGACGAGCAGGAATTAAGCTTGGGGATGCTGATACGTCTCCAATGTATCTATAATTTTTGTTTGTTCCATGCTATTAAAGTATCATTCTTGGATGTTTTATACTCATTACTAGCAACTTTATATCATTTTTTGGGACTAACCTGTTGACATAATGCCCAGTTCTAGTTGCTGTATTTTGTTTGTTTTTTACTTCGCGGAATATCCATATCAAACAAAGCCAAATACAGCGAAACTTTTTAGAGATTTTTTTCTGCCCAAAAGACACCCAGGAGGCCCGAGATGTGCACTAGAGGGGCCCTGTGGGGCCCACTAGGCACCAGGGCGCGCCAGGGCCCCCAGGCGCGCCCTGGTGGGTAGTAAGGCCCACAGGGACCCCCTCCACTGCCTCTCAGCTCTACAAATACTCTAATATTACAAAAACCCTAGGGGAGCCGACAAAACACAATTCCAGCTGCCGCAAGTTCCGGAACCACGAGATCAAATCTAGAGGCCTTCTTCGACACTCTTCCGGAGGGGTCAACGATCACGGAGGGGTTCTTCCTCATCACCCGTGCCCCTCTGATGATGCGTGAGTAGTTCACCACAGACCTACGGGTCCGTAGGCAGTAGCTAGATGGCTTCTTCTCTCTTTTTGATCTTCAATACAATGTTCTCCTCGATGTTATTGGAGATCTATTTGGTGTAATGACTTTTTGAGGTGTGTTTGTTGGGATCCGATGAATTGTGAGTTTATGATCAGTTTTATTCATGAATACTATTTGAGTCTTTGTTGAACTCTCTTATGCATGATTGTTATCACGGCCGTCCATGGGCATGTGCGGGCTGTGCGACCGCACAGGGTCCCCAAATTCTAGGGCCCCCCAATTTTGTGCCAATGTCTAGTATTTGTTTTCCTTTTGGGCCATTTTTCACAGCTAGCACAGGCCCATGGCTCTCCCGAATGGGCCTGCTCCCCAGTTTCCTGAACGAGCCTCTCCCGAGTCTGAGTCGACACAACCCTGGCGATCGATCGATCTATCGATCTTCGCCAGACGCCGCCGCCGCCGCCGCATGGAGACGGAGGCTAGCAGCGTTATTTCCTTTGATCGCTTTGTTTCGTGCTCGGAGGCACAGCCCATAGCCCTGCTCTCATGAAGAACTTCCTTATGATACAACAAGTCGTCCGGGAATTGCATCGCAAGAAGGTGCCTTCTCTGATGCTCAAACTTCATATAGCTTGTGCTTTTGACTCTGCTGGATTGCCGTTCCTCGTTGAAATTATGCAGCGTTTCAGTTTTGAGAACAATTGGATTTGATGCATGGCTCTTGTCCTCTCTTGTTCTATTACAAGGGTCATGGTGACTAGACGTTTAGGTGACTCATCTGGCAGGTATCGTCAACAGGTTGCTTAATGCCATGTTTCGGCAGTGTAGACTGCTAGTTTTTCTACGCTATAACATCATCCTGTAATTGTAAATACTCCTTTCTATTCTATTCTTCATATATTGCGTGTGCTAAAAAACACAAACAAGTATAGAGTGCCGGTGGCTGTGAGGGCATCACCAATCTGTCCACCAGGTGCTTTCAAACTTCATCCCTATTTAATTTAGACTATTTTGTTGAATAATTATATATTAGTAAATAATGTATGCATATGCATCAGTTCATCAATCAAATTATTTAGGGAAGATATATAGTAGACTAGATTATCAAGTTGTCACACACCAAAATTTCCAACATAGTTCCTCATATAAAATTTCCAAGATAGTTCCTCATATAGACTAGCTGATCCCACTGGATTTTTTTGGACCAGAAGACATCCAGTGGGCCGGAGAAGCACCTCGGGGTGCTCCGAGGGGAGCACAACCCACCGGGGCGTGCCTGGAGGCCCAGGTGCGCCCAGGTGGGTTGTGCCCACCACGGGTGTCCCCTGAACCACCTATTTGCTCTATAAATACCCCAATATCCCAGAAACCATAGGGGAGTCGACGAAAATCAATTGCAGGCACCGCAAGTTCCAGAACCACCAGATCCAATCTAGACACCATCACGGAGGGGTGCATCATGTCCATTGGTGCCTCTCCGATGATGTGTGAGTAGTTCTTTGTAGACCTACGGGTCCGTAGTTAGTAGCTAGATGCTTCCTCTCTCTCGTTTGGTTCTCAATATAATGGTCTCTTGGAGATCCACATAATGTAACTCTTTTTGCAGTGTGTTTGTTGGGATCCGATGAACTTTGAGTTCATGATCAGATCTATCTTTTTATCCATGAAAGTTATTTGAGTCTTCTTTGATCTCTTATATGCATGATTACTTATAGCCTCATATTTCTTCTCCGACATTTGGGTTTTATTTGGCCAACTTGATCTATTTATCTTGCAATGGGAAGAGGTTCTTTGTAGTAGGTTTGATCTTACGGTGCTTGATCCCAGTGACAGAAGCGGAACCGACACGTATGTATCGTTGCTACTAAGGATAAAACGATGAGGTCTATTTCTACATAAATAGATCTTGTCTACATCATGTCATCGTTCTTATTGCAGTACTCCGTTTCTCCATGAACTTAATACACTAGATGCATGCTGGATAGCGGTCGATGTGTGGAGCAATAGTAGTAGATGCAGGCAGGAGTCGGTCTACTAATCTTGGACGTGATGCCTATATAATGATCATTGCCTGGATGTCATCATGATCATTTGAAGTTCTATCAAGTGCCCAACAGTAATTTGTTCACCCACTGTTTGCTATTTTTCTCGAGAGAAGCCACTAGTGAAACCTACGGCCCCCGGGTCTCTTCTTTATTATATTTGCCTTTGCGGTCTATTTCCTTTGCTTTTATTTTTAGATCTATTAAACCAAAAATACAAAAATACTTTGCTGCAATTTATTTTATTTGGCGTTTGATCTATCAATATTTATAACTCTCTCATGTCCGTTTACCAATTTTTGGCGCCGTTACCCGAAAGGGATTGACAACCCCTTTAACACATCGGGTTGCGAGTATTTGTTATTTGTGTGCAGGTGCTGTTTACGTAGTGTTGCTTGGTTCTCCTACTGGTTCGATAACCTTGGTCTCATCACTGAGGGAAATACCTACCGTTGCTGTGCTGCATCATCCCTTCCTCTTTGGGGAAATACCGACGTAGTTCAAGCAAACATCAAAAGGAATTTCTGGCGCCGTTGCCGGGGAGACATCATCAACATCTACCAGGTTCCTAATCACAAATCTCATTACCTCACAATTTACAATATTTGCCATTTGCCTCTCGTTTTCCTCTCCCTCACTTCACAAAAATTTACCGTTTTATTCTCCCTCTTTTTCATCCGCCGTTTTCTCATGAGATCTATCTTGTGTGCAACTTTGTTTGCCACTTTCTGTCGTCATGGATAGTTCTTCATCTATAGTATGCACTCCCGAGAACGAAGTTCTCAACTTTAAACAAAGGGGAGGAGAGAATTTAAAAGATGCTTGGTATAGGATTTGCAATGCTCATAATAGATCTATCCGTGAGCAATCTACCGTTGTTCTTCTTCGCTGTTTTTATGTGGGCATCACCACTTGGTATAGATTCGTCCTTGATATGATTACCGGTGGAAAATTCTTGATGTGTCCCTCTCTTGATGCTTTTAATGCTATGGGAAATTTAGTACGTTCACCACCTCTTATGATTAATGAAACAACTTTGACTCTTGAGCATGTTATGGAAAGACTAGATGCTATTGAAAAGAAAATGCTTACTGAAGAACATATTGAAAACTTGGATAAAAAGATGCATAATTTTGCCACTAAAATTGGGTCAAAAGCGGGAGAAGTTTTTAAGTTGCTAAAATAAAAGGGGACCGTAATTCATGAAAGAATTGAAGAAAGCCCGTCTCGGATTGATAAACTAGAACAAATCTTTAGTAATTTAAGCACGACTTTTGCTTCCGCTAAAAGTATTGAAAAAACTCCCGTAAAGATTGGCAAGATTACTCAAGTTACTAAGAACAAGGGTGCAACTTCTAGCAATAATAGTAAATAAGATCTTAAGATGATTAGTATTCATCCGGATTTTGTTGAAGTTATAAGAGACCCCATTGATAAGAGCGAATTCGTCAATTTTGTCCCTAGGAGCTTTGCTATGTTACTTGCTAAATCTTCGAGGAAATCTGATTGTGTTATTGAAGAGTTGGGAAATAAAGATGACAAAACTTAGATCCTTGCTTTATGCCTAGCTAGGGGCATGAAATAATAGCGCTTGTTGTGAGGCAACCCAATGAATACAATTTATTTTTCCTTTTTGCTTTCTGTTCTTGAGTGTTTGCACAATTATGCTACTGTTATGATTGTGTTTTTTGTGTTTTAATTAGTGTTTGTGCCAAGCAAAGCCTTTAGGATCTTCTTGGGTGATAGTAGATTTGATCTTGCTGAAAAACAGAAACTTTGCACGCCAGTCATAGAATTGTCAAAATTCACAGAAGCGTGATAAAATACTCATTCTTTCTTGCAGAAGATTAATATACAAATTGTTCACGTGGTCCTAATTTTTCAGAATTTTTGGAGTTACATAAGTATTCGAAATATCAAGATTGCTACAGGCTGTTCTGTTTTTGACAGATTCTGTTTTCTTTGCGCTGTGTGCTTGTTTTGATGATTGTATGGTTTTCTTTGATGATTTTTTGCCATTGAAAAGTTGGAATATAGTAGATATAATGCAAAAATAAAATATGAATTGGTTTGATACAGTACTTATAGTAGTGATTTGTTTTCTTATACTAACGGATCTCACGAAGGTTTTGTTGAGTTTTGTGTGATTGAAGTTTTCAAGTTTTGGGTGATATTACGATGGATGAAGGAATAAGGAGTAAGAAAAGTCTAAGCTTGGGGATTCCCATGACATCCCAAGCAATTATCCAAAGAGAAGCAAGCAACTAAGATTGGGGATGCCCCGAGTGGCATCCCCTCTTTTTTCTAACGACCATCGGTATTTTACTCGAAGCTATATTTTTATTTGTCACATACTATGAGTTTTGCTTGGAGCGTCTTGTATGATATGAGTCTTTGCCTTTTGTTTTGAGTCATGAATCCTTGCTGGACACACCTATTTGAGAGAGCCAAAATTATGCCATGACTTGTTAGAATTGCTCTCTATGCTTCACTTAAATTTTTATGAGCTATGGAATTGCTCTAGTGCTTCACTTATATCTTTTTGAGCACGGTGTGCTTTGTTACTTTTGAAGAAATGCTCTCATGCTTCACTTAGATTTATTTGAGAGTTAGTAATTTTTTTAAGAAATTCTCTCTTTCTTCACTTAGATTAATTTGAGAGAAAGAAATATTATGCTCATGATCTTCACTTATATTTGTTTGAGCTTATCAAAAGCAGCACATGAAAATTAGACCCAAATTGATTGATATACAAGAAGGATATAATAAAAAACGTTCATGAAGATCATTGGACAAAATAAACTTGATTCCTTGTAATAGTTTTGAGATATGATGATATGATATGTGAGTCATGTTGATGAGTAATTATGCTTTAGTAAGAATATTGGTGTTAAGGTTTGTGATTCCCTATGCAAGCACGAAAGTCAACAGTTATGCACGAAAGTCAACAGTTATTCGGTGTTAATTATGCTTAATGCTCGCTTATGAGGTTATTCGTTTCTTGGTTGGTCGCTTCTGAATCTTTTGCTAGCCTTTATTTAGCACTAAGTATGATCACTACTTGTGCATCCCAAATCCTTTAAACCAGTTTTGACATATGAGTCCACTATACCTACCTATATGTAGTATTCTTTTTGCCGTTCTAAGCAAATTTGTATGTGCCCTCTCTAATTTTCAAAATAAACTTCTCTTTTGTGTGTTCGTACTGCTCGCGAGGCGGCGAGGGGTGGCTAATATTTTCCATGCTAGATGTGGTATTCTCACGATGAGTGTTTATTCACTTGTCATTGCACGAGAGTAAGGCTAAGGTATTAGGGATGCCCAGTCCCGAAATGAAAAATGAATTTACTTTATGTTGGAAAATAATAAATTCCTTGAAAAGTGTTGGTATGGAAGGCACCCGTGGATACGGCTAGCCATGGAAAGTGAAAGTATGGTGGAAAAAGGAATAAACTTTATTTTCTGTTTGGGAACCGCCTATGATATATCTAGCATGGAAAGTGTTGGGAACTCTAAGTCGTTTTCGTTGGTGGGAAAAGCATGCCTCTCAAAATGATTTTATCTCTAAGTTTTTTCGCTTTGAGCTCTGGCACCTCTACAAATCCCTACTTCCCTCCGCGGAGGGCCTTTCTTTTACATTATGCAATTTTTTTAGTTTGAGTTGAAGGAAATATGCCCTAGAGGCAATAATAAAGTTGTTATTTATATTTAATTATATCATGATAAATGTTTATTATTCATGCTAGAATTGTATTAACCGGAAACTTAGTACATGTGTGAATACATAGACAAAACAGAGTGTCCCTAGTATGCCTCTACTTGACTAGCTCGTTAATCAAAGATGTTTAAGTTTCCTGACCATAGACATGTGTTGTCATTTGATGAACGGGATCACATCATTAGAGAATGATGTGATGGACAAGACCCATCTGTTAGCTTAGCATTATGATCGTTTAGTTTTATTGCTATTATTTTCTTCATGACTTATACATATTCCTCTGACTATGAGATTATGCAACTCTCGAACACCGAAGGAACACCTTGTGTGCTATCAAACATCACAACGTAATTGGGTGATTATAAATATGCTCTACAGGTGTCTCCTAAGGTGTTTGTTGGGTTGTCATAGATCAAGATTAGGATTTGTCACTCCGTGTATCGGAGAGGTATCTCTAGGCCCTCTCAGTAATGAACATCACTATAAGCCTTGCAAGCAATGTGACTAATGAGTTAGTTAAGGGATGATGCATTACGAAACGAGTAAAGAGACTTGCCGGTAACGATATTGAACTAGGTATGAGGATACCGACGATCGAATCTCGAGCAAGTAACATACCGATGACAAAGGGGATGACGTATGATGTTATGCGGTTTGACCGATAAAGATCTTCGTAGAATATGTAGGAGCCAATATGAGCATCCTGATTCCACTATTGGTTATTGACCGGAGATGTGTCTCGGTCATGTCTACATAGTTCTCGAACCGGTAGGGTCCGCACGCACGTTCGATGACGATTTGTATTATGAGTTATGTATTTTGGTGACCAAAGTTTGTTTGGAGTCCCAGATGAGATCACGGACATGACGAGGAGTCTCGAAATGGTTGAGAGGTAAAGATTCATATATTGGAAGGTTATATACGGACACCGGAATGGTTCCGAAGAAGATCGGGTATTTTTCGAAGTACCGGGAGGTTACCGGCAACCCCCGGGAAAGTTAATGGGCCTCATGGGCCATAGTGGAGGGAGGGAAGGTTGCCACAGGAGGTGGCGCGTGCCTCCCCTTGCCCAAACCGAATTGGACAAGGGGTGGGGGCGCGGCCCCCCTTTCCTTCTCCCTCTCCCCCTTTCCCCTTTCCCCTCTCCGTTGGAAGGAAGGGGGGGGGCGAATCCTACTTGGACTCCCCCTTGGCGCGCCCCTCCTAGGCCGTAGGCCTCCTCCTCCCCTCCTTTATATATAGGGGCGGGGGGGGGGGGAGCACCCCAAAGGCACACCAAGAATTCTCTTAGCCGTGTGCGGTGCCCCCCCTCCAAAGTTTACTCCTCTGGTCATAGTGTCCTAGTGCTTAGGCGAAGCCTTGCGCGAATCACATCACCAACACCGTCACCACGCCGTCGTGCTGACGAAACTCTCCCTCCACCCTCTACTGGATCAAGAGTTCGAGGGATGTCATTGAGCTGAACGTGTGCTGAACATAGATGTACCGTACGTTCGGTACTTGGATTGTGAAGACGTTCGACTACATCAACCGCATTAACATAACGCTTCCACTTTCGGTCTACGAGGGTACGTGGACACACTCTCCCCCTCTCGTTGCTATGCATCTCCTAGATAGATCTTGCGTGAGCGTAGGAATATTTTTGAAATTGCATGCTACGTTCCCCAACATGAGTCTCCATTCTCTTATAAATCACCAACTAGGAGGCACTATGATCGTACTTGAGCATTGGGTGTAGCTAATATGCGATTGTGTTTCATGAATGGATCAGTGATTGAGCATGATGGGCTAGAGATAACTTATTTTAGCGTTAATATTTTGATAGACTTGGTTGCTTGTTGATATGCTTGAGTATTTAAGTTATCATGTCAAAACTAGACTATTGCTTTGAACCATATGAAAGTCCAAATGTCCATGCTATAAAGAAAAGAATATGAGATGACATGTTAGGCACCATTCCACATCAAAAATTCTGTTTTTATCATTTATCTACTCGAGGAGGAGCAGGAATTAAGCTTGGGGATGTTGATACGTCTCCAACCTATCTATAATTTTTTATTGTTTCATGTTGTTATATTATCATTCTTGGATGTTTTATAATCATTTTATATCATTTTTTGGTACTAACCTATTGACATAGTGCCAAGTGCCAGTTGCTGTTTTTTGCATGTTTTTTACATCGCAGGAAATCAATACCAAACGGAGTCCAAATGCAGCGAAACTTTTTGTGAATTTTTTTGGACCAGAAGACATCCAGCAGGCCGGAGAAGCACCTGGGGGGGTGCTCCAAGGAGAGCACAACCCACTAGGGCACGCCTGGTGGCCCAGGCGCGCCCAGGTGTGTTGTGCCCACCTCGGGTGCCCCCTGAACCGCCTCTTTGCTCTATAAATACCCCAATATTCCAGAAAACCCTACAGGAGTCGATGAAAATCAATTCAAGCCGCCGCAAGTTCCAGAACCACCAGATCCAATCTAGACACCATCACGGAGGGGTGCATCATGTCCATTGGTGCCTCTCTGATGATGCGTGAGTAGTTCTTTGTAGATCTATGGGTCCGTAGTTAGTAGCTAGATGGCTTCCTCTCTCTCGTTTGATTCCCAATACAATGGAGTCTTGGAGATCCATATGATGTAACTCTTTTTGCGGTGTGTTTGTTGGGATCCGATGAACTTTTAGTTTATAATCAGATATATCTTTTTATCCATGAAAGTTATTTGAGTCTTCTTTCATCTCTTATATGCATGATTACTTATAGCCTCGTATTTCTTCTCTGGTATTTGGGTTTTGTTTGGCCAACTTGATCTATTTATCTTGCAATTGGAAGAGATGCTCTGTAGTGGGTTCAATCTTACGGTGCTTGATCCCAGTGACAGAAGGGGAACCGACACGTATATATCGTTGCTACTAAGGATAAAACGATGGGTTCTATTTCTACATAAGTAGATCTTGTCTACATCATGTCATCGTTCTTATTGCATTACTCCGTTTCTCCATGAACTTAATACACTAGATGCATGCTGGATAGCGGTCGATGTGTGGAGTAATAGTAGTAGATACAGGCAGGAGTCGGTCTACTAATCTTGGACGTGATGCCTATATAATGATCATTGCCTAGATATCGTCATGATTATTTGAAGTTCTATCAATTGCCCAACAGTAATTTGTTCACCCACTGTTTGCTATTTTTCTCGAGAGAAGCCACTAGTGAAACCTACGGCCCCCGGGTCTCTTCTTTATTATATTTGCCTTTGCGATCTATTTTCCTTCGCTTTTATTTTCAGATATATTAAACCAAAAATACAAAAATACCTTGCTGCAATTTATTTTATTTGGCGTTCGATCTATCAATATTTACAACTCTCTCACGTCCGTTTGCCAATTTCTGGCGCCGTTACCCAAAAGGGATTGATAACCCCTTTAACACGTCGGGTTGCGAGTGTTTGTTATTTGTGTGCAGGTGCTGTTTACGTAGTGTTGCTTGGTTCGCCTACTATTTCGATAACCTTGATCTCATCACTGAGGGAAATACCTACCGGTGCTGTGATGCATCATCCCTTCCTCTTTGGGGAAATACCGACGTAGTTCAAGCAAACATCATCACCGAATTTCTGGAGACGGCCTTGATTGTTATAGCCTCGTATTTCTTATCCAAAACTTTGGTTTGGTTTGGTTTGGCCAACTAGATTGAGTTTTCTTGCCATGGGAAGAGGCGCTTTGTGATGGGTTCAATCTTGCGGTGCTCAATCTCAGTGACAGAAGGAGACAAGACACACATGTATCATTGCCATTAAGGATAAAAAGATGGGGTCTGTTCCTACATGAATAGATCTTGTCTACATCATGTCATCGTTCTTATTGCATTACTCCGTTTTCCCATGAACTTAATACAGTAGATGCATGCTGGATAGCGGTCGATGTGTGAAGTAATAGTAGTAGATGCAGAAAGGAGTCGGTCTACTAATCTTGGACGTGATGCCTATTGAGGGAGTCCTGGATTATGGGGTCCTCGGGCATCTGGGCTATGTGACATGGGCCGGACTGACGGGCCGTGAAGATACAAGCACTACAAAAAAAAGACACATCCGTGACAATTTGGGCCGAACAAAAAAAATTTCTGTCATACTTATGACACTTCTATGACGATAATTGTGACAAAACCGGGTATCATCATAGATGTGGTGGGGTCCTACTTCTATGAAAAAAATAATGACAAAAAATGGGCTTTTCGTCCTTGGCGGTCCGGAGACGCAGCTGCATGACATTCTTTGGGCCGTCCATGACGGAAAAAACCGTGGTAGAAGCGAGGGCGAGGAAAATATCGGGGTGTTCCCGGTTATGGTGGGTGGTCGGGGCCGAGCGATGCACGTTTCTCTCGTACACGCACGCGCGTGGGTGCGAGGCGTTGGGCTCTAACTGAACTCGAGCGAGGCGTTGGGCTCTAACTGAACCCGAGCGAGGCGTTGGGCTCTAACTGAACCCGAGCGATTGCACTGCAGGCTACGCGTTACTGAACCCGAGCGATCGATCGATGGCTGTTAACTGAACCCGATCGAGCGATTCCTTCGCTACTCCTGCTAACTGAAGCCGATCGATGCTGCCTCTGGATGAACAGTGAGCTTTGCTGGGGGGTTTGGATGAACAGTTCCCGGTGGGGGTGGATGAACAGGACCCCGTGGTGTTGCCTCTGGATGAACAGGACCCTGATTGATCGAGCCGGTTGGGGCTAGATGAACAGGACCCCGTGGAGGGCTGATGAACATGACCACCCCGTGGAGGGCAGGATGAACAGTAGATGGTGGAGGGCTGGATGAACAGTAGCCCGTGGAGGGGTGGCTGAACAGGAGCCCGTGGAGAGGGCAGGTTGAACAGTAGCCGGTGGAGTAGCGCGGTGGAGGCTGGATGAACAGGAGCCCGTGGATGAACAGTCGCAGGTGGAGGCTGGAGGAGGTCTACGGTGGATGAACAGTAGCCCGTGGAGGTTGGAGGGGGTCGACAGTGCAGATGAACAGTGTCCCGTGGAGTCCCGTTTTGCGGTATGCCACACCCCTCCCAATGAACAGGACCCCCGTTTCGACTGTAGCGCTCCAACACAAGTCTGTTTCCTCCATTTTGCGGTAAGCCACACCCCTCCTGATCAACAGGACCCCTCTTTCGACCGTAGGAGGTCCGTTTCCTCCGTTTTGCGGGACGCCACACCCCTCCCGATGAACAGGATCCCGTTTCGAACGTGGCCGGTCGAACACATGGCCGTTTCCTCCGTTCTGCGGTATGTCAGGCCTCGTTTCCATCGGCTGTTCCATCCAAGCGCTGCCGATGAACACGACGACGCATTTCGTTCCGACCCAGCCGGTTGGCTCCCCATGAACACGACGACGACGCAGTTTCTCCGTTCCGACCCAACCATGTACATGAGCCCTGGCCGTACGTATGCGCAAGTAGGCGTTCGAGACCCTACCCGTATGTACGTACGTGGTCGTATTTTCTTTCTTGCACACTGGCCGCTGTACGTATGTGTACATGCTACGTGCGCGCCTCTAGTACGACACGTGCGCGCCTCTACATCGACCAGTATGTACGTACATGTTCGCGACCAGAATGACAACGCTACGTACGCTTCGACTAGGTGGGTCCCGACTGTCAGGCACTTCCTTGCCTGCGAAGATGTAGCTGGTGGGTCCCAGCAGTCAGGGGGGCGAATCGTTTTTTTTTGCCCGGACGAACTTCCTTGCGTGCGAAGATGTAGCTCGTAGGTCCTAGCAGTCAGGGGGAAACTTTTTTTCGCGAAATACAGTTGCCCGTCCGGTGGGTCCCTGCTGTCAGGTGGAGGAATAATTATTTTGCGCGTAATAAGGAGGCACTTCCTTGCGGCCGCCGTGGACCCAGCTGTCAGCCTCTCCACGCACAGTACTCTTCCGATGGAAGTCGTTCCTTGACCACATTGACCACGCCGCGCCGAGAGCACCAGGGCGGTGGACGACGGCGAGGCCTAGGAAGGGGACGACGCGGAGCCGGGGAAGACGCGGCAATGGAAGCCCGCGCGGAGAGGAGTACGAGGGTTCACTGGTTCGGCTGTGGTGTGAGACTGCCGTTGCCGCAGAGCCTGGCTAGCGGTGGGAATAGTAGGGGGCGGTGAGGCCTCTGCGGCAGCACAGCCGGCCACGGGAGGCAGGAGCATGCGGCATGACCGGCGCTGCTTTGGGCGGCTGGAGCAAGAAGAGCAGAGGTTGAAGAAGCACTACGGCCGTTGGATGGACATCGTACGGTCAATGGAGCTAGAATCGTTCATATTGACTAAGTTGACAAAGCACTCCGTCCCCGTCAACTTAGTAGGCCCACAAGTCAGCCTCCCACCAAGGTGGGTCCCAACTAGCAGGGGGAGTATTCATTTTTTTGGGTGCGTAATAAGGAGGCACCTTCGGTGGGTCCGAGCTGACAGCGGGGGGAACAATTTTTTTCGCGAAATATGTTGGCCCGTCCGGTGGGTTCCAGCAGTCAGGGGGAAACATTTTTTTCGCCAAATACGGTGGCTCGTCCGGTGGATCCCTGCTGTCAGGTGGAGGAAAATTATTTTCCGCGTAATAAGGAGGCACTTCCTTGCGGCTGCCGTGGACCCAGCTGTCAGCCTCTCCACGTACAGTACTCTTCCGATGGAAGTTGTTCCTTGACCACGTTGACCACGCTGCGCTGAGAGCACCATGGCGGTGGACGACGACGAGGCATAGGAAGGGGACGACGCGGAGCCGCGGAAGACGCGGCAGTGGATGCCACGTGGAGAGGAGTACGAGGGTTCACTGGTTCGGCTGCGGTGTGAGGATGCCGTCGCCGCAGAATAACAGGGGGTGTGGGTGAGTGGAGGGATGCCCTGGCCAGCGGTGGGAGTAGTAGGGGGCGGTGAGGCCTGCATGGCAGCACAGCCAGCCACGGGAGGTAGGAGCAGGCGACATGACCGGCGCTGCTTTGGGCGGCTGGAGCAAGAAGACCAGAGGTTGAAGAAGCACGACGGCCGTTGGATGGACATCGTATAGTCACTGCAGCTAGAATCGTTTATATTGACTAAGTTGACAAAGCCCTTGGTACGTGTCAACTTAGTAGGCCCACAGGTCAGCTTCCGAAATGGTGCGCCCCAGATGTCAGGGGGAGGAATCATTTTTTGGGCGGGTGAAGCTAGAATATCCGAGATTGAAGAAGAAGCACGGCATCCGTTGGATGGACATCCAACGGCCATTGCTGCTAGAACTGTGTGTTGACTATAAGTTGACAAAGCCTTGCATACGCGTCAACTCTTTATTTTGTGGCAGAGAACTTATAGCCCATTTGAGTTTGTAAGAATGTGCAGCCAATTTTTGAATTCTAATGGAATTTACTACAGCCCATTTACAGTTTGTTAAAAGTACAGCCCATTTCAACCAACCTTTCAAAACAGAATTCACTAAAATTTCCCACATTTTGATGGGATCCGAAATATTTTTATCCCGAAATTTCTAGTCAGATTAAATACAATTTCAATATAAATTTATATTACGTAAAAATCCAACGAAACATTGCGCTCGCAACAATTAATGAAATTAAAATTTTCAATATCCAAAAATAATATTTTATAAAGTAATTACGTGTTTGGTGCATTTTTATAGTTACTGCCCAGTTTTTATAATTACATCCCATTTATTATTTCTTAAAGCCCATTTTCTTGTTAAGCCCAATGCATCCCTCCTAGGAAAGATTTGCAGCCTACAACCACCATCTCCTCCAGGAGCACCTGTAGGCGGAGGAGCAGATCGCTGCGGAGCGGGTGGAGCAGGAGGCGCTGCTCGACTCGTACCGCTCCGATCGCGAGGGCCGCCTCGAGCGCTGGCGGTACTGCATGCGGGCGGCGGAGGCTGCGGCCACCTACAAAGAGGGCGATGAAGCGGGCGAGGCACTGTTTGGCGAGACCGAGGACGGGGCAGAGGAAAATGCCGGCTCTGACGAGTCCCCGCTCAGCTGGCGTCGACGAGGCCCTGCACCGCCGAGGCCCTGCGGCGCCAACAACGAGGCAGAGGACACCACCGGCTCTGCCGAGGCCCCACCCTGCCGCCCCCGCTCCGCCGAGGCGCCGCCCGCCGGCAACGAGACAGAGGACATCGCCGGCTCCGCCGAGGGCCCGCCCCGCTGCCAACGAGGCCGCGCCACACAAAAAATGAGGAAGAGTAGAACACGGTAGGTCGCCGCCGCTCGGGTCCAAGTAAGGCCACCGCTGCTACCCTCCGGTTGCTGGCACTGAGCTGTACATCATGGAGCAATTCTATGATTACAGGATGATTGAAGAGTGCTCCGTGGTTGAGCAAGCTCATGAGATACAGTCTTTTGCTAGAGAACTTGAGCACTTCAGTTGTATGCTACCGGACAAGTTTGTTGCCGGAGGTATCATCACTAAGCTTCCTCCTTCGTGGATCTCATTGGCACTCTTGATGTGGAAGAATAGGCGAGAGCAAATGACACACGTGCTCGAGGAATTGAGGGAGGATCTAGTGCCAATATGGTACAGAAGAAGAACTTCCAGCCCCACAAGTTCAAGAACAAGGGCAAGTTTGATGGTAAAGCAAAGTTTGATGGGAAGAACAAGGCTGTGCAACACACGAACTTCAAGAAGAAGAATGACAAGAAGAAAGGTGTTTGTCATGTGGGGATCCTGATCATTGGGCTCCTAGTTTCCCTAATCGCTATGACAAGCTAGGCGGGTTGACCCCTAACGACCGGTTAGCTTCTTGGCGGCGACGTGGAGTCAGAGAGCTATGTTGGAGAAGGACGCTGCTTCTACTTAACTGCTGGTGCAGTTGGCTGACTGACACGTGGGCCCAACAGGCATCTGGGCCACATGTCAGTTACTTAACTGCACCTGCAGTTAAGTCATTGAAGCTTCTGTTCACCTCAGCTGGACACAGGTGTGTAGCTTCGGTTAATTAATTATACCTCCAGCGCACCCCTTTTTAGTTGAACAATGTATGAAATGTAATGAAATCCGCCATGTTTATATGAAATCCGACCGTGTATGAATGAATTTATTTCGATTAGTTCGAATTCTTGTATCGCTGGCATTGGATGAATATGCAAAACAATACGTACTAGCATTATTCCCAGGGTGATCACCTCGTTTGCAGCAGTTTCACATGTACTCCCTCCGGTCCACTAGTAGAAAACAGGGCTTTGGTTCAGGCCGGGTCAGCCCATTAGTCCTGGTTCAGTCCAGAACCGGGACCAATCGGGGCACTGGTCCCGGTTCGTGAGGCCAGGGGCATGCCGGGCCTCGTGGGGGCATTGGTCTCGGTTCGTCTGGCCCCTTTGGTCCCGGTTGGTGGGACGAACCAGGACCAATGGGCCTCGCTCCTGGCCCACCACCATTGGTCCCGCTTGGTGGCTTGAACCGGGACCACAGGCTGCCTTTTAGTCCCAGTTCATGCCATGAACTGGGACCAATGAGGTGCCTATATATACCCCTCGCCCGCGAGCAGAGCACTCCATTGCTCTGTTTTTCTCTGGCCGGCGAGGGGAGGGCTTTGTGGTGCTCTAGCTCACCTCCTATGCTCATGAGGTGTTCGATGAAATGCCCGAGCCACACTAGTTAAGCTTTCTCCTCTCGAAGCTCGACCTCAAAGCTCCATTTTCCTCGAGATTTGTCTAGGTTTAGCTGCCCGTCACGTCCCATTCCCGTCTTCACCCCCGTCGATCGACCGCGCCGATCTCGTCGCCGGCACCACCGTGGTGAGCCTCTTGTTCTTATCTTCTTTCTGAAAGAAAACAATTCTTACTTTAGATAGATACTTGTCTAATTTTCTTACTATTTTATTGCTTGTTATTATATAGTGCGATGGTTTTGGTATCCGCCCCCGTCGGCCCTCGTCCTGTCTATGATTCGGATGTGGTATATATTATCTTTATAGCTATTGGTTCATTTATTGTTTATGAAAATTATGCCGACCAACGTGACATAGATTTTATTTATCTAGGAGGTATGTGAACCGGAAATTCCAACCGACCCTATTGTCGAGAGGTTAAATTTAGTTGAAGAAGAAAACAATTTCTTGAAGGAAAAAATAAAAAAATTGAGGAGGAGAAGATGATATTGGAGTTGCATGTTGCGGATGTCGTCAATGATCACAAGATCAAGATGGATGCAATGCGCTTGAAGATTAGAAAGATTAGAAAATATGCCATTCATACTGAGGCTTGGTATCATTATGCCGTTGGATCAATTGTTACCTTGGTTGCGATTATGATCGCATTTGTTTTCGCATTGAAATGTTTTACATAGTTTTAATGTATGGTTTAATTAATTAGATGCTCTGGAGAGCTATATGTTGTTAGATGAGAACTATGTATGTACTTTGGTTTTAATGTGATGATGAACTTCTATTAATTTGGTCACTTAATTATCTATTCATGATGTTCTGTAATGGTTTTTGACACACTTAATTATATATAATGCACGCAGATGAACCGGCAATGGATGTACGGTGACAGAAACACCTCCGAGTACATTAAGGGCGTGCATGATTTTCTCGAAGTGGCTGAGGCAAACAAGCAGAATGGTTTAATGTGTTTTCCATGCCCTAAATGTGGGAATACAAAGTCTTACTCTGACCGGAAAATCCTTCACACCCACCTGCTTTACAAGGGTTTCATGCCACACTATAATGTTTGGACGAGGCACGGAGAAATAGGGGTTATGATGGAAGACGGCGAAGAAGAAGAGGACGATGACAAATATGTGCCCCCTGAATACGGTGATGCCGCAACGGGGGAAGCTGCTGAAGATCAAGAGGAACCAGACAATGTGCCCAATGATGCTGCAACGGGGGAAGCTGCTGAAGATGAAGAGGAACCAGTGCCCGATGATGATGATCTCCGCCGGGTCATTGTCGATGCAAGGACGCAATGCGAAAGTCAAAAGGAGAAGCTGATGTTCGATCGCATGTTAGAGGATCACAAAAAGGGTTGTACCCCAATTGCGAAGATGGCAACACAAAGCTCGGTACCGTACTGGAATTGCTGCAGTGGAAGGCAGAGAATGCTGTGCCTGACAAAGGATTTGAGAAGCTATTGAAAATATTGAAGAAGAAGCTTCCAAAGGATAACGAATTGCCCGACAGTACATACGCAGCAAAGAAGGTCGTATGCCCTCTAGGATTGGAGGTGCAGAAGATACATGCATGCCCTAATGACTGCATCCTCTACCGCGGTGCGTACAAGGATCTGAACGCATGCCCGGTATGCGGTGCATTGCAGTATAAGGTCAGACGAGATGACCCTGGTGATGTTGATGGCGAGCCCCCCAGGAAGAGGGTTCCTGCGAAGGTGATGTGGTATGCTCCTATAATACCACGGTTGAAACGTCTGTTCAGAAACGAAGAGCATGCCAAGTTGATGCGATGGCACAGTGAGGACTTTAAGAAAGACGGGAAGTTGAAAGCACCCGCTGACGGGTCGCAGTGGAGAAAAATCGAGAGAAAGTACTGGGCTGAGTTTGCAGCTGACCCAAGGAACGTATGGTTTGGTTTAAGCGTGGATGGCATTAATCCTTTCGGGGAGCAGAGCAGCAATCACAGCACCTGGCCCGTGACTCTATGTATGTATAACCTTCCTCCTTGGATGTGCATGAAGCGGAAGTTCATTATGATGCTAGTTCTCATCCAAGGCCCTAAGCAACCCGGCAATGAAATTGATGTGTACCTAAGGCCATTAGTTGAAGAACTTTTACAGCTGTGGAATGGAAATGGTGTACGTACGTGGGATGAGCACAAACTGGAGGAATTTAACCTACACGCGTTGCTGTTTGTAACCATCAACGATTGGCCCGCTCTTAGTAACCTTTCAGGACAGACAAACAAGGGATACCACGCATGCACGCACTGTTTAGATGACACTGAAAGTATATACCTGGAAAAATGTAGGAAGAATGTGTACCTGGGCCATCGTCAATTTCTTCCGACCAACCATCAATGTCGAAAGAAAGGCAAGCATTTCAAAGGCGAGGCAGATCACCTGAAGAAGCCCGCCATGTGTACCGGTGATCACGTACTTGCTATGGTCAATGATTTACACGTAATCTTTGGAAAGGGTCCCGGCGGACTAGCTGTTCCGAATGACGCTGAGGGACACGCACCCATGTGGAAGAAGAAATCTATATTTTGGGACCTACCCTACTGGAAAGACCTAGAGGTCCGCTCTTCAATCGACGTGATGCACGTGACGAAGAACCTTTGCGTGAACCTGCTAGGCTTCTTGGGCGTGTATGGGAAGACAAAAGATACACCTGAGGCACGGGAGGACCTGCAACGTTTGCACGAAAAAGACGGCATGCCTCCGAAGCAGTATGAAGGTCCTGCCAGCTACGCTCTTACGAAAGAAGAGAAAGAAATCTTCTTTGAATGCCTGCTTAGTATGAAGGTCCCGACTAGCTGGCTTCTCGTCGAATATAAAGGGAATAATAAATATGCCAGAGAAAAAGTTCCAGAACCTAAAGTCTCATGACTTCCACGTGATTATGACGCAACTGCTTCCGGTTGCATTGAGGGGGCTTCTACCGAAAAACGTCCGATTAGCCATTGTGAAGCAATGTGCATTCCTCAATGCAATCTCTCAGAAGGTGATCGATCCAGAAATCATACCAAGGCTAAGGAGTGATGTGGCGCAATGTCTTGTCAGTTTCGAGCTGTTGTTCTCACCATCCTTCTTCAATATCATGACGCACGTCCTACTTCATCTAGTCGACGAGATTGTCATTCTGGGGTCCGTATTTCTACACAATATGTTCCCCTTTGAGAGGTTCATGGGAGTCCTAAAGAAATATGTCCGTAACCGCGCTAGGCCAGAAGGAAGCATCTCCATGGGCCATCAAACAAAGGATGTCATTGGGTTTTGTGTTGACTTCATTCCTGGCCTTAAGAAGATAGGTCTCCCTAAATCGCGGTATGAGGGGAGACTGACTGGAAAACGCACGCTAGGAGTGGACTCAATAATATGCAGGGACGGGCATTCTTGGTCTCAAGCACACTACACAGTTCTACAGAACTCTACCTTGGTGACCCCGTATGTCGATGAACACAAGAACAGTCTGCGCTCAAAACACCCGGAGCAGTGTGACGACTGGATTACATGTGAACACATCAGGACTTTCAGCAGTTGGTTGGAAACACGTCTCAGAGGTGACACCATTGTTTGTGATGAGTTGTACTCGTTGTCCAGGGGACCATCTTCGACTGTATTGACTTACAAAGGATACGAGATAAATGGGAATACATTTTACACGATCGCCCAAGATCAAAAGAGCACCAACCAAAACAGCGGTGTCCTCTTTGATGCAGCAACCGAGAGGGGAAAGGACACATATTATGGTTACATAATGGACATATGGGAACTTGACTACGGACATGATTTTAAGGTCCCTTTGTTTAAGTGCAAATGGGTCAATCTGTCAGGAGGCGGGGTACAGGTAAACCCACAGTACGGAATGACAACAGTGGATCTGAACAATCTTGGGTACACTGACGAACCGTTCGTCCTAGCCAATGATGTGGCACATGTTATCTATGTGAAGGACATGTCTACCAGACCGAGAAAAAGAAAAGATAAGGAAGCGAATACATCATACGATGAGCCAAAGTGCCACATAGTTCTTTCAGGAAAAAGGGACATTGTGGGAGTGGAGGGCAAGACAGACATGTCTGAAGATTATGAAAAGTTTCATCAAATTCCTCCCTTCAAAGTTTCATCATATTTTCCCATGTATGTATGTCGTCGTTGTCGATATATATAACTCCCTCCCAGATAACTTCGACATGATGGACGGTCGATATTTATACCCCCTCTCGACCGTGATAACTTATACCACGGGAGCACCCCCCGGCCCTCTCGCTCGACCAAAACTCTCGAGGACACCCAAACCCTAGAAAAAAACGATGTCGGTCTCCTAGCCCCTCCCGCCGCGCCCCTACCCTTGAAGCGTTGCCGAGGCCACCCCAACCCCGGAATAAGGTAGGTCTACGTTTGCACTAATATATCCACCTGCTGTCATGTTTGTGTAATAATTGCCATGTTGTAATATTTGGAGAAACAATGGAGCACGGACGAGACGAGGAAGCAGAAGAGGTGTTGGGGGACATAATCTTAGCCGGAGGTGACGTCTTGTCGTATCTTAACGACAATGATGGTCCGGAAGAACAGGGTGAAGAAGCAGGCTACGGTGATCGAAGAGTGGAGGAGGAAAGACATGATTATGATGGCTCCGGTGACCTAATGCTGGTGCAAGAAGGAGCCCGTGGTGACGGCTCCGGTGACCGAACAGAGTCCGGCCAGGTAAATATATTAGTTAAGCCTGTGCTGACTAGCTAATTGATGCATTCATTGTTTTGGTATGTACACACATTAATTAACACCCGTCTTCCTTATTTTTTTCTAGCCCTCCGGATCGAGCACAACTTCGGTAAAGAGACGAGGCCCGAAGAGAAAGTTGCGCTCGGATGAAAGGTTTGAGATCACAGCAATCGCGCGCGATGGCCAACCGATTGAACCCATCCGGACAAAGGAATCATTTGCTGCTCAGTGTGGGGTTCTTGTTAGGGACAAGATCCCGATCAGCATCCACCAATGGTATAAGCCTAAGAAGGAAGACCCTGAGGTGTCTTATGTCAATGATATGCAGAAAGATGATCTTCGGACTTAGCTGAAGGCAAATTTCACCGTACCGCTAGAGGAGGATCCGGAGAAGCCAGTTAAAGAGCAATTAATCAAGTCTCATGCTCTTAAGAAGATGGCAGACCTATTCAGGAGGTGGAAGAATGAGCTGAAAACGTTTGTCGACAAAGAAGAGACACCAGAATTCATCGGCCGGTATGAGAAGATCAGAGATCACTGGCA
Organism: Triticum aestivum; assembly: GCF_018294505.1. NCBI lineage: Eukaryota > Viridiplantae > Streptophyta > Magnoliopsida > Poales > Poaceae > Triticum > Triticum aestivum. The sequence continues at coordinate 55,466,192 of NC_057814.1, read as the reverse complement.
CGCATTTGTGGCCCACAAGACATCAGAAAAGAGTAAGAAGATGTCAGCGACAAACAAGAAGAATGCTGCGAAGAAGAAGCTTCACCATCGCACGGGGTCAGGTGTTTACCTCAAAGCCCGGCCTAAGTGGGCCAAGGCTGAGAATGATCTGCTTGATAAAGGGATCGAACCAGAGACAATGAACTGGCCAGACCGTTGCCGGACTTGGTTCTTCGGGGCTGGCGGAAAATTGGACCCTGTATCAGGGAGGTGCGTTTGAACGGACGAGCTTTTGAGAATACCAGTCAAGAGGCTTCAGCACTATATCGATGCAGCGCAGCAAGGGACGTTCGTTCCAGACAGAGAGAACGACGAGCTCACAATGGCCCTCGGGAATCCTGAGCACCCTGGACGGACACGAGGCACGCCAGGCTCCGTTCCGTGGAAGGCTGGTTTTCCGGACGCAGGCGGTTACAAAAGCCAGGAGAGGAGGAAAAAATTGGAGCAGACCCAAATTCAGAAGCTGCACGAAAGGGTTCAAGCACTAGAGGAACGAGACGGCAATCGACATACCAAAACTACCCCCGAAGCTACCCCGCCATCTCAGCGGAGAAACAGCGTGGCTTCCACCGAGCTGCTTCAGCCGAAGCATGTCTTGACGGCTCCTGCTAGCTACCCCGTGGATGCTATCACAGAGTCTCAACATTGCCACCTTATGACGCAATAGCAGAACTTCAAAGTCAAGGCGGCTGTTGGCTCTGTTTTACCTCCTGAACCCGGCGCAACCTACCACTGTCGGCCGATTCCAGAAGGATATGCTAGGGTGATGGTGGATGAAATAACGGAGGGATTTGAGGACCTACAGCTTGACCACCCTACCGGTGAAGGGGAGACTCGGCTGGGTTCTGCTCTGAAGACTCCATGCCTATGGCGGAAGGAGCTCATCAACCTTCCGAACTGGACGCCTCCAGCGAGTAAGGGCACTCCGCCTCCTCCTCCGCCTCCTCCTCCGGCGAGTGATCAGGGCACTCAGCCTCCTTCTCCGGTGCATGGCGGCACTCCGCCTCCTCCTCCGGCGAATGATCAGGGCACTCAGCCTCCTTCTCCGGCACGTGGCGGCACTCCGCCTCCTTCTCCGCCTGCGCCGGCGCGCCAGAGCAGCCAACCTCCTCCTTCTCTACCTCGTCAGCAAGGGCGGAAGAGACCCGCCGCTGCTCCTGCTGCTCCGGCGCGTCGTAGTCCTTCTCCTCTGCCTCGTAAGCAAGGAAAGAAGACAGCCGCAGCCGCTCCGTTTGCTCTGCTGGCGTCTAGTAGTACAGCCACAGGCGGGAGGCAATACAGATTCGGTCCTTCTCTGAAGACTCCAGAGAAGTTACCATACGAGATGACCGAGGAGGAAACCACGAAGATCGTGTGAGCCGAAGTGACGAACTTCTTTGAAGGGGTGAAAGCAAAGAAGCATCCACCTCCGGAGGAGAAGGTAGATCCGGTGAAAGCGAAGCACACTCTGGCTGCCCTGACAAAACCACCAAAGTCTCCGCCGAAAGGCAACTATGAGCAAATTATTGCAAAGACATTTGCCGAAGCGGAGTGGTTGGGAAGTACTGTCAGTGATCAAAGGTTAAAAGAATGACGAGCTGGGAAAAAAATTGCCCAGCTCGATGAACAAGCGCACCAATCGTGCCCCCCGCTCAAGGTGTCTAGCGACATCATCGCTAATGATCCGAGGATGGTGCCCGGTTATAGCAATCTTGGAGATTACCTGCCCGATGATGTACATTATGATATCTTGGAGGTGGACGAACACAAATACCATTACGGGAAGCCTCTCGTCAAAGATGAAAGATCTCTAACAACGATGATGCGAAGATTACATGATTGGTACATGAAAACCTGTAGAGAGTCCTGGGGGGGGGGGGCGGGGAGTACTTTGACGCTGAGAGTTAAACCGGAGCATGACCTCATTGGAATTGAACTGTTGAATGTTCCATTTGAGGAGTTCTTCCAGTTTTTCAATCAAAAGGCCCTCGATAAATCAACGATCACTTGCTACTGTCTGTAAGTAGTACTACTTCTGTCATTAAGTCTCTCTATATAGGTCAGCTCTTTCATTGCATGTATTTATAATTATCCTCACTATATTATGCAGATTGAAGATCGCCGAATTGAAGAAAAGACAAATCGGTGATATTGGGTTCATTAACACAAATCTCATAGATGCAACTGAGGTTAAATATCATGCCGAAAATACCGAGGCCAACTTGCTACGATCGTTGGTAATAAATGAAAACAAAGATATAATACTCTTTCCTTACAACTTCAAGTGAGTGTTACTGTCTTGTGCATATTCGGTTTCCCTTATTAGTCCAGATTATAGTAATGTAATTGATGACTTACGCATGCGTGCGCAGCTTCCACTATATTCTCCTAGAGATTAAGCTTGAGCAGGGAGTAGTAACCGTCTTAGACTCGAGACGAAAAGATCCCCAGGACTATGCGGACATGACTCAAATGCTCGAGAAGTAAGTTAAATCGATCATTATCCACCATATCAGCAACTTTGTTCATTTCCTGATATCAAGTAATTGTTTTCTTTGTCTGGCAGGGTTTGGAGAAAATTCACCAAAAAAGCTCCGGGACTGCCGAAGAAGCTGCAATTTAAACACCCGAAAGTAAGTACTATAATAGCATGTTCCGCGCATCTCCTAGTGATTCAAGCGCTAGTTTCATAAATACCATTTAGCATGCTTGCTTATCAGTTTGATTGACCTCTATTTCTCGTAAAGTGGTTGTGGCAGGAACCCGGGAATAATTACTGTGGATACTACGTTTGCGAGTCCATCCGCTACACGACCTGTGAGCGGGGCTACGCTGACGAACAATATGAAGTGCGTAAGCAATAATATTCATAATTTTATTTTATTACCATCATTTGTGTTGAGTTTCATTTATTCATATATATGTATTGACCCCCTTCTTCAAATTAAATCTTTCGGATTCGGGATAAACTCCTAGCACCAGATCGTATGCGAGCAATTCAAGAGGAATTGACGGCATTCTTCCTTGACCACGTGATCGCTGAAAACGGAGAATACTATGTGGACCCTGTGTTCTTACAATTTAATTAGGAGATTATATTGTAAGAGATAATTATTGCATATATGTAGGCGGTAGTGTCGGATAGATATACGAGAACTTGTTGTTCGACCAATCTCTCGGAGAAGGAGAGGTGGTCGATATCACTTCTCTCTGTATGCATATGTTCATGACGATCTTCTGTTTCCTTCATTTGATTACTAGCTAGCGTGTCTAGTCCTCTCCATACGTATATAGTACGTAGCATCGACCAAGCACCGAGATAAGAGAGGACACTTCTCTCTATTAATTAGCTAGCTAACACAATATATGAAACACCTAAATTAACCCCCCAAAACCCCCAACCCCCAACCCCCCTTTAAAAAAACAAAACCCCAGCCCCTGAAATGCTGACGCGTGGATGCCTATTGGTCCCGGTTAGTACCACCAACCGGGACCAAAGGCCCTCCTGCCTGGGCTCACCGCACCGGCCACGTGGAGGCCCATCTGTCCCGGTTCGTGTAAGAACCGGGACTAAAGGGTTAGGGCATTAGTAACGACCCTTTAGTCCCGGTTCAAAAACCGAGACAAAAGGCCCTTACCAACCGGGACAATAGGCCCTTTTACTACTAGTGGTCCTTTCTAGTCTGCATACAAGTTTTGTTTGCAGTCAAAGTATCTCTACTTTGACAAATCTTATAGAAAAAAGTATGCACTTTCACAATGTGCGAAGTAAAAAGGAACAGAAGGAGTACAAAGAGTTTGAGCAGGTTTTTAGCATTCCTGTACATTGCAATCAAACACACAGGCCTGGCAATTCATAGAGAACATTCAAAACAATCGATGATTATGCATCTCAGCGATTCACATGTCAGATCCAATATTTACTTCACAACTAAAGAATAAAGAAAAAATGGATCGACGCTGCGGACAGCAAAGGGCGTCCCATTCGAAAATATCAAACGCATGTCTTCTTGCTAAAATCAATGAGCAAAATTTGACAAGGTTTTCCCATTCCAAAATATCAAATGCCTACGATTGTGGAATGGGCAGGGTTTGCCATCAGTTCGGACATTGACATGGCACCTCGTGCTAAATAAACCAGCTGTTCTTTTTGTGCAGTTCCACCAAAATCAACCAAATTCGCGCGTAGCTTGTATGATTTCGCCCTTATATGTTGCAACGCCTTGAACTTATCGGCACCTCCTTTCTTGTGGTGGAAATGAATGATTCGATGTATTCATGAACATTTTGTGCAGTTCCCATTGAAATCAAGCTGAGCACCCCTGTTTGCACAAATACAAAAAAAGTGATTCGTATAAAGCAAACTGTACTATGAATTGACAGTTTAAACAGCCACCTACATGGTCCATGTAGAGCACACTTTTAGAAAAATGGAACTCACCGGAAACAATCCTAGAACAACATTGTACTTGTGCATCATAGCAAGAAAATGGAGATTTTTCAGTCCTTCTGAGCTGAAGTTAGTTTGGTCTTGTGGGGGGTAATGTAACCATCCTTCAACTACCCCTTCTGATGAGAAGATAGACAAGGCTTCTTCATCCTGGCATAATCGGAACTAGTCACTACATGTACTCCATATTCTTCTTCAGAGGAGGATGATCCTGTTGTGCAAAGACAAGAGGATAACTAAATGCTAGCATTCCTGTTTGCTCAAAAAAGGAAAGGAAATATTTAAAACAGCATAGATGAAGCACTTCTCAAGGACAATACCACTTTTTGATGACAGTATCTAAATAGTAGCACAACACCAATAGATATGACAAAGCTCAATCATATGGATGAAATCAGTGGGCGAGAACCAACCTTTGTCAGGAGGCTTATTGTGTAGAGCATACAGATGAAGCACTTCTCCGGAACCATCTGTTGCTATCTACTGTGGTGGCCATGCTTACTATATACTCCTCGATTAGATTAATGTTTCCAGCATCTTCTTGTGCAGTTCCACTAAAATATATGGTATCTTCAAAGAAGATCCCTGTTTGCACAAGTAGAGATAATTACGTATTACATTAAGAGTGGCATCAAATCAGTGGCAAAACAATTGCTTGTTCCAGTCATAGCAATAAATTAAGATGCAAAACTATATCATTACTTGTGTCATCACAGTTCCAGTGCTTCATTACAGCACCAGGAGTTGATTTTTGTTTTTCTTCCGCTTGTTCTTCCCCTTCATCACTTGGTTCAATAACAGACAAGCTTCGCCTTCAATGTAAGATTTGGCATGTCAATTAGGTTGCACAAGTATAGCACTAAACAATGACATTAATTTTCTGATGAAAGTGGCAAAATACAGGCCAACAGTTGTGGAATATCCTTATCTTACCTCAATGGGATATTGCGGTGCACATACAGATTGGAAGTCTTGTCTCCATTTGTGCAGTTCACTAAAATCAAGCAACATTACCGTACAAGTAGCACAACATATGAAAGCACACTGCAGAATCATGTGAAAGAAGGCTAGTACTGACCTCTCATGACGCAGAATTCAAACAACTCACAAGAAGAAGATCTGAACCAAATTTGCCAACACGGATAGGACGTAAGATCTCCTCTTGTGCAGTTCCACTAAGATCAAGCAATCAAGCAACGTTGTCGGTGTGACATTTTGGTTGAACTACAAAAAACACTCTTAAAACAAAAGTGTTTTGTGCAGTGCAACAAAAGGTCACAATGGCAACGAGGTGAAGTAGATAACCTTGTTTACACAGAGGTGCAAAGGAAACAACTAGTGGTCAATAACAACGGATGACACAGAAGCCAACAAAAAGAAGCATCTACCTTATCTAAATGGGAATGAAAGCAAGACAGTAGCATTTCTCAAACGGTGGCATTGATTAATATTAACAGAGAGATTATATTAACAATAAAATTCGTTAAACATGTAATTTGCTTTTAACTGTGGCAATGCATCAATTTTCCAGCGGCATTATTAGAGGGTGCTTGTTTACAGGGACATTTTGGTGGAGGGACTAAAAAAACTCCATGTCAGTCCCATCTAAACCAAACAGGAGGGACTTTTAGGGACTAAAAGTGGGCACTTGGGACTAAAGAAAGAAGACCCCAAGGGAGAGTCTTTTTGGGACTTTTTCCAACAGTTGCCCCTGCCACGCATCGCACCTTGTCTCTATTAGTTCATTACTAGGGGTAACATGGTCTTTTAGCATGTCATTTAATAACCTCTAGTCCATGTTTAGTCCCTGGAACCAAGCAGGTAGGGACTAGGGAGTTTTTAACCAAACCGGGCCTTAGATTAACAACAGCTAAAGAGTTGCACGGGACAGTGGACGCACCAGCACCATGTGCATCTACCGATGTACTGGGGTGATGCACAGTCTGTTGCAACAAAGAAGAAACAACCAAGGAGCATATTTGTGCTGGTCCCAGTTTTGTTATCTTTAGACACCTTTCCCTATGTGAGCGCATCAAATCTAGTCCTGCTCAAACTCTAAAGCCTTGTCCCCCAAAACAAAAGATTAGTTTGTTACAGATGTGTGTACTGCGTTTGTCATTGTTTTCCCTTTTCGACCAACATAGGTGCTGGATAGCCAGTCTGTACTAGTACTTTCCCCACTTCCTTTCCTCTGTGAACCACATCCTAGATTTATGCTATACAACTTTCCCCCATTCCTGTCCTCTTTGAACCACGTCTTAGATTCATGTGATACAACTTTCCCCACTACTTTCCCCCTTCCTTTCCTTTTTGAACCACGTCCTAGATTCGTGCTATACAACTTTTCCCACTACTTTCCCCCATTCCTTTCCTCTTTGAACCACGTCCTAGATTCATGGTATACAACGTTCCCCACTACTTTCCTGTTTGATCTAACACCTAGATTCGAGTGCAGAAGCGGAAAAAGCCCACATGCAGCTAGAGAAATGCATGTGGAATAAGTAAATTATACCTTAAGGTTCTTGGGGTGTGGTTCGATGGGCGACCGGAGGCCGTTTGACCCACACTATGTACGGCGGCGAAGAAGAAGGGGTCGAAGGCCCTCCCGCGCCGCCGCTGGGTAAATGTGAATAGCTGCGTCAGTAGTGGCTTCCCTCCCTCGCCGACGGCGACAGCGTTAAGCCTCCTTCCCTTCCGGGCGGACGGATCCTGCCGGCTCTTTGACCAGCAGTGAGGGGAGAGAGAGAGGCCAACGAAGTCTTGTTTAGATCTGGAGAGGGTGAGCGAGTGTGAAGAGAGCAACTACAAGCAGACCAGCAGTGAGGGGATAGAGAGAGAGAGATGCCAACGAAGTCTTGTTTAGATCTGGAGAGAGGGTGAGAAAGTGTGAAGATAGCAACTACAAGCGCTGAGGTTCCAGCGTGTATATATATACTGGAGAGAGTGTGAAGAGTGCAAACCCTAGAAAACAAGCGCCGAGGCTGCAGCTTATACGTGATGAGGTGATTATACGGTCACTACGAGATCGTATAGCTCCGTATCCATCCATTTTCACCAGTCAAAGAATCCTCATGGCACGAATTATGCTCAAGTGTAGTTATAGAACCCGAGACCTCAAGTTTGATGAGCGAACAGGCTAACCAGCTACACAACCCTCCCGTTATGTTCAACGAGAGGAAAATAACCTTTTATACATTCCTGCATTCGTGTGACAAGCATGTCGTGTTTTTTGTGTCTGTGGGAGTCATTGGGATTTAAATCATAATCGTGTCATGTGGCTTTGGTGGTAAGACTATCCACAGTGGTGCAGAAATAATGTAGCCTTAGTCACCTTACCTCTCTCCACGTAGTACGTTGGGTCCCACCAATCAGAGGGTGAAACAAACAAATTAATAAGAAAAATTAAAAGCGCTAGCGGTGTATCTTACCTCACACATCTCTCTACTGCTCGAGAACACTGTCCAATTGATCCCTCTGTTCGCTCACGTACTATTTTAAGTGAATCCTTATTATAACATGCACACAATTTTGGGCACTTGTATTCGACCTAAGTCAGTGTGCCACCGTATCTCGTACGACTCCCTCCGTCTAGGTGTAATAATTCACGTTAGATGGTGCAGCGGGACCAAGGTGCAAGCAGATTGGAGGAGAAGGAGAAACTTGACCGGTCATTCTTCTAATCAAAGCCCTGATTTTTGTCTCTAAACGCAACAATTAATCCAAACAACTAAGAGATGCCGTTTTAGATACCATGCAGGGCCACGTATTAACTCGCATGCAAGCCGACTTTGATTTCTTGACTGATCAACGCGTAGTTGCGCTCCATGCATTGGGTTTTCGGGGGAGATAACAAGGCAGAGTAAGGAGCGTTTGGTTACATTGCTTAGGCTGGTCATAGTGGTGAGTAACCTGGACTAGTACAACATGCATATGTTACTAGTCTATGTTACTACTATGCGAAGTTTGCCATCGGAAGCGAGCCGATCTGGCTCTCCTGAGCTAGCAAGGTTTTTCTAGCCCACCCAAGCTAGCTGGCCCACAAAAGCTAACATGTTTTAACAGTTCCAAATGCCTAACCTTGCCCGGCTATGCTATAAGCTGTTCTTGCTAAGGATCCAAACGCTCCCAAAGTAACAACGCTCGCTAGCAACGAGGCCTGGAGGGGATTGAGATGCGTAGTTAATGGACGACGCCTAAACATTTTGGGAATATCTGATTTCTGTAGGACGACTTAACACCTAGACGGAGGGAGTACTACTCCTCAGTCTAGGTTTGATGGAATATTCGTCACCTCTTCTCTTCTTGTATGTACTCCATTTGTATCTCACTTCCTGTGGCTTCGCACTCGCACGATTTTCCTATTCTATGAACCTGTGTGTGCGTGTGCGTGTGTGTGTTTAACAGCATGTGTGTGTTAGAGAGAGCAACAGATCGACCTACTCCTACAGAGAGATGGTGTGTAGTGTACGATTTTAGCCACGAGAGTCGGTGCATCCTCTCGTTTCCGGGCGTCCGGTAGGGACAGGTGGACAGCTGCCACGCCGCTCCTAACCAGCCTGGCCCACCCAAAGCCCCTCCATCGCCCGTGCGCGCTTCCCGCCCGAAACGGTCAGCGCTGCTCCAAAGAATCGGTGCCGCATTCATGCCCGGGCAGAGCGGACGCGACCTCTCACTGGCGCCTGCGTTGAAGGGAGAAGCGGATTCAAGAGTGATGGTTACTTCGTCCGTCCAACTTACTGCTGGGTCTATGTGATTTGACGGCTCATTAGTCATTATTACTAAGGTGGTAGGACTGCTGGATGTCCCACGCTTTCGGCGAAAGGAGGTACTACTAGATTACAATTTTCTCCATTCTTACGGCGGAGGAGTGCAAGAGCAGTGAAAACACGCAGGCTCAGTGATTACATGGCCCACCTCACACTATCACCATATTTTCTGGACATCGTGTGACACCTAACTCTTTACATAGTACTCCCTCCGTTCCTAAATATAAGTCTTTGTAGAGATTCCACTAGGTGGACTACATACAGAACAAAATGAATGAATCTACACTTAAAGTGCATCTATATACATCTGTATGTGGTTCATGGTGAAATCTCTACAAAGACTTATATTTAGGAACGGAGGAAGTACTTGTATAGTACGTACTGTAATTTATCAGCGAGATAGTACAATGCTATGAAGCTTCCAGCTTCTGTTACATGTATCTTGCGTCCAAGGTTGCCCGTTGCAACATTTCATCAAATACAAAAGGAGATAATGCATGCTATTGCATCTCAATGATTGACAGATCATACCAAATATGTACTCCCTCCGTTCCAAAATAAGTGTCTCAACTTTATGCTACATACGGAGCAAAATCAGTGAATCTACACTCTAAAATACGTCTATATACATCAGTTTTTGGAGTATGTACTAGTAGTTCATATTGAAATCTACTAAAGGACATATATATTCCAAACAATATGATAATCTCTCTAAGCAAGGTAGTAGGGACGAGGAGTAAACGGAGGGAGTAGTAAAATTTTCTCCTCGTCCTGCGAGCCACCGCGCGCGTGGGCGAGGGAGCGGGCGTAAGGCGTACAATACTACTACTACTCATGCAGTCCCTAGCCATTGAAACAGAGACAGCTAAAGAAAAAAATGATCCATGCAGTCCCTAGCCCTTGAAACATAAACCCTAACCAGGCTTTAATTTGCTGGCAACGTCGGCGCTTCCTAAGAAATGAAGTTTGCAACCCTTTGACCATCGGATCATTTTGTCAAGTTTCACCAAAATTGAGATGAGCATCCCTGTGGCAAAGAAATTGAAGAAGCGTGATTAGAATAAGATTACTGGTACTAGTTGATGAGACATAAACTCATCACAAATACAGTATGTAGAAGCCAGTAGAGGTATGTGCGGGGCAAAGAAGTAGAGAAATATCCACATGGAGTGATGTGGGCAGCTGGAGCAGTGGTGCAAGCCGGCTGTAAAGGGAGTTGTACCCGAGGGATGTCGGGACGTAGCTCAACCTAGAGGAGGGCGGCGGGAGGAGGCAACTACCCACGTTGCGGCAGTGAGCAATGGACGAAGGCAACCTCACCGGCTTTGTGAGAGAGAATAGCGGGGACCCCTGATCGGGACGTGCCGACAGTGGGTTTTCGCCGTCGGCGACGGCGACCGCATCTACACTAAGCATCCACCCCTTCCCCCGGCGGACGTGATCCGTCGGGATGTTAGAGATGTGGCCACAGTGGTTTTGTGCGAGAGAGTGTGAAAACTGAAGAGAGCAACCCCAGCAAGCAACCGTGTAGGCTCGTCCTGCCTATGTATATAGTGGAGCGGTTTCCTTTTCTCTCCATATGAACCTATTTATATTGCGTACGTGCCACTGAAGAAAAAAAACTTTATTTATAAATGACGCGGCACCTACTACTCGTTCTCCTATAAACCTTGCGCTTGGTATCTCCAAACTATTAACCTTGCGATTGGCACTTCACCTCTTCGGGAAGTCGAGCAATAATGGTACTGCAGTATATATCGTTCTGGCTATATGAGACCGAATGAATTGCTGCACGTCCACCATGTGGCGAGGGTCAAGGGGCGAGGGAGAGTGCATACTATTAGGTCTGTTTCAATATGGACTAGATACGGAGCAAAATGAGTGAATCTACACTCTAAAATACGTCTATATACATCAGCGTTTGGAGTATGTACTAGTAGTTCATATTGAAATCTACTAAAGGACTTCCAAACAATATGATAATCTCTCTAACCAAGGTAGGGACGAGGAGTAAACGGTGGGAGTACTAGTAAAATTTTCTCCTCGTCTTGCGAGCCACCGCGCGCGTGGGCGAGGGAGCGGGCGTAAGGCGTAGTAAGCAAGCTTCACCTCATCCTGTGAGCCATCGCGCCCGTGGGCGGGGGAGACAGCGTACTAAGCAAGCTTCTCCTCATTCTCCGAGTTGACGGGACACATCAAAAGTACTCCAGTGTATAGAGCCTTGCCTCTAAGGTAGGCCCCACATGGTTTGCCTCTTTTTTAACATAACGCGTCAAGTCGCAATTTGTTTGTTCACCCGTGGTAGACGATCCTCCCTCCATCTAGTGGACAACCAGTACACGTGTCAAATTACCACGTGGGCTGCCTTTTCGTACAGAAATGAGCTCCATCGTGTACCCCGCGCGGGTGTGGTTGGGAAAGAGACGGGAGTATGAGCGCCGTGCGTGCACCTCTTCTCTTCGTGCACGTCCCCCACCTACGTGTGTGTGTGTGATATACAAACCTAGACAAATGGCTTGTGCGTTCATGAGTGTTTTTTGTTTTGGGGGGAGGTTGATTTCGTGAATGTATTTGTGGGAATATGTGTCGATGACATCTCAAACAAAATTTTGCATGCAATGTGTGTGAAATGGAGGCCTATCCATATCATATATAGAGGGTCGGGCGATCCACCAGAAGAGAGGGAGGGGTCATAGATATCGATAGAGTCGAAGAGAGGATCAAGTGGGTGGGTGCGAGATCGATGAAGAGAGCCATCGAAATTGTGTGTGTGTGTGCAAGTCAAAGATATAGGGCGACTGACCTAGCTACCGGAACGTCAGAGGGCATAGGTCAAGTTTGTGTGTGGCAGGGAAACATGACTAGAGCGCTCGATGTATCGGTGTGTGTGTGTGGGAGGGGGTGGGGGGAGGGGTAGGCAGAGGCCTAACTATAGAGGTAGAACGACTCGTATATGTGTTGAGAAGGAGAGACCCAGCTTGTCTTGAGGGAGATCGGTCGACATCCATACATAACTGAAGGACGGGAAATAGGACGGCACACACACACACAGAGAGAGAGAGAGAGAGAGAGAGAGAGGAGAGAGAGAGGGAGGGAGAGGGGTAGAGTGCTGGATGGGTGATGGAGTTGCTTCTCGAAGATGGTGGGAGAGGCCTACTAGACAAACTAAGGGTGGAACTGCAATATTATCAATAAGAGTGGGGATGTGTTTCTGTGTGTGCCTGTGCGTGATAGATCTGTCGGGACACATCCATGGATGATGAAGGGGAACCATGTGTTTGGTAAGCAAACCTAACTAGATCGGTAGATCAATTGTTGTTTGTCGGAGGAAGGGAGAGACATAACTAATGAGGTAGATCGATCGACGCGTGGGGAAAAACGAGTTATAAGGACCTAGCTAGTTATATGTATAGCGGGAGATCGGTCGGTGTACGTCCATTTGTTAGAGGCAAATAAGGCCCGGCGAGACAGATAGACAGAGAGAATGGAGCTAGGAGGTGGTGCGAGAGGCCCAGATACTAGCTAGATAGGGGGAGGAGTGTGCGGTTGTGAGATCGATGAAAAGAGGGGCGAGAGTTTACACGTGTGTGGGACCGTATGAGAGACACGAGGCAAGGACACATAAAGGAGGAGATTGAAGGTGCGTGTGTATGTTGTAGGCAGACATCGCTGGAGAGGTTTATCGATCGGTGTGCCTCGGAAAGTGATACGTCTCCAACGTATCTATAATTTATGAAGTATTCATGATATTATTATCCATCTTAGATGTTTTATATGCATTTATATGCTATTTTATATGATTTTTGGGACTAACCTATTAACCTAGAGCCCAGTGCCAGTTTCTGTTTTCTCCTTGTTTTTGAGTTTTGCAGAAAAGGAATACCAAACGGAGTCCAATTGACGTGCCAATTTTTGATGATTTTTTATGGACCAAAAGAAGACCACAGAGCATCGGAGTTGGGCCAGAACAGTCCCGAGCTGCCCACGAGGGTGGGGGGCGCGCCCACCCCCTGGGCGCGTGGGCCTGCCTCGTGGACAGCTCGGGCACCTCCTTGACGTGAGACCGACGCCAAAAATTCCTATAAATACTGAAACCTTGGAAAATTAACCTAGATCGGAAGTTCTGCCGCCGCAAGCCTCTGTAGCCACGAGAAATCAATCTAGGCCCTCTCTGGCACCCTGCCGGAGGGGGCCATCATCACCGGAGGCCATGGAGGAGGATCTCGGAGGGGCCATCTAATACGTTTCCGTCGTATCTATAATTTTTGATTGTTCCATGCCAATATTATTCAACTTTCATATACTTTTTGGCAACTTTTTATACTATTTTTGGGACTAACATATTGATCCAGTGCCCAGTGCCAGTTCCTGTTTGTTGCATGTTTTATGTTTCGCAGAATATCCATATCAAACAGAATCCAAACGAGATAAAAATGTATGGAGCTTATTTTTGGAATATTTGGAAAATTTCGGAAGAAAAATCCACGCGAGATGGTGCCCGAGGTGGCCACGAGGCAGGGGGGCGCCCTTGCCCCCCTGGGCGCGCCCCTGACCCTCGTGCGCCACCCGTAAGGCGGTTGATGCCCTTCTTCGGTCGCAAGAAAGCTAATTTTTGGTAAAAAAAATCACGGCGAAGGTTTTAGTCCAATCGGAGTTACGGATCTCCATATATATACGAAACGGTGAAAGGGCAGCAGAGGAGAACGCAGAAACAGAGAGACGGAGAGAAATATCCAATCTCGGAGGGCCTCTCGCCCCTCCCACGTCGGAGTCCCACCGGGGGCCATCATCATCACCACAATCTTCACCAACAACTTCACTGCCATCATCACCAACTCTTCCCCCCTCTATGCAGCGGTGTAACCTCTCTCTTACCCGCTGTAATCTCTACTTAAACAAGGTGCTCCACGCTATATATTATTTCCCAATGATGTATGGCTATCCTGTGATGTTTGAGTAGATCCGTTTTGTCCTATGGGTTATTTAATGATCAAGATTGGTTTGAGTTGCATGTTTTATTATTGGTGCTGTCCTATGGTGCTCTCCGTGTCGCGCAAGCGTGAGGGATTCCCGCTGTAGGGTTTGCAATATGTTCATGATTTGCTTATGGTGGGTGGCGTGAGTGACAGAAGCACAGACCCGAGTAAGTAGGTTGTTTGCGTATGGGATAAAGGGGACTTGATGCTTTAATGCTACGGTTGGGTTTTACCTTAATGATCTTTAGTAGTTGCGGATGCTTGCTAGAATTCCAATCATAAGTGCATATGATCCAAGTAGAGAAAGTATGTTAGCTTATGCCTCTCCCTCAAATAAAATTGCAAGAATGATTACCGGTCTAGTCATCGATTGCCTAGGGACAAATAACTTTCTCGTAACAAAAAGCTCCCTACTAAAACTAATTTAGTTGTGTCTTTATCTAAACAGCCCCTACTTTTTATTTACCCGCTCTTTATTATCTTGCAAACCTATCCGAAAACACCTACAAAGTACTTCTAGTTTCATACTTGTTCTATGTAAAGCGAACGTTAAGCGTGCGTAGAGTTGTATCGGTGGTCGATAGAACTTGAGGGAATATTTGTTCTACCTTTAGCTCCTCGTTGGGTTCGACACTCTTACTTATCGAAAGAGTCTACAACTGATCCCCTATATTTGTGGGTTATCAAGATCTTTTTCTGGCGCCGTTGCCGGGGAGCAATAGCGTGGGGTGAATATTCTCGTGTGTGCTTGTTTGCTTTATCACTAAGTAATTTTTATTTGCTGTTCTTAGTTGTTCTCTATCTTTAGTCATGGATATGGAACACGAAATACCAAAAACATTAGGTGTACTTGCTGCTCATGGAGATGGGGAACCTCCTAAAACCCTCAATGCTGGTTATGTGAAAGATATTATGTACTACTTTGATAATCCTGAGAAAACCCCATTCAACTATGTAATGGGAGTAATGTTGGATCAACGTGAATACTTTAGGGATTATCGCTTGACTTAAAAAGGGAAACTATTATGGGGTCAAATTCATATATTGAAGTGGTATGCTAGGCAACTATGCTTGAGTTTTGATTATACTTGTTGCTCTAGGATGAAGGCTCCACACCTTCCGTTTTCATGCAAATTTAATGATAATAAAACCTTAGCTTCTTATGCTAATGGTATATATGATTACTATGATGTGGAACAAATAGAAGAATTTGTTGCTTTTATGGGTGCTTATGAAATTGAATCTATGTTTAAAGAGTTTGAAGATTTTGATGATGCTGCTTATAGACCTGAAAATTTTGCTATCCTCAAATATTTCTATGAGAAGTATGAATACAATTCCCATATTAATGCACTCATTGAGAAAGTCTGCGCTGTCCAAGAAGAGACTAATATTTTGCAGGAATCTATGGAAGAAGAAATTGATGAAACTGTGAGCTCATTGGATGAAAAAGATGATGAGGAGAGCGAAGAACAAAAGGAGGAAGAGCGGATTAGCTACCCGTGCCCACCTTTTAATGAGAGTAACTCTTCAACTCATACATTGTTTAATTTCCCTTCGTGCTTACCGAAGGATGATTGTTATGATGACTTTTATGATCCCGTTGATTCTCTTGAAATATCCCTTTTTGATGATGCTTGCTATGCTTGTGGCCAAGAAGCCAATATGAATTATGCTTATGGAGATGAACTTGCTATGGTTCCTTATGTTAAACATGAAATTGTTGCTATTGCACCCACGCATGATAGTCCTATTATCTTTTTCAATTCTCCCAACTACACTATATCGGAGAAGTTTGTGCTTATTAAGGATTATATTGATGGGTTGCCTTTTACCATTGCACATGATAATTTTGATAGATATAATATGCATGTGCTTGCTGCTCCTACTTGCAATTATTATGAGAGAGGAACTACATCTCCGCCTCTTTATGTTTCCAACATGATAGAATTGCAAGAAACTGCTTATACTATGCATTGGCCTTTACTTTGCGTGCATGAATTGTTCTTTTATGACATGCCGATGCATAGGAAGAGAGTTAGACTTCGTCATTGCGTGATATATGTTACTTTGTGCTCACTACTAAATTACAAATGAGTGTTAATTAAAATTGGCTTTGATATACCTTGGGATCCAGGTGGATCCATTACTTGAGCCCAATATGCCTAGCTTAATGGCTTTAAAGAAAGCGCTGCCAGGGAGACAACCCGGAAGTTTTAGAGAGTCATTTATTTCTGTTGTGTGCTTTCATATAGTTTAAAAACAACAAAAATAAAGAGGGGAACCCAAAACTTTTCAAAAAGGAAAGTGAAAGTGTGAAAGACAAGCATTGTTGAAGTGGGAGAGCTCCCTGAACTTTGTTCATGCTCACGGCAACTTTGTGAATCTTGATTACAGAAAATTTTCAACAAAAATAATTATCCCCTTGTACAATTCCATTGTATTATAAAAATAATGTGCCAAGGTTTGCCTTTAGGATGTTTACAATACTTGTTGGTTTGTACGGTGCAGGACAGAAACTTTGGCTGTAGTGCGAGATATTTAATTTTTTACTGGAACGTCAAATGGTTCTGATTATTTTTGCACTGTCTTTCTATAAAAATTGTTTATTTTTCCTAATTTGTGCAGAATTTTTCAAGTATCAGAAGTATGGTGAATGTTCAGATTATTACAGATTGTTCTGTTTTAGACAGATTCTGTTTTTGATGCATAGTTTGCTTGTTTTGATGAAACTATCAATTTATATCAGTGGATTAAGCCATGAAAAAGTTATATTACAGTAGACACAATGCAAAAACAAAATATGAATTGGTTTCCAACAGTACTTAGACTAATGATTTACTTTATTATACTAATGGATCTTGCCGAGTTTTCTGTTGAAGTTTTGTGTGGATGAAGTGTTCGATGATCGAGAAGGTTTCGATCTGAGAAGAAGGAAGAGAGGCAAGAGCTCAAGCTTGGGGATGCCCGAGGCACCCCAAGTAAATATTCAAGGAGACTCGAGCGTCTAAGCTTGGGGATGCCCCGGAAGGCATCCCCTCTTTCTTCAACAAATATTGGTATGTTTTCGGATTCGTTTCATTCATGTGATATGTGCAAATCTTGGAGCGTCTTTTGCATTTAGTTTTCACTTTTATTTTATGCACCATGCTGGTATGAGATAGTCCTTGGTTGATTTATAGAATGCTCATTGCACTTCACTTATATCTTTTGAGGATGGCTTTATAGAATGCTTCATGTGCTTCACTTATATCATTTGAAGCTTGGATTGCCTGTTTCTCTTTACATAGACAACCGCCATTTGTAGAATGCTCTTTAGCTTCACTTATATTTGTTAGAGCATGGGCATATCTTTTGTAGAAAGAATTAAACTCTCGTGCTTCACTTATACCTATTTAGAGAGATGACAGGAACTGGTCATTGACATGGTTAGTCATAAAACCCTACATAAAACTTGTAGATCACTGAATATGATATGTTTGATTCCTTGCAATAGTTTAGCGATATAAAGGTGGTGATATTAGAGTCGTGCTAGTTGAGTAATTTTGAAATTGAGAAATACTTGTGTCGAGGTTTGCAAGTCCCGTAGCATGCACGTATGGTGAACCGTTATGTAACGAAGTTGGAGCATCAGGTGTTTACTGATTGTCTTCCTTATGAGTGGCGGTCGGGGACGAGCGATTGTCTTTTCCTACCAATCTATCCCCCTAGGAGCAGGCGCATAGTACTTTGTTTCGATAGCTAATAGACTTTTGCAATAAGTATGTGAGTTCTTTATGACTAATGTTGAGTCCATGGATTATACGCACTCTCACCCTTCCATCATTGCTAGCCTCTTCGGTACCGTGCATTGCCCTTTATCACCTCGAGAGTTGGTGCAAACTTCGCCGGTGCATCCAAACCCCGTGATACGATACGCTCTATCACACATAAGCCTCATTATATCTTCCTCAAAACAGCCACCATACCTACCTATCATGGCATTTCCATAGCCATTCCGAGATATATTGCCATGCAACTTCCATCATCATCATATACATGACTTGAGCATTTATTCTCATATTGCTTTGCATGATCGTAAGATAGCTAGCATGATGTTTTCATGGCTTGTCCTTTTTTGATGTCATTGCTACGCTAGATCATTGCACATCCCAGTACACCGCCGGAGGCATTCATATAGAGTCATATCTTTGTTCTAGATATCGAGTTGTAATATTGAGTTGTAAGTAAATAAAAGTGTGATGATCATCATTATTAGAGCATTGCCCCAGTGAGGAAAGGATGATGGAGACTATGATTCCCCCACAAGTCGGGATGAGACTCCGGACGAAAAAATAAAAAATAAAAAAATAAAAAAAGAGAGAAAGGCCAAAAAAAAAGAGAAGGCCCAAAAAAAGAGAAAACAAAAGAAAACAAAAAAATGAGAGAAAAAGAGAGAAGGGGCAATGTTACTATCCTTTTACCACACTTGTGCTTCAAAGTAGCACCATGTTCTTCATAAAGAGTCTCTTGAGTTATCACTTTCATATACTAGTGGGAATTTTCATTATAGAACTTGGCTTGTATATTCCAACGATGGGCTTCCTCAAATGCCCTAGGTCTTCATGAGCAAGCAAGTTGGATGCACACCCACTTAGTTTCAGTTTGAGCTTTCATACACTTATAGCTCTAGTGCATCTGTTGCATGGCAATCCCTACTCCTCACATTGACATCAATTGATGGGCATCTCCATAGCCCGTTGATTAGCCGCGTCGATGTGAGACTTTCTCCTTTTTTTGTCTTCTCCACATAACCCCCATCATCATATTCTATTCCACCTATAGTTCTATGTCCATGGCTCACGCTCATGTATTGCGTGAAAGTTGAAAAGGTTTGAGAAACGTCAAAAGTATGAAACAATTGCTTGGCTTGTCATCGGGGTTGTGCATGATGTGAATATTTTGTGTGGTGAAGATGGAGCATAGCCAGACTATATGATTTTGTAGGGATGAGCTTTCTTTGGCTATGTTATTTCAATAAGACATAATTGCTTGGTTGGTATGCTTGAAGTATTATTGTTTTTATGTCAAAGGATAGACTATTGCTTTGAATCACTCGTGTCTTAATGTTCATGCCATGATTATACATATGATCAAGATTATGCTAGGTAGCATTCCACATCAAAAATTATCTTTTTTATCATTTACCTACTCGAGGACGAGCAGGAATTAAGCTTGGGGATGCTGATACGTCTCTGTCGTATCTATAATTTTTGATTGTTCGATGCCAATATTATTCAACTTTCATATACTTTTTGGCAACTTTTTATACTATTTTTGGGACTAACATATTGATCCAGTGCCCAGTCCCAGTTCCACTTTGTTGCATGTTTTATGTTTCACAGAATATCCATATCAAACGGAATCCAAACGGGATAAAAACGGACGGAGCATATTTTTGGAATATTTGGAAAATTCCGGAAGAAAAATCCACGCGAGACGGTGCCCGAGGTGGCCACGAGGCAGGGGCGCCCCTGCCGCCTGGTCGCGCCCCTGACCCTCGTGGGCCACCCGTAAGGCGGTTGATGCCCTTCTTCGGCCGCAGGAAAGCTAAATTTTGGTTAAAAAAATCACGGCGAAGGTTTCAGTCCAATCGGAGTTACGGATCTCCATATATATATGAAACGGTGAAAGGGCAGCAAAGGTGAACGTAGAAACAGAGAGAGACGGAGAGAAAGATCCAATCTCGGAGGGGCTCTCGCCCCTCCCACGCCGGAGTGCCACCGGGGGCCGTCATCATCACCGCAATCTTCACCAACAACTTCACCGCCATCATCACCAACTCTTCCGCCCTCTATGCAGCGGTGTAACCTCTCTCTTACCCGCTGTAATCTCTACTTAAACATGGTGCTCCACGCTATATATTATTTCCCAATGATGTATGGCTATCCTATGATGTTTGAGTAGATCTGTTTTGTCCTATGGGTTATTTGATGATCAAGATTGGTTTGTTGCATGTTTTATTATTGGTGTTGTCCTATGGTGCTCTCCGTGTCGCGCAAGCGTG
Organism: Triticum aestivum; assembly: GCF_018294505.1. Classification (NCBI taxonomy): domain Eukaryota; kingdom Viridiplantae; phylum Streptophyta; class Magnoliopsida; order Poales; family Poaceae; genus Triticum; species Triticum aestivum. The sequence continues at coordinate 55,445,936 of NC_057814.1, read as the reverse complement.
AGGGATTCCCGCTGTAGGGTTTGCAATATGTTCATGATTTGCTTATGGTGGGTTGGCGTGAGTGACAGAAGCACAGACCCGAGTAAGTAGGTTGTTTGCGTATGGGATAAAGGGGACTTGATGCTTTAATGCTATGGTTGGGTTTTACCTTAATGATCTTTAGTAGTTGCGGATGCTTGCTAGAGTTCCAATCATAAGTGCATATGATCCAAGTAGAGAAAGTATGTTAGCTTATGCCTCTCCCTCAAATAAAATTGCAATAGTGATTACCGGTCTAGCTATCGATTGCCTAGGGACAAATAACTTTCTCGTAACAAAAAGCTCCCTACTAAAACTAATTTAGTTGTGTCTTTATCTAAACAGCCCCTACTTTTTATTTACGCGCTATTTATTATCTTGCAAACCTATCCAAAAACACCTACAAAGTACTTCTAGTTTCATACTTGTTCTAGGTAAAGCGAACGTTAAGCGTGCGTAGATTTGTATCGGTGGTCGATAGAACTTGAGGGAATATTTTTTCTAACTTTAGCTCCTCGTTGGGTTCGACACTCTTACTTATCGAAAGAGGCTACAACTGATCCCCTATACTTGTGGGTTATCACCATCATCACCATGAAGGCCATGGACTAGGGGAGGAGAACCTCTCCCCCTATATGATTTTGGGACTAACCTATTAACCTAGAGCCCAGTGCCAGTTTCTGTTTTCTCCTTGTTTTTGAGTTTTGCAGAAAAGGAATGCCAAACGGAGTCAAATTGACGTGCCAATTTTGATGATTTTTTATGGGCCAAAAGAAGACCACGGAGCATCGGAGTTGGGCCAGAAGAGTCCCGAGCTGCCCACGAGGGTGGGGGGCGCCCCCACCCCCCTGGGCGTGTGGGCCTACCTCGCGGATAGCTCGGGCACCTCCTTGACGTGAGACCGACGCAAAAAAATTCGTATAAATACAGAAACCTCAAAAAATTAACCTAGATCGGAAGTTCCGCCGCCGCAAGCCTCTGTAGCCACGAGAAATCAATCTAGGCCCTCTCTAGCACCTTGCCGGAGGGGCCATCATCGCCATGAAGGCCATGGACTAGGGGAGGAGAATCTCTCCCCATCTAGGGGGAGGCCATGGAGGAGGAAGCACAAGGGGGAGAACCTCTCCCCCTCTCTCTCGGTGGCACCGGAGTGCCACCGGGAGGGGAATCATCGCCGCGGTGATCGTCTTCATCAACATCACCATCCTCATCTATTTTAGGTGGTCCACTCTCCCGCACCCCGCTGTAATCCCTACTTGAACATGGTGCTTTATGCCACATATTATGATCCAATGATGTGTTTCCATCCTATGATGTTTTGAGTAGATATCCTTTGTCTTTGGGTCGATTGATGATCTAGATTGGTACAAGTTGTATGTTTTATTTGGTTCTCTCCTATTGTGCCCTCCGTGTCGCACAAGCGTGAGGGATTCCCGCTGTAGGGTGTTGCAATACGTTCATGATCCGCTTATAGTGGGTTGCTTGAGTGACAGAAGCATAAACCCGAGTAAGGGGGTTGTTGCGTATGGGATAAAGGGGACTTGATGCTTTAATACTATTGTTGGGTTTTACCTTAATGATCTTTAGTAGTTGCGGATGCTTGCTAGAGTTCCAATCATAAGTGCATATGATCCAAGAAGAGAAAGTATGCTAGCTTATGCCTCTCCCTCGTGTGAAATTGCAATGACGACTACCGGTCTTTTTAACAATTGCCTAGGATAATTCCGCACACCGACCCATCATTATTCCACACTCGCTATTTATAATATTTAGTAATATATTCTAACTTTATGATAACAGCACCTACTTTTATGTTTTAGCTCTCCGGTATCATGCAAAGTTATCCTCTTCATACCCACAACGTAGTTTTATTTCTCGTTTCTAGTTGGAAGCAAACGTTCGGTGTACGTGGAGTCGTATCAGTGGCAGATAGGACTTGAGAGAATATTGATTTTACCTTTAGCTCCTTGTGGTTTCGACACTCCATACTTATCAATTCCACCATTGGGAATTGCTACGATGATTCCCTGCACTTGGGTATTATCAAGCTCTTTTCTGGCGCCGTTGCCGGGGAGCAATAGCGTGGGGTTGATATTCTCGTGTGTGCTTGTTTGCTTTCTTCACTAAGTAGATTTTTTTTCCTTTTGTTTCTGTTTAGTTGTGGGTGAAACATGCAAAAAAATTAATAATGAAAATACAAAAAAAATTGACTTGCCTCTCATGCCTAAAAAGTTTTTCAATAAGAGAAGTGATTGGAAGGTTATGCATTGGAGAAGTGAGGGTCGACCTTGAACACTTGTGTTCATGCTCATGGAAACAATGTAAAAAATTTCATGGAAGCTTGTCTGAAAATAATTATCCCCTTGTATATATCCATTGTATTATTAAAATAATGTGCCAAGCTTTGGTTTTAGGATGATTAGATTGCTTGTTTACTATGTGCAGTACAAAAACAAAAACTTTGGCTGTAGTGCGTGAATTTACATTTTTTACTGGAAAGTCAAATGGGTCTGAAACTTTTTGCACATTAATTCTGTAAAAAAAATTAAATTTTCATATTTTTTTAGAATTGTTTGGAGTTACATAAGTTTACTAAACTTCCAGATTACTACAGACTGTCCTGTTTTTGACAGATTCTGTTTTCTATGTGTTGATCGCTTATTTTGATGAATCTATGGGTAGTATCGGGGGGTATGAACCATGGTGAAGTTGGAATACAGTAGATAAAGTGCTAATATGAAATTGGAATGAGTGTGCAACAGTACCTAAAGGTAGTGATTTGCTTTAGTATACTAACGGATCTCACAAAATATTTGTTAAGTTTTTGTGGATGAAGTGTTCGAAGAACGAGGAGTTACCGATGTGATAAGAATAAAGAGAGGGAAGAGTTAAAGCCTGGGGATGCCCAAGGCACCCCAAGTAAATATTCCAAGGATACTCAAGCATCTAAGCTTGGGGATGCCCCGGTTGGCATCCCATCTTTCTTCTTCAACAATTATCGGCATACCTCGGTTTTTGTTTTGTTCACATGATTTGTGTCCTTTGTGTTTTTCTTTTTCTTTAAGTACCATGCTAGTATGATATGTACCTTCATCAATTTATAGAATGATTCATGTGCTTCACTTATATGTTTTGAGTATGACCTTATAGAATGCTCTTTGTGCTTCACTTAAATCTTTTGAGTATGGTTTTATAGAATGCTTCGTGTGCTTCACTTATATATTTTGAGCTTGGATATTGGTTAGTCTATATTAATTGTAGAATGATCCATGAACTTCACTTATATCTTTTGGAGTATGAATAATACTATCATCTAAAGCGGCTTTGGAACAGTGTCAACTTTAGGAATTAGTGACCCCACTATCCGGAATGAGAAGAATTTTGCTTATGTGGAGAGTAGAAATTCTCTATGCTTGTAGATCATGAAAAGAATGCTTTATGTGATGGTTATATTGATGAATTCATTCATGATGCTACTGAAAAATATTATGAGGGGGAATATATGCTTGTAGGAGTTGCAATAATATCAAGTTTCCTCTCTATGTGCTTAAAGTTTTGAAGTTATACTTGTTTTGCCTTCCTATGCTAGTTGATTCTTGTTCCTATAAATTATGTGCTCACAAAATCCCTAGGCATAGGAAGTGGGTTAGATTTAAATGTGCTAGTCATATTCTTCATGATGCTCTCTTTATGTTTCAATTCTTTTCTTTTATGTGAGCATCATTGAAATCATCATGCCTAGCTAAAAGGCACTAAAGAAAAGCTCTTGTTGGGAGACAACCCAATATCTACCCTTACTGTTTTTGTGTGTTTACATGATTAAGCTACTGTAGCAATCATGTTTTATAGCTTTTGTTTCAATAAAGTTCAAAGTAAGACCTTTGGGAAGACTTGGGTGAAAGTTAATGTGATCTTGCTGTAAAAAACAGAAACTTTGCGCTCACGAGATTAGCTGCCATTTTTTACAGAAGAGTGATTTTGAGTTGATTCTTTTTGCAGAAGATTAATAGAGAAATTCCTAACGTCCACCAATTTATTTCATAATTTTTGGAGTAACAGAAGTATGGTTGCTGTTCAGATCTTTACAGACTGTTCTGTTTCTGACAGATTCTGTTTTCATTGCATAGTTTGCTTGTTTTCTAGTTTCTATGGCTTATATTTCTCAATATAAATTTTAGAAATGGTATGGTACAGTAGGAATTGTGTGAGAACAATTATGAAACTTGTCCTTAACAGTACCAAAGTGAATAGTTTACTCTTTATCATCCTAACCTATCTCATGAAGTTTTGTTAAGTTTTGTGTGATTGAAGTTTTCAAGCTTTGGGTGAGATATCGATATGAGGAGAATAAGGAGTGGAAAGACCCTAATCTTGGGGATGCCCAAGGCACCCCAAGGTAATATTCAAGGAATACTCAAGTACCTAAGCTTGGGGATGCCCCGGAAGGCATCCCCTCTTTCGTCTTCAAAACTATCGGTATAACTTACTCGGAGCTATATTTTTATTCGTCACATGATATGTGTTTTGCTTGGAGCGTATTTTCAATTTTACTTGCTGTTTGAATAAAATCATTGGACCTGAAATATTGAATGAAAAATAATCCTCCCATGGCTAGTTAATTATTTGACTACTCAGTGTTCTTCACTCATATCTTTTGGAGTAGTTTGTCATTTACTCATGTGCTTCACGTATATCCTATGAGTAAATGGTTGGATAAATTGAATGTCATAAATCTGAATTTATATATGTTTCATATGCTTATAACATGGGGAGTAATGACTTCACACATAATAAGTATAGGTAGTAAACTTATTGAAAGTTAGCAAACGTAGAATTGGTCACTTGAACAATTCATGAAAGAATATTGAAGGAAGAGGGATTTCATATATAAATAAACTATCTTGGACATCTTTTGTAATTGTGAGCACTCATTAAAATAGGCCATGCTAAAAGGTTGATGCTGGACAAGGAAGACAATGTAATGGGTTATGTTTTCTTATATCTGAAATAAAGTATATTGTCATGGATCGCCCAACACGTTGAGCTTGCCTTTCCCCCTCATGCTAGCCAAATTCTTTGCACTAAGTAGAGATACTACTTGTGCTTCCAAATACCCTTAAACCCGGTTTTGCCATAAGAGTCCACCATACCTACCTATGGATTGAGTAAGATCCTTCAAGTAAGTTGTCATCGGTGCAAGCAATAAAAATTGCTCTCTAAATATGTATGATCTATTAGTGCGAAGAAAATAAGCTTTATACGAACTTGTGATAGGGAAGAAATAAAAGCGACGGACTGCACACTAAAGGTCTTTATCACAAGCGGCAATATAAAGTGATGTTCTTTTGCATTAAGATTTTGTGCATCCAACCATAAAAGCGCATGACAACCTCTGCTTCCCTCTGCGAAGGGCCTAACTTTTACTTTTATCTCTTACCCTTATGCAAGAGTCATGGTGATTTTCACCTTTCCTTTTTACATTTTATCCTTTGGCAAGCACATTGTGTTGGAAAGATTCTGATATATATATATATATATATATATATATATATATATATATATATATATATATATATATATATATATATATATATATCCAATTGGATGTAAGGCATCATGAACTATTATTGTTGACATTACCCTTGAGGTAAAAGGTTGGGAGGCGAATCTATAAGCCCCTATCTTTCTCTGTGTCTGATTAAAACTTTGAACTCATAAATACTGCGTGAGTGTTAGCAATTGTGAAAGACTAAATGATAGTTGAGTATGTGGAGTTTGCTAAATCAAAGCTCTGACATAGACTCTTCCTGGAAATAAGATGAATTGTAATTGTTTGATGACTGATAACACGGTTTGTTAGTTTTCAAGAAAGTTTATGATCTATACTTTAACATGTGAATAGCTTGTTACTTTATCATGAGAAGTTTTATGAGATGAGCTACTGTTATGACATATAATGATGCTAGAAAAGGTGACTGAAATTACCATTGATCAAACTTGTGCACCTGCTAGCATTCACACTTCATAAATTATTTCTTTTATCATTTACCTACTCGAGGACGAGCAGGAATTAAGCTTGGGGATGCTGATCGTCTGCAACATATCTATAATTTATGAAGTATTCATGATATTATATTATCCATCTTAGATGTTTTATATGCTATTTTATATGATTTTGGGACTAACCTATTAACCTAGAGCCCAGTGCCAGTTTCTGTTTTCTCCTTGTTTTTGAGTTTTGCAGAAAAGGAATGCCAAACGGAGTCAAATTGACGTGCCAATTTTGATGATTTTTTATGGGCCAAAAGAAGACCACGGAGCATCGGAGTTGGGCCAGAAGAGTCCCGAGCTGCCCACGAGGGTGGGGGCGCGCCCACCTCCCTGGGCGTGTGGGCCTACCTCGCGGATAGCTCGGGCACCTCCTTGACGTGAGACCGATGCCAAAAAATTCGTATAAATACAGAAACCTCAAAAAATTAACCTAGATCGGAAGTTCCGCCGCCGCAAGCCTCTGTAGCCACGAGAAATCAATCTAGGCCCTCTCTAGCACCTTGCCGAAGGGGCCATCATCGCCATGAAGGCCATGGTCTAGGGGAGGAGAATCTCTCCCCATCTAGGGGAGGCCATGGAGGAGGAAGCACAAGGGGGAGAACCTCTCCCCCTCTCTCTCGGTGGCACCGGAGTGCCACCGGGAGGGGAATGATCGCCGCAGTGATCGTCTTCATCAACATCACCATCATCATCACCATCCTCATCTATTTTACGTGGTCCACTCTCCCGCACCCCGCTGTAATCCCTACTTGAACATGGTGCTTTATGCCACATATTATGATCCAATGATGTGTTGCCATCCTATGATGTTTTGACTAGATATCCTTTGTCTTTGGGTCGATTGATGATCTAGATTGGTACGAGTTGTATGTTTTATATTGGTGTTGTCCTATTGTGCCCTCCGTGTCGCGCAAGCGTGAGGGATTCCCGCTGTAGGGTGTTGCAATACGTTCATGATTCGCTTATAGTGGGTTGCTTGAGTGACAGAAGCATAAACCCGAGTAAGGGGGTTGTTGCGTATGGGATAAAGGGGACTTGATGCTTTAATCCTATGGTTGGGTTTTACCTTAATGATCTTTAGTAGTTGCGGATGCTTGCTAGAGTTCCAATCATAAGTGCATATGATCCAAGAAGAGAAAGTATGTTAGCTTATGCCTCTCCCTCGTATGAAATTGCAATGACGACTACCGGTCTTGTTAACAATTGCCTAGGGTAGTTCCGCACACCGACCCATCATTATTCCACACTCGCTATTTATAATATTTAGTAATATATTCTAACTTTATGATAACAGCACCTACTTTTATGTTTTAGCTCTCCGATATCATGCAAAGTTATCCTCTTCATACCCACAACGTAGTTTTATTTCTCGTTTCTAGTTGGAAGCAAACGTTCGGTGTACGTAGAGTCATATCAGTGGAAGATAGGACTTGAGAGAATATTGATTTTACCTTTAGCTCCTTGTGGGTTCGACACTCCATACTTATCACTTCCACCATTGGGAATTGCTACGATGATTCCTTGCACTTGAGACTGTGGGAGAACGACCTAAAGAAAAAAAAATGAATGTGCGCGATGGATAGAATGCTGAGGGAGGGGGAGGGCGAGGAGGGCGTGTGGATGCACGAGAGAAAGTTAGTGGTAGCTACAAAGGTTAGAGGATTGTGTGGGTGTAAGAGACTAACAAAGATCATAATTTGATATGAAAGTGGATTCATATATTTGAATAGGAGATCATAGTGTTTTAAAGATATGCATGCATGAATATAGCGGTGATACGCATGTTGTGGGTTTGCACATGTTATACCATAATGTGATAATGCATGGCGTTTGCAACTCACAGCTAAATGTCGAACAATCTAAACCATGCTATACATCGAACAATCTCACATTTTATTTGAATTTGTGATAATGTGTGGCGTTTGCAGCTTACAACTAAATATCGAAAAACCTAAACAATACTATATATCGAACATTCTCACATTTTATTTGAATTTGTGGTAATGAGTGGTGTTTGCAACTCACATCTAAATACTTGTAGGCGTAGGGGCGGGGCACCATACATAATGTGATAAACACGTTATACATATGAGACCTGGTTTATGTCGGCGTTCTGGGAACGGGGGTCCCCAGACTTGCCTGCCTGCGGCCCATGGCGTGGCTAAGTTAGCGGGCCGTACGGCCCATCTTCATCAATAAGGCATGCAAGACCTTCACGAGGGGCCAAGCCTTGCGAGGCGGACGACGCAAGACCTCCTTAGGAGCGGTCTAGCCAGGTAGGCTCACGAGGAGCGGAGATAACAAGGCGGGGCAAACCTCACGAGGCTCTCGTGACGTGAGCCATGACGATCGACACCAGGCAGGCGTCAGGCGGGCGCCAGCGCGCGGAGCGTCCTTGTTTCCTCTTTGGTGCTAAAGAAGCAGGCGCAGGCGCGGAGTACCGAGGCATCAGGCAAAGGTTTCGATATTGGTGCAACAAGACCAAGACCAGCAGGACGGCAAGACGGAGGTCACCATGGAGCCCAAGACGGCGTCATCACCAGAGCCTTTTGCAGGCGAAGACCGCTTTTGTCAGGATAACTTGTACTAGCTGTCCCCTTTCAAATTCTCCCGCCGTTGTTGGCTCCCTTCCTGCTCAATATTTGGGGAGAGGACCAGGGCCTATATAAGTAGAGCTAGCCACCACAATAGAGAGAGGAGAAGTCGCGCTCTCACCGCACAAGTTCACCAAGCACAAGAACACCTCAACCTCAGGAGGCTGTTCCGGATGACTCTGAGTAGTAAACCGGATTCGTATAGTAGAGAAATTATTTGAAATGGCTCCAAATAGCGCGTGGTAGCATCCACAAGATGACATAGATATTCGTAAAGCACACACGGATCTGAAAGGTTCAGACCCGCTGACTAATAACCTCTCTCACAAGCATAACATGATCAAACCAGAACTCATTGAGTGTTAATTACATAGTGATGTGAACTAGATTGTTGACTCTAGTAAACTCTTTGGATGTTGGTCACATGGTGATGTGACCTGTCAGTGTTAATCACATGGTGATGTGAACTAGATTATTGACTCTAGTGCAAGTGGGAGACTGTTGGAAATATGCCCTAGAGGCAATAATAAATAGGTTATTATTATATTTTCTTGTTCATGATAATCGTTTATTATCCATGCTAGAATTGTATTGATAGGCAACTCAGATACATGTGTGGATACATAGACAACACCATGTCCCTAGTAAGCTTCTAGGAGACTAGCTCGTTGATCAATAGATGGTTACGGTTTCCTGACCATGGACATTGGATGTCGTTGATAACGGGATCACATCATTAGGAGAATGATGTGATGGACGAGACCCAATCCTAAGCCTAGCACAAGATCGTGTAGTTCGTTTGCTCAGAGCTTTTCTAATGTCAAGTATCAGTTCCTTAGACCATGAGATTGTGCAACTCCCGGATACTGTAGGAATGCTTTGGGTGTACCAAACGTCACAACGTAACTGGGTGACTATAAAGGTGCACTATAGGTATCTCCGAAAGTGTCTGTTGGGTTGGCACGAATCGAGACTGGGATTTGTCACTCCGTGTAAACGGAGAGGTATCTCTCGGCCCACTCGGTAGGACATCATCATAATGTGCACAATGTGACCAAGGAGTTGATCACGGGATGATGTGTTACGGAACGAGTAAAGAGACTTGCCGGTAACGAGATTGAACAAGGTATCGGTATACCGACGATCGAATCTCGGGCAAGTAACATGCCGATAGACAAAGGGAATTGAATACGGGATTGATTGAATCCCCGACATCGTGGTTCATCCGATGAGATCATCGTGGAACATGTGGGAGCCAACATGGGTATCCAGATCCCGCTGTTAGTTATTGACCGGAGAACGTCTCGGTCATGTCTGCATGGTTCCCGAACCCGTAGGGTCTACACGCTTAAGGTTCGATGACGCTAGGGTTATAGGGAAAGCATGTACGTGGTTACCGAATGTTGTTCGGAGTCCCGTATGAGATCCCGGACGTCACGAGGAGTTCCAGAATGGTCCGGAGGTAAAGATTTATATATGGGAAGTCCTGTTTTGGTCACCGGAAAAGTTTCGGGTGATATCGGTAATGTACCGGGACCACCGGGAGGGTCCCGGGGGTCCACCAAGTGGGGCCACCAGCCCCAGAAGGCTGCATGGGCCAAGTGTGGGAGGGGACGAGCCCCAGGTCAGCTGGTGCGCCCCCCCACCAAGGCCCAAGGCGCATGGGAGAGTGGGAGGGGGCAAACCCTAGTCCAGATGGGAACCCTAGAGGGGGGCGCAGCCCCCTCCCCCCCTATATATAGTTGAGGTTTGGGCTGCCCAAGAGAGATGAGAACGTCTCTCTTTCGGTGCAGCCCTACCCCTCTCCTTCCTCCTCCTCTCCCGCGGTGCTTGGCGAAGCCCTGCGGGATTGCCACGCTCCTCCATCACCACCACGCCGTCGTGCTGCTGCTGGATGGAGTCTTCCCCAACCTCTCCCTCTCTCCTTGCTGGATCAAAGCGTGGGAGACGTCACCGGGCTGCACGTGTGTTGAACGCGGAGGCACCGTTCTTCGGTGCTTAGATCGGAATCAACCGCGATCTGAATCGCTACGAGTACGACTCCCTCATCCGCGTTCTTGCAACGCTTCCGCATCGCGATCTACAAGGGTATGTAGATGCACTCCCCTTCCCCTCGTTGCTAGATTACTCCATAGATTGATCTTGGTGATGCGTAGAAAATTTTGAATTTCTGCTACGTTCCCCAACATATGATACCGGTGAAAAGTGCGCGGTATTAGAGAGGCTAGCAATGGTGGAAGGAAGAAGGGTGCATATAGTCCATGGACTCAACATTAGTCATAAAGAACTCATATACTTATTGCAAAAATCTACAAGTTATCAAAGCAAAGTATCACGCACATGCTCCTAGGGGGGTAGATTGGTAGGAAAATACCATCGCTCGTCCCCGACCGCCACTCATAAGGAAGACAATAAATAAATAAATCATGCTCCGACTTCATCACATAACGGTTCACCATACGTGAATGCTACGGGAATCACAAACTTTAACACAAGTATTTCTCAAATTCACAACTACTCAACTAGCATGACTCTAATATCACTATCTTCATATCTCAAAACAATTATCAAGCATCAAACTTTTCTTAGTATTCAACACACTCATAAGAATTTTTACAAATAATTTATGCTTAGCATATTAGGATTATTCAAGCAATTACCATGCTATTTAAGACTCCCAAAATAATCTAAGTGAAGCATGAGAGATCAATAGTTTCTATAAAACAAATCCACCACCGTGCTCTAAAAGATATAAGTGAAGTACTAGAGCAAAACTATATAACTCAAAAGATATAAGCGAAGCACATAGAGTATTCTGACAGATTCCAAATCATGTATGGTTCTCTCAAAAGGTGTGTACAGCAAGGATGATTGTGGTAAACTAGAAAGCAAAGACTCAAATCATACAAGATGCTCCAAGCAAAACACATATCATGTGGTGAATAAAAATATAGCTCCAAGTAAAGTTACCGATGGAAGTAGACGAAAGAGGGGATGCCTTCCGGGGCATCCCCAAGCTTTGGCTTTTTGGTGTCCTTAGATTAACTTGGGGGTGCCATGGGCATCCCCAAGCTTAGGCTCTTTCCACTCCTTGTTCCATAATCCATCAAAAATCTTTCACCCAAAACTTGAAAACTTCACAACACAAAACTCAACAGAAATCTCGTGAGCTCCGTTAGCGAAAGAATACAAAAGACCACTTCAAGGTACTGTAATGAACTCATTCTTTATTTACATTGGTGTTAAACCTACTGTATTACAACTTCTCTATGGTTTATAAACTATTTTACTAGCCATAGATTCATCAAAATAAGCAAACAACACACGAAAAACAGAATCTGTCAAAAACAGAACAGTCTGTAGTAATCTGTAACTAACACAAACTTCTGGAACTCCAAAAAAACAGCCAAACTAGGACGACCTAGGAAATTTGTTTATTGATCAGCAGCAATTGGAATCAGTATTTTATCACGTTCTGGTGATTTTTAACAATTGTTTTCGTGAACAGAAAGTTTCTGGAAATTTCTGCAAGATCAAATAACTATCATTCAAGAAGATCCTATAGGTTTAACTTGGCACAAACACTAATTAAAATATAAAAACACATCTAACCAGAAGCTAGAACAAAGATTTATTCCTAAACAGAAGCAAAAAACTAAAAATAATATCGGGTTGCCTCCCAACAAGCGCTATCGTTTAACGCCCCTAGCTAGGCATAAAAGCAAGGGTAGATCTAGGTATTGCCATCTTTGGTAGGCAATCCATAAGTGGCTCTCATGATAGATTCATATGGTAATTTTATTTTCTTCCTAGGAAAGTGTTCCATGCCTTTCTTTAATGGAAATTGGGATCTAATTCCCTTCCTTCATATCAATAATTGCACCAATCGTTCTAAGGAAAGGTCTACCAAGAATAATAGGACATGAAGGATTGCAATCTATATCAAGAACGATAAAATCTACGGGAACATAATTCCTATTTGCAACAATAAGAACATTATTAATTCTTTCGATAGGTTTCCTAATAGTGGAATCCGCAAGGTGCAAGTTTAGAGAGCAATCATCAAAATCGCGGAAATCTAGCAAATCGCACAAAGTTTTGGGAATAGTGGAAAAGCTAGCACCCAAATCACATAAAGCATAGAACTCATGATCCTTGATCTTAATTTTAATAGTTGGTTCCCACACATCATAAAGTTTTCTAGGGATAGAAACTTCCAACTCAAGCTGTTCTTCATAAGATTGCATCAAGGCACCAACGATATGTTTAGTGAACGCTTTATTTTGACTATATGCATGAGGAGAATTTAGCACGGATTGCAACAAGGAAATACAATCAATCAAAGAGCAATTTTCATAATTAAATTCCTTGAGATCCAAAATAGTGGGTTTAGCAACATCTAGGGTTTTGATTTCTTCAATCCCACTTTTATCAATTTTATCATCAAGATCTAAAAACTCCGAATTTTTGGAACGCCTTCTAGGTAAAGGTGGATCATATTCAGTCCCATCATTATCAAGATTCATATTGCAAAACAAAGATTTAATAGGGGATACATCAATAACTTTTAGATCTTCATCTTTATTTTCATAGAAATTTGAAGAACACGCTTTCATAAAGCAATCTTTCTTAGCACGCATCCTAGCGGTTCTTTCTTTGCACTGATCAATGGAAATTCTCATGGCTTTGAGAGACTCATTGATATCATGCTTAGGAGGAATCGATCTAAGCTTTAAAGAATCAACATCAAGAGAAATTCTATCAACGTTCCTAGCCAATTAATCAACTTTAAGCAATTTCTCTTCAAGCAAAGCATTGAAATTCCTTTGTGAATTCATAAACTCTTTAACACTAGTCTCAAATTCAGAGGGCATCTTATTAAAATTTCCATAAGAATTGTTGTAGGAATTTCCATAATTATTAGAGGAATTACTGGGATAAGGCCTAGGATTAAAGTTTCCTCTATACGCGTTGTTACCAAAATTTTCCTACCAACAAAATTCACATCCATAGATTCATTATTATTCTCAATCAAAGTAGACAAAGGCATATCATTAGGATCAGAAGAAACACTCTTACTAGCAAATAATTTCATAAGTTCATCCATCTTTCCACTCAAAACATTAATTTCTTCTATCGCATGCACTTTTTCTTAGTAGATCTTTAAGTGTGCCATTGAGAATAATTAACCATAATATTATCTAGGAGATAAGGGATTGTGATGGGTACTTGGTATGTTGACTTTTGCGTAGACCTCCTCGGCAACGGCGCTAGAAATCCTTCTTGCTACCTCTTGAGCACTGCGTTGGTTTTCGCTTGAAGAGGAAAGGGTGATGCAGCAAAGTAGCGTAAGTATTTCCCTCTGTTTTTGAGAACTAAGGTATCAATCCACTAGGAGGCTACGCGCGAGTCCCTCGCACCTGCACAATACAAATAAATCCTCGCACCAACGTGATAAGGGGTTGTCAATCCCTACAGGGTCACTTACGAGAGTGGGATCTGATAGATGTGATAGGATAATATTTTTGGTATTTTTGTGATAAAGATGCAAAGTAAAATAAAAGGAAAGTAAAAAAGCAAAGGAAATAACTAAGTGTTGGAAGATTAATATGATGAAGATAGACCCGTGGGCCATAGGTTTCACTAGTGGCTTCTCTCAAGAGCATAAGTATTCTATGGTGGGTGAACAAATTACTGTTGAGCAATTGACAGAATTGAGCATAGTTATGAGAATATCTAGGTATGATCATGTATATAGGCATCACGTCCGAGACAAGTAGACCGACTCCTGCCTGCATCTACTACTATTACTCCACTCATCCACCGCTATCCAGCATGCATCTAGAGTAGTAAGTTCATGAAAACAGAGTAACGCCTTAAGCAAGATGACATGATGTAGAGGGATAAATTCATGCAATATGATAAAAAAACCATCTTGTTATCCTCGATGGCAACAATACAATACGTGCCTTGCTGCCCCTACTGTCACTGGGAAAGGACACCGCAAGATTGAACCCAAAGCTAAGCACTTCTCCCATTGCAAGAAAGATCAATCTAGTAGGCCAAATCAAACTTATAATTCGAAGAGACTTGCAAAGATAACCAATCATACCTAAAAGAATTCAGAGAAGATTCAAATATTGTTCATAGATAATCTTGATCATAAACCCACAATTCATCGGTCTCAACAAACACACCGCAAAAAGAAGATTACATCGAATAGATGTCCACGAGAGAGGGGGAGAACATTCTATTGAGATCCAATAAGAGAGAAGAAGCCATCTAGCTACTAACTATGGACCCGAAGGTCTGAAGTAAACTACTCACACTTCATCGGAGAGGCTATGGTGTTGATGTAGAAGCCCTCCGTGATGGATGCCCCCTCCGGCGGAGCTCCAGAACTGGCCCCAAGATCGGATCTCGTGGGTACAACAGGTTGCGGCGGAGGAATTAGGTTTTTGGCTCCGTATCTGATCGTTTGGGGGTACGTAGGTATATATAGGAGGAAGGAGTACGTCGGTGGAGCAACAGGGGGCCCACGAGGGTGGAGGGCGCGCCCTGGGGGGATGGGCGTGCCCCCCTACCTCGTGGCCTCCTCTTTTGTTTCTTGACGTAGGGTCCAAGTCTCCCGGATCATAATCTTCCTAAAAATCACGTTCCCGAAGGTTTCATTCCGTTTGGACTCCGTTTGATATTCCTTTTCTGCGAAACTCTGAAATAGGCAAAAACAGCAATTCTGGGCTAGGCCTCCGGTTAATAGGTTAGTCCCAAAAATAATATAGAAGTGAATAATAAAGCCCAGTAATGTCCAAAACAGTAGATAATATAGCATGGAGCAATAAAAAATTATAGATACGTTGGAGACGTATCATCTTCCCCTTGTACTGTTCATCATCAGCCCAAGAAGCAATCCACCACCACACACTGGACTACGGTATTACACCACAACGGTGGCCCGAACCAGTATAAACCTCGTGTCTCTCTGTGCTGTGAGTTCGTCGAGTTCGTCTGTGAGATCTTAGCGAGCTAGGGCATGGATCGATAGGAGGGAAAGAACTTCGCGCGCACCCCAGAGTTCGAACCTTAAGGGTTTTGCCGGAACCCCACATCCAACATTTGGCGCGCCAGGAAGGGGTGTGCCATAGCTTCCCTGCCATCGGTTCGTCGCTCCGTCACTCCGTCGTCTCCATGGCGGAGGCACGCCACGCTCGAGCTGAGCGCCGGGCTGCCCTCACCGCCCGCGTTGATCAGACGGCTCCCGTCGGTGGGCCACCTCGTCGTACTCTGTCTCCTGCCGCCAACGCCGCTACCGGCCCGGCGGGGAACGAGCAGGAAGCGTCCTTGCTGCAGCCATCGATGCGGCAGGACGGCCGCACCGCCACTCCATCGCTGACCCCGGCTTCCTCGTCCCACGCACGTCGCGCTCCCATGGACGCGCAGGCCGCGCTCCTCATGGCGAACGAGCTCCTGCGCTACCGCCCGATCGACGACCTCTACGAGGACTAGCTCGACCGCGTTGCCGAAATTGTCCGCGCCGCAAGGGGCTCCCCGACGCCGTCCCACTCTCTGCCTCGCCCACCGCCAGCCACGGGCGGCGCGGCTCATGGAGCGCCTCCACCACCTCTGCCCCAAGATGGTGCCTTGGCACCAAGGCGCGCGGCCCCACAGCGTGATCCACCACGCCCGGTGCCTGTGCGTGAAGAGAGAAACTGCCAAGAAATCCCTCGGCCGCGAGAAGCTGCGCCTGCGCTCCCCGCGCTGCCTCGTCAAGACCGCGTGCTGCCTGCGGTGGCGGCGCGTGGACCTTACCAAGACCAAGCTCCACCTCCGAGGCGGGCCCCGGCGACCACGGCCGGCTACCGCGCCTTCACCCCCGAGCTGCGTAGCGTCGCCTGTCTAGGCAAGTTCAAGCCAGATCTGCCTCCCCGCTACGACGGCACCTCCGACCCCACGGAGTTCCTGCAGCTCTACGAGCTGAGCATCGAAGCAGCCAACGGCGACGAGAAGGTCATGGCGAACTGGTTTCCCATGGCTCTCAAGGATGGTGCCCGCTCCTGACTCCTGAACCTAGAGCACGGCTCGATCTCCTCCTGGGATGAGATGCGCGACCGCTTCGTCGCCAACTTCCAGGGCACCCGCGACCGCCCGCCGGCCGTGGGCGACCTGCGCCACATCAAGCAACAACCAGGAGAGACCCTCCAGAAGTACACCAGCGCTTCAACAACACTCGCCTCAAGATCCCCAAGGTCATGGACGAGGCCATCATCTCCGCGTTCTCCGACAGCGTCCGTGACGTCAAGATGAAAGAGGAGCTCACTATCCACGAGGAGTTGTGCACGTCTCAGGAGCTGCTCAACCTGGCAACCAAGTGCGCAAGAGATGAGGAGGGGCGCCTTTCCATCCTCGAGCTGCCAGCTGTGGGTGCAGAGGAAAAGAAGGCCAAGGCCAAGGACGTAAAGCGCAAGGAAGCGGCCGTGCTCGCAGCGGAGCCCGACACCAAGCGGGGCAGAGATCGGCCTGAGTCATCCAAGAACAGCCGGCCGTTCTACGCCTTCCACAACCTGAACACCCACAACACCAGTGACTGTTAAGAGCTCAGAGCCATCCGCGAGGGACGCTTCGGTCGACGCCCCGAACGTTGCGACCATGGCTACGGCCGTGGAGGAGGACGTGGTGGTGGACGCTGGGACGACCGTGGCCCACGCCAGGAGTGGCGTGACCGTCCTCGTGAGGACCGCTGGCAGGATCATCCTCGCGAGGGCGCCTGGAGAGACCAGCCTCGCGAGGACGGCCCTCAGGGTAATGCCGGTCTTCCCCCGCTGCTGCCACCGCCAAGGAGGAACGACGACCACCACCAAGACGAGGGGGTTGGGGGCTTCCAGGAGCCGCGTGCAATCTCCTGTATCTTGGGCGGAGCTCAGGCCCCAGCCTCGCAGCGCATCTTCAAACAGTTTGCTCGTGAAGTGAACGCAGTCCTCCCCAAACTCGAGGACACGCGCCCGCTCAAGTGGTCCCAGTGCGCCATCACCTTCAACTCGGCAGATCAGCTCAAGTGCGCAGCCACTGCTGGCGCCCTCCCGATGCTTTGTTCCCCAGTCATCAGCAACGTGCAAGTTACCAAGACCCTCATCGAAGGCGGCGCCGGACTCAATGTCCTGTCCGTCGACACATTCGACAACCTCCAAGTGCCGTACGAGCAACTTCAGCCTACCAAGCCTTTCTCAGGGGTGACCGACGGTTCCACCACACCGATTGGGCAGGTCCGCCTCCCTGTCACCTTCGGGGAACGCAAGAACCACCGCACCGAGCTCATCGACTTCGACGTCGCCCACATCCGTCTGCCATACAACGCCATCCTCGGGTATCCAGCCCTGGCCAAGTTCATGGCCGTCACCCACCACGGCTACAACGTCCTCACAATGCCAGGAAGCGGCGGAATCATCACGGTCCCATGCGAAGAAAGAGATGTGGTGTGCTCCCTCGAGCGCGCCTTCCAAGCTGCAGCAATCGACGACCCCGACAGCAGAAGTGAGGGCCCTCCGGAGGCCATCCCCAAGAAGAAGCAGCTGCGCCGTGCAGGATCTTAGGAGGGTGGAGACGCAACTGGAGCCTCATCGGGATCAGCGCCCGCTCCAGGGGCGCCTCCCACCATCGCATAGGAAGGCGCGCCCGGCACCCTCCTCGGGCAGGGCTCGGGGGCTCTCTTCTGGAGGGCCTCAGACCTTGCCAACCTCACGAGGGAGGCGCTTGGGCACCACTTGGAGGCGTGCTTCGCGGCACGTTTCCCTCAGGAGAACAAAGGACAAGGACCGCCCACCACTCAGGAGTTCCTCACCAAGACCACTCAGGAACTGCAAGACGCAAGGGCCATGCGCGGCGACCGCCGCTCACCAGGTGCAGCTCCCCATCCAGGCGAGGACGCCGGGCTGCGCGTCTGCATCGACGTCCCGGGGCTCAACAGGGCCGCATCTCAGGAGCTTTTCTGGCCTTCACATGTGGGCCGTTGCGAGGGCCCCCCACACAACTACGTTCACATGCCCTTCGGATTGCTAAGCGTGGCGTCAGCCTATCAGCGCAACATGCGGCGTGTCCTGGCGGCTCAGGAGACCAGGTACCGCGCCATCCTGGCGCAGATGGAGATGGTCCTCAGGGAACCACCTGAGCCCCCAGAGCCTCCCGAGGCTCAGGGCCCCGGTGGATCGTGAGGAGCCATTCCTTCGACGCATGCCTTTAGCTGCGCCAACTCTTCTTCGTCGACAGAACCAAGTGACATTTTCCAAGTTCGTTTAGCTGGGAGCGCCCCTCGGGCTGCATTATTCCCAGGCCGCGTGGGTCCGTCCCTGTGGCACGTATCCCTTTTGCTTATGTCTTTAGCTTACCTTGTTGGGGGCGCCCCTCGGGCTGCATCATCCCAAGCCGCTCGGGCCTGACCCAGTGGCATGTATCTTTCTGCATTTACTTCAGCTGGTTTGCCTTCCATGCTTAACCTGCCTGATTGCTACCTGCTCGGTCGTCGCCCCCGCGGCGCCTCCTCACACAGGCAAGGCGCTGGTGCATGGGTCCGTCCCTGCCACGTCGACAAACTTGAGCGGTTGAGCTCTGGCTCGCGGCACGCCCCACGCACATCACCTCACCAGGCCCTCAGTGCCTTCATCTCGTCTCAGAGCAACCAGCGGCAGGCTGGCAACCATAACGGCAAAACCATGTTTCTCCTTGTGATGACCTGCAGGAACTTCCTAAGGATAATAGCGGGCGGTACCACGGACCCTCTCCTCTAACATGTGATCCGCTTGCGCGTTAAAGGGGGGCTCCTGAGCATCGCGACTCAGGAGCTCTTACTGGCTTTCCAGCCCTCACCCCCTGGCCTTGACCACGGCATCGCGACCTGGCATACCAGCGGCGGCTGAGCTCGCTCGAGGGCCAGGACCTGAGGACGTAGAGCACTAAGGAGAGCGGAAGACTCGTGAGGGCCTAACCTTGCTACGTTGCGGGGATCTGCGCACAGGCATGGCGCATCGCGAAGAATCGACCCCGCGCCACTGAGATAAGTCTCGCGCTCGGATCGGCTAATCATTGGAACCTTAGGGTCGCGGTCATCGCAGCTCTACCGCGGCCACGTCGCCTCCCTTTCTTATCTTGCCGTAGCTGCTTGAGCGCTAAAGGGGACCTCCTGAGCATCGCGCCTCAGGGGCTCTTATCGGACCTCGGGCCGCACACCTCCTGGCCTTGACAACGGCACACGACCTGGCATACCAGCGACGGCTGTAGCCTGCCTGGGGACTGGTACCTGTCAGCGTAGAGCAACAGGCTATCGCGGGGTTGGAAAGGGGAGACCGAGCCTTGACAGGACATGCGCTCGCAAATTTTCATAATAAGGAAGATATACACAAAAGGGCATCACGCATCCTTACACACCCCACGGGGTACCTCATGATTCTCCGCAGGAAACGGAAATGAGAACTAACAGGAATCCTATCTACACCCCCCGTGGCGGACGCCATCATCAACAGTGGGCCATTGGAGGCCGGCGCCAACCTCATCCAGATCGACGGCGGCGGCGGCGGCTGGACGCCGCAGCCCTGTTCCGAGCACGGCGAGAGCTCGGGGGCACGTAGCTGTCGTTGCTCGTCTCCGGAGTCTCGTCAGGCTCGGGAGAGCTACTGGACTCCCGGGGGCTACTGCTGCTGGGGTAGCCACGAGCGGAGCGCGCGTCAGCCTGGCGCTCCCCTCCAGGGCAACACTCCAGGCGGCGGCCCTCCGCATCGAAGACCTTGAAGAAGAGTGTGGTGGCGCCGTCGCACTCGAAGTGGATCGCAAGGGCACCCCTCGCACGGCAAACACGAGCGACCTCGCCCCAGCCGCGGGTCATGAAGATCATGCCGGCGGGGACCGCTTCGATCTCTGCTCCATTCGCCGGAGCGTCGCAGTCGGCGTGCTGCAACCAAAGCTCGAGGGGCCCTCTCGGCGGCATCATGTCAGAGAAGAACCGCGGGAAGCGGATCCAAGAGCTTGGGGGCATCGGCGCCCATAGCACAAGCTCGCGTGATGAGTCCGCAGCGTGGACTCCCGAAGTGACTACACGCGTTGCCGCCACCCGGCAACCACCGGCGCGGCGCGGGCGGCGCCGCTCGTCGCTCCGCCCTCCTGAGCCCTCGGCTCGGGCGTACATAGGAAGCGGATACCCAGGGGGAGGCCGCTCGCACCAAGGCCTCGTCACCACCTGCATTGCCATTTCATCGCGGCGATGGACCGGCCTTTTCTTCGGCGGGAGCGGCCCCGGATCGTCGCGGGCAGCCTTTCCTTTCTCGCCTGCGGAAAACCTTCGGATGGGCGCCATTGTTTCAAGCAGGGGAGCAAGGAGGAAGAAGCACGTGAAGCAAGGAAGAGATGGGCGACGGGGGCTCCGCCCCCCTTCCCATTTATAGCGGAAGAAGGCCAACCGGTGCCTCCCACGATCGTAGGTAATGATGGTTCTTGCATGTCGCAGGGACTTGTCAAGTCGAGCAGTTGCCGAGGCAGCGTGGGGAAGCGGAGACACCCACATCCAATCAACCGCCATGCGTCGGCCGAGGCCGCAGGCTTTGGGGGCCCGCGGCGCTCCGTACTTGACCTTTGGTTTGCCTCGAAGCCAAGCCCGAGCGCACCTTGGGCCCGGGGGATACTGTCGGTGTTTTGGGAATTGGGGTCCCCAGACTTGCCTGCCTGCGGCCCACGGCGTGGCTAAGCTAGCGGGCCATATGGCCCATCTTCATCAATAAGGCATTCAAGACCTTCGCGAGGGGCCAAGCCTCGCGAGGCGGACGATGCAAGACCTCCTCAGGAGCGGTCTAGCCAGGCAGGCTCACGAGGAGCAGAGATATCAAGTCGGGGCAAACCTCATGAGGCTCTCGTGATGTGAGCCATGACGATCGACACCAGGCGGGCGCCAGCGCGTGCAGCGTCCTTGTTTCCTCTTTGGTGCTAAAGAAGCAGGCGCAGGCGCGGAGTACGGAGGCATCAGGCAAAGGTTTCCATATTGGTGCAACAAGACCAAGACCAGCAGGACGGCAAGACGGAGGTCACCATGGAGCCCAAGACGGCGTCATCACTAGAGCCTTTTGCAGGCGAAGACCACTTTTGTCCAGATAGCTTGTACTAGATGTCCCCTTTAAAATTCGCCCGCCGCTGTTGGCTCCCTTCCTGCTCACTATTTGGGGAGAGGACCAGGGCCTATATAAATAGAGCTAGCCACCACATTAGAGAGAGGAGAAGTTGCGCTCTCACCGCACAAGTTTACCAAGCACAAGAACACCTCAACCTCAGGAGGCTGTTCTTCCCCTTGTACTGTTCATCATCAGCCCAAGAGGCAATCCACCACCACACACTGGAGTACGGTATTACACCACAACGGTGGCCCGAACCAGTATAAACCTCGTGTCTCTCTGTGTTGTGAGTTTGTCGAGTTCGTCCGTGAGATCTTAGCGAGCTAGGCCGTGGATCGGTAGGAGGGAAAGAACTTCGTGCGCACCCTAGAGTTCGAACCTTAAGGGTTTTACCGGAACCCCACATCCGACAGTTTAGTTTGTGAAGATCTAGCTAGAGCTTGAAATGTACTATCATTTGAAATCAACATAAAGTGGATTCAAAAAATCGAGTTCGAGTTCATATAGTACACATAGTTGATATGTAACTCGAGACTAATCATGTGGTGTGCCGTGAAGATAATACACAAACGATGGTTTAACTTGACAATAATGACGATTTTAGATCTTATTAAAACAGAGAAATGAATTCAAATGCTTTGACTTCACAACAATCATTATTGTAGATCTTATTCAAATAGAGAAATGAATTCAAATTTAGTTCATATTGATGCGGTAGTATATACGTTTGGAATGCACTAAAACATTCATTTGAGTACTAGGTTGCATGCATTATACACGTAGCAAAATATTTTAATTAAACATAACATGAATTCAAAGTTTTGAATGACATTTGTAGTGCGAATTGATTTGGTACAGTACATGGTAGGCTTTTCCGGAAATTTCAACCCGCGCCTTGTTAGCCCGAAATATTTAAGATATATCTTTGTCTCGTTGTGCTCCGACAACTCCCTCCATCTCAACCCGCGCCTTGCTATTCCAAAATTGCAACACGCGCAAAAACTCCCACCTCCTGTGAAATCCCGACACGCGAAATGCCCGTGATACCCCTGAACCGAAAGAACCGCCTCAAATCGGTGGCGGTACTTTCGTAACTTACCCCACATTTTGGACAAGCGCGTCCCTAAGCCATGGTTCCCCACTCCCATCCCATCCGCCCACCCATTCGTACACCGATGCCGGCAAAACCCGTGAAGGCCCACACCCTCCTCCATCCGCCACCCAGCCGGAGCCTCTTCCCCGATGACGTCGTCCACAGCAACACCTCGACGTCCCTCATCCACCGTACCGGATGAGGATCCGTCGTCGATCTGGTCGTCCCGTGATACGTCTCCAACGTATCTATAATTTTTGATTGCTCCATGCTATATTATCTTTTGTTTTGGACATTATTGGGCTTTATTATTAACTTTTATATTATTTTTGGGACTAACCTATTAACCGGAGGCCCAGCCCAGAATTGATGTTTTTGCCTATTTCAGAGTTTCGCGGAAAAAGAATATCAAACGGAGTCCAAACGGAATGAAACCTTCGGGAACGTGATTTTCGGAACGAATATGATCCAGAGGACTTGGACCCTACGTCAAGAAAGCCACCAGGAAGCCACGAGGTAGGGGCGCGCCTACCCCCCCTGGGCGTGCCCTCCACCCTCGTGGGCCCCACGTTGCTCCACCGATGTACTCCTTCCTCCTATATATACCTACATACCCCCAAACGATCAGAGACGGAGCCAAAAACCTAATTCCACCGCCGCAACCTTCTGTACCCGTGAGATCCCATCTTGGGGCCTGTTCCGGAGCTCCGCCGGAGGGGGCATTGATCACGGAGGGCTTCTTCATCAACACCATAGCCTCTCCGATGAAGTGTGAGTAGTTTACCTCAGACCTTCAGGTCCATAGTTATTAGCTAGATGGCTTCCTCTCTCTTTTTGGATCTCAATACAATGTTCTCTCCCTCTCTCGTGGAGATCTATTCACTACATGATGAGCTCATCACTACTAGGAAAAGGGCTATAGATAATATTGACATTAATGGACCACCACACATGTGGTGCGCCACTACTATATACTAATGGGGCACCATGTGTTGGTGCGCCATTAGTGTCCAAATACTAATGGCGCACCACATGCACGGTGCGCCACTAGTAACAATTTTTTTAATTTTTTTTCAAAACTAGTAATGGCGCACGAGGGGATAGTGCGCCATTACTAGGTAAACTAGTAATGGCGCATCACATCCACGGTGCACCACTAGTAATTTTTTTTCAAATTTTTTTTATTTTTTTTCAAAACTAGTAATGGCGCACCGTGTGTGTGGTGCGCCATTACTAGTTAAACTAGTAATGGCGCAACACTCCCACGGTGCGCCATTACTAACTTGGCCCAAAAAATCCACCGAATGCACCTTTTTTTTCGAAACTAGTAATGGCGCACCGTGTGTGTGGATCTCAATACAATGTCCTCCCCCTCTCTCGTGGAGATCTATACGATGTAATCTTCTTTTGCGGTGTGTTTGTTGAGACCGGTGAATTGTGGGTTTATGATCAAGTTTATCTATGAACAATATTTGAATCTTCTAAATTCTTTTATGTATAATTGGTTATCTTTGCAAGTCTCTTCGAATTATCAGTTCGGTTTGGCCTACTAGATTGATCTTTCTTGCAATGGGAGAAGTGCTTAGCTTTGGGTTCAATCTTGCGGTGTCCTTTCCCAGTGACAGTAGGGGCAGCAAGGCACGTATTGTATTGTTGCCATCGAGGATAACAATATGGGGTTTATATCATATTGCATGAATTTATCCGTCTACATCATGTCATCTTGCTTAGAGCGTTACTCTGTTCTTATGAACTTAATACTCTAGATGCATGCTGGATAGCGGTCGATGTGTGGAGTAATAGTAGTAGATGCAGGCAGGAGTCGATCTACTTGTCGCGGACGTGATGCCTATATACATGATCATGCCTAGATATAATCATAACTATGCTCAATTCTGTCAATTGCTCAACAGTAATTTGTTCACCCACCGTAAAATACTTATGCTCGCGAGAGAAGCCACTAGTGAAACCTATGGCCCCCGGGTCTATTTTCCATCATATTAATCTCCCGACAACAAGCTATTTCTGGCGCCGTTTTTATTTTTGTTTACTTTAATTTTCATTTTTATCAGAAAAATACCAAAAATATTATCCTATCATATCTATCAGATCTCACTCTCGTAAGTGACCGTGTAGGGATTGACAACCCCTTATCTCGTTGGTTGCGAGGATTTATTTGTTTGTGTAGGTGCGAGGGAGTCGTGCGTGGCCTCCTACTGGATTGATACCTTGGTTCTCAAAAACTTACGCTACTTTGCTGCATCACCCTTTCCTCTTCAAGGGAAAACCAACGCAGTGCTCAAGAGGTAGCAAGAAGGATTTCTGGCGCCGTTGCCAGGGAGGTCTACGCAAAAGTCAACATACCAAGTACCCATCACAAACCCTTATCTCCCGCATTACATTATTTGCCATTTGCCTGTCGTTTTCCTCTGCCCCACTTCACCTTTGCCGTTTTATTCGCCCTCTCTTTTCCGTTCGCCTCTTTTTTCGCTTGCTTCTTGTTTGCCCGTGTGTTGGATTGCTTGCTTGTCACGATGGCTCAATATAATACTAAATTGTGTGACTTCACCAATACCAACAACAATGATTTCCTTAGCGCTCCGATTGCTCCTCTTACCGATACTGAATCTTGTGAAATCAATGCCGCTTTGTTGAATCTTGTCATGAAAGATCAATTCGCCAGCCTTCCTAGTGAAGATGCCGCTACCCATCTAAATAGCTTCGTTGATTTGTGTGATATGCAAAAGAAGAAAGATGTTGATAATGATATTGTTAAACTAAAGCTATTTCCTTTTTCGCTTAGAGATCGTGCTAAAGCTTGGTTTTCGTCTTTGCCTAAAAATAGTATTGATTCTTGGAATAAGTGCAAAGATGCTTTTATCTCTATGTATTTTCCTCCCGCTAAGATCATCTCTCTTAGAAACGATATTATGAATTTTAAGCAACTTGATCATGAACATGTTGCACAAGCTTGGGAGAGGATGAAATTAATGATACGTAATTGCCCTACGCATGGTTTGAATTTGTGGATGATTATACAAAAATTTTATGCCGGATTGAAATTTGCTTCTAGAAATCTTTTAGATTCGGCCGCGGGAGGCACTTTTATGGAAATCACATTAGGAGAAGCTACTAAATTCCTAGATAATATTATGGTTAATTATTCTCAATGGCACACTGAAAGATCTACTAATAAAAAAGTGCATGCGATAGAAGAAATTAATGTTTTGAGTGGAAAGATTGATGAACTTATGAAATTATTTGCTACTAAGAGTGTTTCTTCTAATCCTAATGATATGCCTTTGTCTACTTTGATTGAAATAATAATGAATCTATGGGTGTGAATTTTGTTGGTAGGAATAATTTTGGTAACAACGCATATAGAGGAAACTTTAATCTTAGGCCTTATCCTAGTAATTCCTCTAGTAATTATGGTAATTCCTACAACAATTCTTATGGAAATTTTAATAATATGCCCTCTGAATTTGAGACTAGTGTTAAGGAATTTATGAATTCGCAAAAGAATTTCAATGCTTTGCTTGAAGAAAAATTGCTTGAAGTTGATGAATTGGCTAGGAACGTCGATAGAATTTCTCTTGATGTTGATTCTTTAAAACTTAGATCTATTCCTCCTAAGCATGATACGAATGAGTCTCTCAAAGCCATGAGAATTTCCATTGATGAGTGCAAAGAAAGAACCGCTAGGATGCGTGCTAAGAAAGATTGCTTCATGAAAGCGTGTTCTTCAAATTTCTATGAAAATAAAGATGGAGATCTAAAAGTTATTGATGTGTCCCCTATTAAATCTTTGTTTTGCTACATGAATTTTGATAATGATGGGACTGAATATGATCCACCTTTACCTAGAAGGCTTTCCAAAATTCGGAGTTTTTAGATCTTGATGCTAAAATTGATAAAAGTAGGATTGAAGAGATCAAAACTCTAGATGTTAATGAACCCACTATTTTGGATTTCAAGGAATTTAATTATGATAATTGCACTTTGATAGATTGTATTTCCTTTTTGCAATCCGTGCTAAATTCTCCTCATGCTTATAGTCAAAATAAAGCTTTTACTAAACATATCGTTGATGCTTTGATGCAATCTTATGAAGAAAAACTTGAGTTGGAAGTTTCTATCCCAAGAAAACTTTATGATGAGTGGGAACCTACTATTAAAATTAAAATTAAAGATCATGAATGCTATGCTTTGTGTGATTTGGGCACTAGTGTTTCCACGATTCCAAAGACTTTGTGCGATTTGCTAGGTTTCCGTGATTTTGATGATTGCTCTTTAAACTTGCACCTTGCGGATTCCACTAGAAACCTATGGGAAGAATTAATGATGTTCTTATTGTTGCAAATAGGAACTTTGTGCCCGTAGATTTTATTGTCCTTGATATAGATTGCAATCCTTCTTGTCCTATTATTCTTGGTAGACCTTTTGTTAGAACGATTGGTGCAATTATTGACATGAAGGAAGGGAATATTAGATTCCAATTTCCATTAAAGAAAGGCATGGAACACTTCCCTAGAAAGAAAATAAAATTACCATATGAATCTATCATGAGAGCCACTTATGGATTGCCTGCCAAAGATGGCAATACCTAGATCTATCCTTGCTTTTATGCCTAGCTAAGGGCGTTAAACGATAGCGCTTGTTGGGAGGCAACCCAATTTTTTTAGTTTTTTGCTTTTTTCTTCTGTTTAGGAATAAATACTTGTTCTAGCCTCTGGTTAGATGTGTTTTTATGTTTTAATTAGTGTGTGTGCCAAGTTAAACCTATAGGATCTTCTTGGATGATAGTTATTTGATCTTGCAGAAAATTCCAGAAACTTTAGGTTCACGAAAATAATTGTTAAAAATCAGTAGAACGTGATAAAATATTGATTCCAATTTCAGCTGATCAATAAACAAATTGTCTAGGTCGTCCTATTTTGGCTGATTTTTTGGAGTTCCAGAAGTTTGCGTTAGTTACAGATTACTACAGACTGTTCTGTTTTTGACAGATTCTGTTTTTCGTGTGTTGTTTGCTTATTTTGATGAATCTATGGCTAGTAAAAGAGTTTATAAACCATAGAGAAATTGGAATACAGTAGGTTTAACACCAATATAAATAAAGAATGAGTTCATTACAGTAACGTGAAGTGGTCTTTTGTTTTCTTTCGCTAACGGAGCTCACGAGATTTTCTGCTGAGTTTTGTGTTGTGAAGTTTTCAAGTTTTGGGTGAAAGATTTGATGGATTATGGAACAAGGAGTGGCAAGAGCCTAATATTGGGGATGCCCATGGCACCCCCAATAGAATCTAAGGACACCTAAAAGCCAAAGCTTGGGGATGCCCCTTAAGGCATCCCCTCTTTCGTCTACTTCCATCGGTAACTTTACTTGGAGCTATATTTTATTCACCACATGATATGTGTTTTGCTTGGAGCGTCTTGTATGATTTGAGTCTTTGCTTTTTAGATTACCACAATCATCTTTGCTGCACACACCTTTTGAGAGAGACACACATGATTCGGAAATTATGAGAATACTCTATGTGCTTCACTTATATCTTTTGAGTTATATAGTTTTTGCTCTAGTACTTCACTTATATCTTTTAGAGCACGGTGGTGGATTTGTTTTATAGAAACTATTGATCTCTCATGCTTCACTTAGATTATTTTGAGAGTGTTAAATAGCATGGTAATTTTCTTAAATAATCCTAATATGCTAGGTATTCAAGAATAGTAAAAACTTCCTTATGAGAGTGTTGAATACTAAGAGAAGTTTGATGCTTGATGATTGTTTTGAGACATGGAGGTAGTGATATTAAAGTTGTGCTAGTTGAGTAGTTGTGAATTTGAGAAATACTTGTGTTGAAGTTTGCAAGTCCCGTAGCATGCACGTATGGTAAACGTTATGTAACAAATTTGAAACATGAGGTGTTCTTTGATTGTCCTCCTCATGAGTGGCGGTCGGGGATGAGCGATGGTCTTTTCCTACCAATCTATCCCCCTAGGAGCATGCGCGTAGTGCTTGGTTTTGATGACTTGTAGATTTTTGCAATAAGTATGTGAGTTCTTTATGACTAATGTTGAGTCCATGGATTATACGCACTCTCACCTTTCCATCATTGCTAGCCTCTTCGGTACCGTGCATTGCCCTTTCTCACATTGAGAGTTGGTGCAAACTTCGCCGGTGCATCCAAACCCCGTGATATGATACGCTCTTTCACACATAAACCTCCTTATATCTTCCTCAAAACAGCCACCATACCTACCTATTATGGCATTTCCATAGCCATTCCGAGATATATTGCCATGCAACTTTCCACCGTTCCGTTTATCATGACACGTTCATCATTGTCATATTGCTTTGCATGATCATGTAGTTGACATAGTATTTGTGGCAAAGCCACCGTTCATAATTCTTTCATACATGTCACTCTTGGTTCATTGCCTATCCCGGTACACCGCCGGAAGCATTCATATAGAGTCATACTTTGTTCTAGTATCGATTTGTAATCATTGAGTTGTAAAAAAATAGAAGTGTGATGATCATCATTTTCTAGAGCATTGTCCCAAGTGAGGAATAAAAAAAAGAGAGAGAAAGTCCATAAAAAAAGAGAAGGCCCAAAAAAATGAGAGAAAAAGATTTAAGGGGCAATGTTACTATCCTTTTACCACACTTGTGCTTCAAAGTAGCACCATAATCTTCATGATAGAGAGTATCTTGTTTTTTCACTTTCATATACTAGTGGGAATTTTTCATTATAGAACTTGGCTTGTATATTCCAACAATGGGCCTCCTCAAGTGTCCTAGGTCTTCATGAGCAAGCAAGTTGGATGCACACCCACTTAGTTTCTTTTGTTGAGCTTTCATATATTTATTGCTCTAGTGCATCCGTTGCATGGCGATCCCTACTCCTTGCATTAACATCAATCGATGGGCATC
This sequence comes from Triticum aestivum, assembly GCF_018294505.1. Taxonomy (NCBI): domain Eukaryota; kingdom Viridiplantae; phylum Streptophyta; class Magnoliopsida; order Poales; family Poaceae; genus Triticum; species Triticum aestivum. The sequence goes on along the minus strand of NC_057814.1, from coordinate 55,416,101 downwards.
TCCATAGCTCATTGATTAGCCTCGTTGATGTGAGACTTTCTCCTTTTTTGTCTTCTCCACATAACCCCAATCATCATATTCTATTCCACCCATAGTGCTATATCCATGGCTCACGCTCATGTATTGCGTGAAGGTTGAAAAAGTTTGAGATTACTAAAGTATGAAACAATTGCTTGGCTTGTCATCGGGGTTGTGCATGATGAGAGCATTCTTGTGTGACGAAAATGGAGCATGACTAAACTATATGATTTCGTAGGGATGAACTTTCTTTGGCCATGTTATTTTGAGAGGACATAATTGCTTAGTTAGTATGCTTGAAGTATTATTATTTTTATGTCAATATTGAACTTTTATCTTGAATCTTTCGGATCTGAATATTCATACCACAATTATGAAGAATTACATTGAAATTATGCCAAGTAGCATTCCACATTAAAAATTCTGTTTTTATCATTTACCTACTCGAGGACGAGCAAGAATTAAGCTTGAGGGTGCTTGATACGTCTCCAACGTATCTATAATTTTTGATTGCTCCATGCTATATTATCTTCTGTTTTGGACATTATTGGGCTTTATTATTCACTTTTATATTATTTTTGGGACTAACCTATTAACCGGAGGCCCAGCCCAGAATTGCTGTTTTTTGCCAATTTCAGAGTTTTGCAGAAAAAGAATATCAAACGGAGTCCAACGGAATGAAACCTTCGGGAACATGATTTTCGGAACGAACATGATCCAGAGGACTTGGACCCTACGTCAAGAAAGCCACCAGGAAGCCACGAGGTAGGGAGGCGTGCCTACCCCCCCTGGGCGCGCCCTTCACCCTCGTGGGCCCCATGTTGCTCCACCGACATACTCCTTCCTCCTATATATACCTACGTACCCCCAAACGATCAGAGACAGAACCAAAAACCTAATTCTACCACCGCAACCTTCTGTACCCGTGAGATCCCATCTTGGGGCCTGTTCCGGAGCTCCGCCGGAGGGGGCAACGATCACGGAGGGCTTCTTCATCAACACCATAGCCTCTCCGATGAAGTGTGAGTAGTTTACCTCAGACCTTCGGGTCCATAGTTATTAGCTAGATGGCTTCCTCTCTCTTTTTGGATCTCAATACAATGTCCTCCCCCTCTCTCGTGGAGATCTATTCGATGTAATCTTCTTTTGCGGTGTGTTTGTTGAGACCGATGAATTGTGGGTTTATGATCAAGTTTATCTATGAACAATATTTGGATCTTCTGAATTCTTTTATGTATGATTGGTTATCTTTGCAAGTCTCTTCGAATTATCAGTTTGGTTTGGCCTACTAGATTGATCTTTCTTGCAATGGGAGAAGTGCTTAGCTTTGGGTTCAATCTTGCGGTGTCCTTTCCAAGTGATAGTAGGGGCAGCAAGGCACGTATTTTATTGTTGCCATCAAGGATAACAAGATGGGGTTTATATCATATTGCATGAATTTATCCCTCTACATCATGCCATCTTCCTTAAAGCGTTACTCTGTTCTTATGAACTTAATACTCTAGATGCATGCTGGATAGCGGTTGATGTGTGGAGTAATAGTAGTAGATGCTGGCAGGAGTCGGTCTACTTGTCTCGGACGTGATGCCTATATACATGATCATGTCTAGATATTCTCATAACTATGCTCAATTCTGTCAATTGCTCAACAGTAATTTGTTCACCCACCGTAAAATACTTATGCTCTCGAGAGAAGCCACTAGTGAAACCTATGGCCCCCGGGTCTATTTTCCATCATATAAATCTCCCGAAAACAAGCTATTTCTGGCGCCGTTTTTATTTTTGTTTACTTTACTTTGCATCTTTATCACAAAAATACCAAAAATATTATCCTATCATATCTATCAGATCTCACTCTCATAAGTGACCGTGTAGGGATTGACAACCCCTTATCGCATTGGTTGCAAGGATTTATTTGTTTGTGTAGGTGCGAGGGACTCGTGCGTGGCCTCCTACTGGATTGATACCTTGGTTCTCAAAAACTGAGGGAAATACTTACGCTACTTTGCTACATCACCCTTTCCTCTTCAAGGGAAAACCAACGCGGTGCTCAAGAGGTAGCATCCCGCCGGTTCAGCCACCCCGTCCTCCACCTCCAAGAAGCTGCCCCGACGTTCCCCTCGTCTTTCGTCCCACCTCCATTCCCACACTGCCGTCTTCACCTGCACCACCGGAAGAGCATCATCATCAGCGTTTCCTCGGATGATGCTGCGGCCTAATCGGCGCCACCAAAGAGGTTGTACACTAAGCGCCGCATTTTCTTCTTGATTCGATCTCACGATGCTGCCGGCGCTAGGTCCCGAGCCGACACGTCGCGGCTCCATCCACGGTGGCGTCGCCGGCCACTTCCTCCACGGCGTCGCTCCCTCGGCGGCGACATCCACATAAGTAGGAGCTGCTGCTGCTTTAGCTCTCGCTCGCGCTGCTGCTCTGCTCTTGCTCTCGGTCCCTTGCCTGGTCTGCTCTTGCTCTTGCTTGCGATGATGCTCCGATTTAGCTACACTTCAGTCGACTGAATTGACTTTTGGGTCAGTTGATTTTCAGGGGGTGGGGGGGCTCGCCGGAGTTAAGGAAGTACCAACCGCAGCGGGGAGGGGGGCTCATCGGAGAGGTACCCCACTATCTATCTTAGGGTTCAGGGTGGGGGCAGTGGTCATCGGCGGTGGTGGGGCGGTGGCGTGGGGATTGCCGGAGAAAAAGCTTGGCACGGTAGGCCTACAGGGATGGCCGGGGCGGCGGCAGACCGGCGGTGGGGAGTGTTTTCGGGGCGGGCGGGGCGGCTGTTTAGCCGGTGGTGGCTGGCGGCTCAGGGGGGTGGAGGTTGAAGATGAACTTCAGGCCCTTGATTTCGTATCCAACAGCTGCAAAATCGACTGACCAGAGATGAAAAAGTCCGTCGACTGACTTGTAGCCTCACCTCTAGTGCGTTCAGTTTTGATAGTAAAGTTCAGTTTTGACAGCAAAAATCAGTTTCGACAGTTAAGTTCAGTTTCGACAGTTAAATTCAGTTTCGATAGTTAACTTCAGATATGAGCGGCTGATGTATACATCTAGCACTTTGTGGTTATGTATTTTACGTCATCTATTGGAGATGCTATTAGAATTCCACTTAGGTTAACATTGTCTCTCTTGTCCTGCTTCAGCCTCGGCGTCGTACAACTCACCGGAGCTGCTCCAACGACGAAACCCTCCATCGCAGCGGAGCAGTACCTCGGGCTCCATCTCCAGACGCCTAAGATGTTCTTCCCCTCCTCCGACAGCCAAGTCAGCCGGAGCATCCTCACCGGCCAACCCAATCACGCTGCGATCGACATGGCTTCGCCAAAGAGGTTGTACACTTCTTGTGGTTTGACTTAACCTCACCATGCTTCTTTGCATCCTGTGATCTTCCAATTCTTGTGAACCAAACACCCAGATTGGCGGAAATCCTGTGTTTTTAAATTCTCTGTTTTGCACGTGCATTCCTATCCTATTCCTGTCTATTTCCTATCCCTGCATTGTTAGAATCCTCAAATTCAAACAAGCCCTTACACAATTACTTCTATTACAGATATGTGTCAAATAAAACCTTGTGTGGTTTGTCCCGCTCCTGCGGTGTTGTGTTCCACCCCAGCTCAGCTGCTCCAATGACGGAAGGGTTCACCACAGTAGGGGTCCGCTCTCCAGACTGTCTTTCGCCGCCTCAGATCTTCTTCCCCGCCGCCGGCAGCCACGACAACTGCATTACCATCATCAACTGAGCAGATGACCTTGAGGACTACACAGGTCCGCAAGAGAGGTCGCACTCTTCCGTGTCTGCTTACGTTATGCATCACTTAATATGATGACATGCTACTTTATCGTCGTGTTCACCTATTAGACTCCGACTCAGGTCCAAACTTATGCTGAAACTTGAGTTTTTAAATTGTTGTGGGGTACATATTGGGGCAACAATCAGTACTATCTGTCTACTATCTGGTTAATCTCGGGTGTCTACTATAAGTTTCATGTTGGGTGCAAACAAACACTAAGGAGCCATTATCTGTATTTTTTAACTAAAGCTATTATCTGCCTGCTATCATTGGTTTTGGGTCTATCCACAGTTTGCTACCTTCACTCTGGATTTGTGCATGCACTCCTTACATAATCTCACTATGTTTTATTCCTATGCATGTCAGTTATTGTACACAATGGAACTGAACATGTAGAGCAAAATAGATGAGCCTTGCGTGGCAATAAAATTTCATGCAGACGTTGCTCCATGGTGGGCGCAAAGATAGCCCCCCTCCACCCATTTCGGATCGTAATCAACAGGAAGGTAACTGTTCCGAGGGGGATTCAGAAGCAGAAGACCACTCCTATTTACCCCATCAGGTCTTCGCTCTAACTTGGCATGCTGATGTTGGTAATATCATGCATATGGTGCCTTGCATTGCTTACTGTATACATCAAAGATGTCATCTGCTTAGTTTAGACATGCTTTGTGTCAATGCCAACTGTTTAGTTTCTTTATCGTATATGAGAATCATGCAATGCCATCTTGTTTAGCCAGGCATCATATATGTGAATTTTGCAATACCACCCTGGTTAGCCAGTCCTCTTATATGTGAATTATATCATGACATCATTTTTTATTACGTGTTAAATTTGTCAACAATTTTAGTACATTCAATTACTCTTCCTGTGCATCAGCCATTCGGCACGGTCATGGAAATATCTGGAGTGAAAACAAGGTCTTCAGAGCACACAATGCTATCTGACGAAGCGCATGTCTTGCTGATTACAGATAGCTCCTCAGAGGAGGATTCAGAGACAGATGACCAGTCCTATTCCCCCCCCCCCACGAGGTGCATGCTCTAACTTGGCAGGGTTATGTTGCTCATATCGTGCGTATGGTATCTTGCATTGCTATGTCATTTGCTTAGTTTAGACATGATTTGTGTGAATGCCACCTTTTTAGTGTCTAATTACCATATATGTGAATTATGCAATGCCATCTTTTTGCAAGACATTATATATGTGAATTATGCAATGCTATCTTGTTGCAAGGCATTATATATGTGAATTATGCAATGCCATGTTGTTTAGCCAAGCGTCATATATGTGAATTATATCATGCCGTCCTTTTTTTGTATTTCTCATTGCTTTTGTCGACAATGTTTGTATATTCAACTGCTCTTCCTGTGCATCAGCCATTTGAATTGGTCATGGAGAAATCTGGAGTGAAAACAAGGTCTTCAGAGCAGACAATGCTACCTAGTGAAGCAGATATGTTGCTGGTTACAGATAGCTCTTCAGAGGAGGATTCAGAGGCAGATGACCAGTCCTATTATCCACCTGAGGTGTATGCTCAAACTTGGCAGGGTTATATTACTCATATCATGCATATGTTGTATTGCAATGCTTAGTTTTTACATCATATACACGATATTGAATGCCATCTCCTTAGTTGACACATCATATATGCGATTGCCCTCTGCTCACTTCCTTAGTATATAAATCATATATTTGAATTATATCATGCCATGATGTTTACATAGATAGCATGTATCTGAATTATGGCATGCCAACCCATTTTCTAAAGACATAATATAGTTATATCATATCATCCTGTTCACATAGTCATCATATTTTGAATTATGTCATTCTATCCGTGAATTATATCATGCCATCATGTTTCCATCGACGACATGTTTGTGATTTATGGCATGCCAACCACTTTAATAGACACATCGTATAGTTATATCATGTCATCTTGTTTACATAGTCATCATATTTTGAAGTATGTCATTCTATCCTGTTTAGTTAGCCATCATACATGTGAAATTGTGTCATGCTATCCTGTTTAATTAGCCATCATATATTTGAAATTATGTCCTGCTATTCTGTTTGGTTAGACAACATAAATGTGAATTATTTCATGCCCTGTTTTCTTCCCTACTATCCATTGCACCTGTCTATCTTACAATGTCTGTACATTCAATTACTTTTCTTGTTTATCAGCCATTTCAATTGGAGGGGGTGATGGCAGTATCTGTGGGAGTAAAAACACGGTCTTCAGAAAAGATCGTGGTACCTGTCGATGGAGATAGAACCACGGTTGTACTTGCCCAAGAACCAGCCCCACCACACATAACCCAGACTCACGCAGATTGTACCCCTACCCAGTTGGACAGAGAACCAACTACACCCCTTCTAACCCCAACCCCAGCAGATAGTAACCCAGTTCTCGTTGGCACATCACCGTCTCCACCACAGAGCACCCAAACACGAGCAGTTAGTAAGGCAACTGCAGTGCCCAAAGCACAAGGACCACCACTCCGAACCCCAAGTCAATGCTTAAAGCAGAAGAAGAATTGTTCTCAGGTCAGGTTCCGTAGCTATGGTTCATACTACTTTGCTCTTGCATCACTGTATTTACTCATACCAACTAATTTCAAATTTGAAGGATGCAATTGAAACTCCAATGGTGCAACATGTATCTTTTAAACCTGATTCTTTAACGTGTTTGTTGTTGTAACTTGCTCTATGTTGATTTCAGTTTCAATTGAATAAACAGTTATGTTCTCATGCCATGCACATTACAAGTGTTGTTATTGCTTTGTAGTTTCCCACACTTATATTCTGTCTATGCTGCTTTGTCTTAATAGATATGATTCAAACTGTATCTATCTTGATTTGGCAACATAAACTAGAATGATATGGACCATACAGTGACCATACTACATAGATATATGTTTGTTTCATGTTGTTATCCTATCCACCTTACTACTGAACTGGTTTACCAAAATGAGTTTCATATACTACATTGTAAACCTGTGATGTGTTTGTTTGTTTCTCCTTTAGAACGCGGATAAAATATTTGAGCAGAGTACCCCGTTATGCAATGGTATAGGAAGTAATGCAGATCAGGTTCAAGATAGTGAGACATCCCTGTTGTTCTCCAAGAAAGCTGATAAAAACTATATTCAAGACACTGAGACAACCCAAAAGTCATGTCTTCATGTAGTGTTCGAGTTACTGGCTACTACTGCTGGCACCAGCTCTTCGAACTCGCTGCCTGAATCAGTTCGGCTTCTTGAGTCTCAACTTCAAGTTGAAAGACATCGATCAGATGTTATGCGATAGGAAGCCGGAGGACTGAGGAAGTCCCTGCATAATTCAGATGCATACTTTCTGGTGCAAAACAGCAAGTGCTAGAGGATTTAAACGCCAAACAAGAGAAAGTTAATAAGCTTGCTAAGCATCTTGCCAGCATTATGGGTACCCAGGATATTGTTTCTTGAGCTCTTCTGAAGTTGTTTCAGTTCTGGACTTGTTTTGCTGCGGCGTTTATATGCTGCTTTGTTCCCTATATTTGCACTTGTGGCGCACATTGATGCCCAGTGGATGTAATATGTGTAATAGTCGTGATAGCCTAGCGTAAGTTGCTTGCTTATTTATTTCCGTTGTCTTGGTTATTTGTTTTCTTGTAGTCAGTGCAGTTCTTTTTCCGCGGTTTGCTAGTTCCGGAATAACCTATTTTTTGAAACTAGGCCACATTAACAATGGGGTACATATTTACTATAGTTAACATGGGCCTCCTACGGGCCATAGAAACAATGGGCCTTCTAAGGGCCGTAGAAACAATGGGCCTTCTACGGGGCGTAGACACAATGGGCCTTCTACGGGCCTATCATCAATGGGCCTTCTACGGGCCGTATGATCGGTTGGCCAAACATGGGCCAATAACAGACCACAGTATGGTCGTAAATGGGCTAGAGTTGAAATCGTCCGTTCATGGGCCGACCATAACGGGCCGTCGTTAATAGGCCGTATTTGATGACGCTATGAAAATGGCGCAACGTATTAACAGGCCACAAACGGGCCGACTGTAACCACGGGCTGTATTTGGCCCACAAGCAGAAAATGACAGTAACGGGCCGAAAGTAAATGAATGCTGGAAATGAACCCAAGAATAAATGGGCCCTGAGAAGGCCGAAAGATAACATGGGCTGGAAACGGCCCAACGGAATAATGGGCCATTAATGGGTATAAAGTGATACACTGTTCATTACGGGCCAGTTTTACCACGGGCCGTTAATGGGCCGAGGGTTACTACGGGCCTCATATGGGCCAAAAGACGTCATGGGCCATACATGGGCCGGAAGTTAAAACGGGTTGGAATTATATTGGACGGCCCAGATGACGCTACTGGGCCTAATTCGGATAGGCCGTAAATGGGCCCTGGGTTAGCGGGCTGTAAATGGGCTATATGCAAACATGCCGTTAACAGGCTTGCCGTGGGCCAGCCCGCCAACTTTTGACCAAGTCAAACGGGCCGGCCTTTTCACAGAAATGGGCCTCTATTGGGCCGTGCCACGTGTCGACGTATCGTAGGCGCTTTGGGTCCAATGAGTGGATGACATTTGTCCCAACGGTGAGCCGACACGTCTTTCCTCCTGCCAATGATGATTTTACACGTGGAAAATCCCCATTGGTCGGGGCTGTTAACGGGTTATCGGATCCAAAACCGGACCCGATAGCTTAACGGCGTTCCGTTACGGTGGATGCCACGTGTCGGTCACCCTTCACGAAAGCACTTCTGTGACGCGCGATTTATAGTCATGGAAGTGGACACTTCCGTGATGATAATTTTGGTAATGTCATGGAACACTTCTACGACAGCACAGGTATGACTATCTTGATTCTGTCATAAATTTGTCATGGATGTACATGCATGATAGAAAATGTGACCTACTGTGACAAACACGTATCATCACGGAAGTGTATTTTTTGTAGTGAAGATAGAAGGCCTTCCCCCGTGTCCGGATGGGACTCTCCTTTTCGTGGATGGCAAGCTCTTGGCGTACGGATGTGCAGTTTCCTTTCTCTGTAAACTGACTCTGTACAACCCTAGGCCCCTCCGGTGTCTATATAAACCGGAGGGTTTAGTCCGTAGAGGATATCACAAATCATATAGGCTAGACATCTAGGGTTTAGCCATTACGATCTCGAGGTAGATCAACTCTTGTAACCCCTATACTCGTCAAAGTCAATCAAGCAGGAAGTAGGGTATTACCTCCATCAAGAGGGCCCGAACCTGGGTAAACATCGTGCCCCCTGTCTCTTGTTACCTTCGTTCCTCAGATGCACAGTTCGGGACCCCCTACCCGAGATCAGCCGGTTTTGACACCGACATTGGTGCTTTCATTGAGAGTTCCACTGTGCCGTCGATAGAAGACTCGATGGCTCGATCGATCATCTACAACGATGCTGTTTTGGGGGAGACTTTTCTCCCCGGTCAAATTTTCATATTCGGCGGCTTCGCGCTGCGTGCCAACTCAATTGGCCACCTCGAACAGATCGACAGCTACGCCCTTGGTCATCAGATCAGTTTTGGAAATCTGAATTATGTCGCTGATATCCGAGGAGACTTGATCTTCGAAGGGTGCGCGGCCCCGACCACCGCTCTGGCCTTAGATCCGGAGCAAACTACCGGGTCCGAAGATGGGAGTTTAGAGTCCACCGGACTCTCTGTAATTATGAATCTCGCTATAGGAGATCCGGAGGGGACTGCGTCATCAGCAAGCCCGGAGTAGAACCGGGCTCCCCCTGTCATTAAAAAGCCGGACTCGCCCCCGGATACCTACTCCGAACTCTCGAGGTCCACGTCATGCGAGCATGGCCAGGAGGCTCCTGGCCTGCCTAGCTCCGTGGACTCTCGCTTCCCCGTCCAAACCTTGCTCTTAAACGAGGCTCTGGACCTAATGCCATCCCTCGCCATCACAAAAGAATCACCTTCGAACTACGCCCAGCCCATACTAGGGGCTGAAAGCGGGGAATTTTACGTCCCAGCCACCACCCACTTCATAGCCACTGTCGAGGACCTAAACGACATGCTGGACAACGCTTCCGAAGACATCGACGGCATGAACGACGATGCCGGAGACGAACAAGGCCAAGAGCCGCTGTTTGCCAGGCTTTGGACGGCCACCTCCACATATGACGTGTATATGGTGGACACACCCAAAGAGGATGACGGCGACAGTAGGAAGGATTCGGTTGAGGACAAGCCTGCTGAGGCACCACCAAAGCGTCAACGTCAACGACGCCGCTCAAAATCGCGTCGCGAAAAAGACAGCAATACCGGCACCAGAGATGTTAACACTCCAGAGAACGCCGAATACTCCGAAGCCCCCGTCGAGCCAACATCAGAATAGGATGATTGGGAGGAAGGACAAGTTAACCCTGACGATCCGGTCGGGAACGAGGACTCGGAGGATAGTAACTATCTACCAATCTCCGAGGATGATGTGAGCCTCAGCGATGAAGACTTCATCGTGCCAGAGGAACCACTTGAGCAGGAGCGCTTTAAGCGCCAGCTAATCGCCACTGCGAGAAGCCTAAAAAAGAAGCGGCAACAGCTTGAAGCCGAACAGGATACGCTCGACGACAGATGGACTAAAGTCCTGGCAGCTGAAGAATACGGCCTCGAACGCCCAACAAAGAGCTACCCGAAGCGCAAGCTACTACCACAATTTGACGATGAGGCCCTTGAGCCAATACCGCCAAAGTATAAAGCTGCTGACGAACTTGACCGACCACCACGTGGCTGGGACAGAGAGGCTACTTACGCGGAACACCAGCCCGCACCTCCCAGCCGTAGAGGCAAGGAGGTAGCAGCTCCGGGCTACACCTACGACCTACGCAAGGACCTGGACAATAGAGTCGGTCAGACCAGATCAATCTATGGATCAAGGGGGCACGCTCCAACACGAGAGGACGAGCATCAGGCCCAGCGCGACCAGCATAACCTCACCCGGGCTGAAAACCCCATAAGGACGTCATCCGAACTCCGTCGTGACGTCGCCCGATACAAAGGAGCCGCACACCCCGTATGCTTCACCGATGAGGTAATGGAGCACCAGTTCCCGGAAGAGTTTAAACCCGTGAATATTGGATCATACGATGGAACGACAGTTCCAGCGGTATGGATCGAAGATTTTCTTCTCCACATCCACATGCCTCGCGGTGAGGATCTATACGCCATCTAGTACCTCCCACTAAAATTGTAGGGACCAACACGGCACTGGTTAAACAGCCTCCCAGAAAACTCTATTGGTAGCTGGTAAGATTTGGAAGATGCCTTTAGAGACAACTTCCAAGGCACATATGTCCGGCCTCCAGACGCCGATGACCTTAGTCACATAGTCCAGCAACCCGAAGAGTCAGCCCGGAAGCTCTGGACCAGGTTCTTAATAAAAAGAACCAAATTGTCAATTGTCCGGACGCCGAAGCCCGCGCGGCCTTTAAACACAGCGTCCGGGGCGAGTGGCTCGCCCGACACCTCGGCCAAGAAAAACTGAAGTCCATGGTAGCTCTTACCTCACTCATGACCCGTTTTGCGTGGGAGAAGATAGATGGCTAGCTCGTAGAAGCAACAACACCAGCGACCCTGGCACCTCCGAAGCCAGAGACGGCAATGGTAGGCCAAGACGCAACAAACACAAGCGTCGAAGCAACAATGAAGATACCGAAGATACGGCTGTCAACGCCAGATTCAGTGGCTCTAAACCCGGTCAGCGGAAGAAGCCATTCAAAGGAAACAAAGATGGTCCATCCAGTTTGGACAGAATACTCGATCGGCCTTGCCATATTCATGGCACCCCTGACAAGCCGGCCAATCATACCAACAGAAAATTGTTGGGTCTTTAAACAGGACGGTAAGTTAAACACCGAACACAATGGGAAAGGCTCGCCAAGCGAGGATGATGAAGAGCCTCGCCCACCAAACACATGGGGACAGAAGAAATTTCCCCCCGAGGTAAAAACAGTGAATATGATATATATATATATATATATATATATATATATATATATATATATATATGTTACACATATCCCCAAGAGGGAGCGCTAGCGTGCGCTAAGGGACATCTACGCCGTAGAGTCGGTCGCCCCAAAATTCAACCCCTGGTTGGCCTGTCCGATCACCTTCGATCGTAAGGATCATCCGACCAGTATCCGTCATGGAGGTTCGGCAGCCTTGGTCCTTGATCCAATCGTCGACGGATTCTATCTGACCCAAGTCCTTATGGATGGCGGTAGCAGTCTTAACTTGATTTATCAAGACACGATCCGCAAAATGGGTATTGACCCTTCAAGAATCAAGCATACTAATACTACCTTTAAAGGAGTAATACCTAGTGTAGAAGCCCGTTGCACGGGCTCAATAACATTGGAAGTGGTCTTCGATTCGTTGGACAACTTCCGATGCGAAGACTTGATCTTCGACATCGTTCCCTTCCGTAGTTCTTATCATGCACTGCTCAGAAGAACCGCCTTCGCCCACTTCAATGCGGTCCCGCATTATGCTTACTAAATCTCAAAATGCCCGGACCCGCGGTGTTATTACAGTTAATGGAAACATGAATCGCTCCCTCCGTACCGAGGAGCACACCGCGGCCCTCGCAGCCGAGGTACAAAGCGGCCCTATCAAGCCGCACACCACATCGGCCATCAAAGCCCCCGGACAATGTTAAACGAGTCCGGTCCACTCTGCACGATGACAGCTCGGCAACTCCAGAGCTAGACTAGCAGCTTCGCCTCCGTTGATTGCCACACACATCCGCGGCATTTGTACCGCATGTGCATAATTACGCACTCAAAATACCTTGGGCATCAACGGAGGCACAATACGGATAGGTCTATAGTACGGTTTGACCCTATATGACCTTGACCTTTTTTCTTTGATCATTTTACTCTTTCTTCTTCAATACCACATGTCCATTAAAACCTAGCTACTCCACGGACGTAGAAGGACTCTCTTCGAGCCCGGTTTCGTACAGACAACCGTGGGCCGTTCCTCTCAAGGAATCTCCCTCAAAGGCGAAAGCGACGCAGACGTGCGGCAGTGTGTGCAAGGGATCTTCAAGACCACCTTTTTAGGACCTGTATACAGCTTTCCCTTGTTTACAAATTCTCGGCATGTAAAATAGCCTGGATGCTTCTGGCATCCTCTGCAAAAACACGTTTTGACGTATCAATCAGACTATAATGGAAACAGTTTCACCGAAACTTGTTTGGTATTGGATTATTTTCTAATCTGTCTTCCCTCTTTACGTCAGATTGGCATATACACCTCGACACGATTTAAATTGCCAGGGGCTCTATTCGGCCACATATTTTTTTTCAAAAACAAAAGAAGTCCGAACACTTTTATAGTATAGTTTGGCGTCCCGAATATGGCATTATATGCATCGGCTCCGAATCATGTCTTTCGTTAATAGTTGGGTTGCCCGGCTCTTGTGGTTACCACCTTAATTACGTTCCGCTCGTTCAGCTAAAGTGATAAAGGGAGAACTACTACGATTGTGTTTATGGTTCGTCCGGTAAAAAACCTCGGTAGAGAAAGCCGAAAACTGACTGTCATGGTACGGCGAGAGCTGGTCAGCTATTCGGTGACTTAATATAAATCTCTTGCGATTTTTTCCGTATTATACGAAGGACTGGCTTCGGTTCGGTCACGCGCCTAAAGGCATCCCAGTTCGGACTGCCGCATGCGCACCAGGGGCTAGTTCTTAGCCCCACAATCAAACTCCTATGGCTAAGTGAAAGTGCTAAAGCCGCATAATCTGATTGCCTGGTTCGCTACGTAAGTCACCTCCTTTACGGAGCAAGGCGTTGGGTCAAGAGTGATTACACGTTATTCCGAACACCCCCGTAGCATCTACATGGGGGCTGAAGCCGACGACTGGCAAACTTTCAGAATAATAAAATACGGCCGCACAAGAGGAAAGTAGTTCAGATAAAAGCATAAATATATTACAAAGCCTTAGTTCATAAAAAAACATTTGGGCAGTTCGGATACATTCACTCGAACACAATATCCTTCGACTCTCTAGGACGTCTTAGAAATAGCGCTCCGGCTTGCAGTGGTCCTTGCCTCCGGGCGAGTCCTCAACTACCACGACGGCGGCCTTCATTTTCGCCCAGTGCATCTTGACACGGGCGAAGGCCATCCGCGCACCTTCTATGCATGTCGATCGCTTGACTACATTAATTCGGGGCAGCGCGTCAACGAGTCGCTGCACTAGGCCGAAGTAGCTGGTTGGAATGGGTTCGGTTGGCCATAGCCGGACTATGACGTCCCTCATGGCCAATCCGGACATCCTATGCAGCTCGGCCCACTGCGCCATCTGGTCGTTCAACAGCGCAAAGCGCTCCTGCGCCGCGAACTGTGACCAGAATAGCTTCTCCTTCGTGTGCCCCTCCTGGGCCCGGAAGAACTGCGCGGCGTCGGCGGCACTCTTTGGAAGATCCGCAAAGGCGTCTGGAGAACTCCACAGTCGAGTGAGCAAGGCATACTTCTGACTGCCGAATTTACTCTGTAAAAGAAAGGACTTACTAGCCGCTATCTGTTCGGCCTGCTTGATCTCCTCGCGCACCGCACGGGACACGGTCCGCGCCTCCTTGGCCCCCTGGAGAGCCTTGGTCAGCTCGACCGCTTGGGCCTTATTCTCCTCTTCCAAGGACTCGCACTTGCTGGCGGCGTCCTTGAGTTCTTGCTCTACTTCGGACACCCGCTCCTCGTATCGGTGGCGGGCAACCTGCTCGGCCTTTAAATCCGCCGTCGCTTTGTCAGCGGCCGCTTGGCTCACCCGTGCCTGCTCCTTGGCTCGGACGAGGTCGCCCTTTAGGGTCTCGACCGCAGCTGCACTACCTGCAATAATGAACAGGGCAACATAGGAGCTTAGACTCCTCATGAGTGTATTACTTCAGGTGTGTAAACATTTTTTCAAAAATATACCTTGCACCTCATCAAAGCGCTTGTTGATGCGGACAAGATCCTCATCTACCAGCTCCAGCTTATGCTTAAGCTCGGATACTTCGGCGGCCTGGGCGGTCGCCGCTAACGGTGAAGCCTATTTCTCAAAATAGACAAGTACATTATTTCCTATGAATATTATCGATCCTGCGTTCGGCCTTTTTCCGAAAGCCGAACAGAGTCTTAGGGGCTACTATCTATACACAGGCATATTTTTCATATGAAAAGCGGCTAAAGACATTACATCGCATACCTCAAACCTATTAATAGACTGGTGAAGGCTTCGTTCAGCCCGCTTTTGGTAGACTGGACCTTCTCAACCACCGTACTCATCAGGGTACGATGTGTCGTGGTTCTAAGTCTGACAGTACAATAGGGGGTATGTAGGAGGAGGCAAGATTCTAGCTACGATGAGGTTGTGCACGCAAGATTTACGAGTTCGGGCCCTTCTCGGTGGAAGTAATAGCCCTACGTTTCGGTGCCCTGAGTCTTGGCGACTGGATTATGCGTGAAGTTATAGGGGGTGCAAACCCTTGTGCCAGTGGAGGGGGGTGGCTTATATAGAATGCGCCAAGACCCCAGCCAGCCACGTTACAAGAGGTTCAATGTACATAAAGGTGAAACGTTACTGGTAACGCCAACAATAAAGGCATATAAATGATCATTAGGACTATGGGGTGACCGCCTGACCGTTGTCATCCCGAGTGACTTTAGATCTTCTGTAGTCCGAGTGGTTTCTGTTATGGTTGAATGATTATATTCTGGTCGAATGGAATTGGGTTATCCGGGTGAAATTCTGCTGGTCGAGTGGGTTACACTCTGAGGTGATTTCAGTCGGTAGATGCTACTGTGCTTTGAATGTCTTGGACTTTAGGGCAGTGTCCTTGGGAAGGGTGTCTAGGTTAGGCCCATTACCCTACCCTAGGTACATGTCATCGTCATTAGCCCCCGAATGGAGAAGGGGTTGAAGATGATTCCAACCCAATTTTTATGCTTCAGAGGCTTTTTACCTGGGTCGGTGAACCATGCTAAAACTTTCGACTCCATTTTCAGTTGCCTTGATCCATTCAAAGTTTGTCGAGTGAACTTATGCAGGTATGCTTCGAGTGTTGGAGCGGTATGAAATCTTTGGTGCGATTGGTTGTGCTGCCGTTCCCGGACCTTACGGGATTCGAAATTTGGAGAAGCGCGTCGGACGGAGGACACCACAGTAAACGGAACGGATTAGGCAAGGGGCACCTCGATTCTTGTGCCACCTTTTTCGCCACGTATTGAGCGCGCGACTGTTGCAGGATTTAACAGGATCGCCCGGGCCCATAGGTCAGCCACCCGGAAGCGGGACTATATAAGCCGTCGGAATCGATGTGTTCTGCACAGTGCGCCCCATTCCCCTTCTTCTTCCTCTGCTTCTCCATCGAGCCCGCCTATAATCTCGACGTCGCTGCCCTGCTTGAGCGCAGTTCGCCGCGATGGGGAAAGACAAGACGGCGGCCCTGGAGCGTGCAAAGAAGGCGACGGGGGCGGTGAAGGGCAAGAAGATGAGTCAGGGGGTCGTCGTCGAGGTCCGGTCTGCCGTCCGGCTGGATCTAGGGCGACTGGATTCGTTCATGATTCAGAAGGAGGACATCGAAGATTTGGTCGAAGGGGGCCTGATTGCCCACGGATCTTGGAGGCTGTCGGGAAACGAGACCGAGCCGCGGCCGCAGGACGGTGAGTGTGTCCTCCTCGCACCTCATGTCGACCGTGGTTTCTCTCTGCTGCCTCATCCTTTTTTTCGAGGTTTCTTGAACTTTTTTGGAGCCCAGCTTCATCACTTTTCCCCCAACACCATCAGATATCTCGTTGCATTTGTTTCTATGTGTGAGAATTTCCTGGGTTGCCGACAGCACTAGGGTCTCTTCAAACACATCCTTACTTGCCGCTCCCAGTCTATAAAAAAGGCTAATCCGAGTGATGAGAGGACGCATGTGATTCAGATGTGCGGAGGTCTAGGAATTCAGATGAGGGGTAGAAGCACTTTTCCTCAGCTATGACACTTCCCGACTCAGTTAGAGGGTAACAGTCGACCTGGTTTTACTGTAAAGACCAACCGACCCCTGGTGAGTTGACTGGCCTTCCTCCCTTCTCCATGGATCGATTCCAGCCGCCCTCTCCTTTGAAAGTAACTCTAGAGTAGAAAGCATAGGTGAATATGCTAGTCGAACGAGTAGTCCAATTAGTCCGTGACGGCGTGACTAGCATGGATTTGCTCGAAGTGTTTCTCAGCCGACGCGTCCAGCCACTCCAGGCCCGCGATCATCCTATGTGGATGTACTCGGGTATTGATGACACCACTCGGATCCACTCGGAGGAAGTCATCGAGGAGATAGTAGAGCAGTGGCTGCAGGGCATTACTGGAAACAAAGACAACCCCAGGGGGTCCAGGAGGGTTCCACCATTCGATGACGCCAATGAACCAGACAAGGTCTGATCTTTTACTGCCGAATGCATTTTGCTCTGATATGCAATTGTCTTGAGTCCAACTGATATTTATGTGATTCTTTGCCTCATAGATCTATACCGAGATGTACTCTATGCCGAACGGAGAGCAAGTCCAGGTGTCGGTGTCAAAACCGGCGGATCTCGGGTAGGGGGTCCCGAACTGTGCGTCTAAGGTCGATGGTAATAGGAGACAGGGGACACGATGTTTACCCAGGTTCGGGCCCTCTCTATGGAGGTAATACCCTACTTCCTGCTTGATTGATCTTGATGGATATGAGTATTACAAGAGTTGATCTACCACGAGATCGTAATGGCTAAACCCTAGAAGTCTAGCCTGTATGACTATGGTAATGAGTATCTCCCTTTCCGGACTAAGTCCTCCAGTTTATATAGACACCAGGAGGATCTAAGGTTACACAAGGTCGGTTACAAAGAAAGGAATCTACATATCCGGTCGCCAAGCTTGCCTTCCACGCCAAGGAGAGTCCCATCCGGACACGGGTGCAGTCTTCGGTCTTCGCATCTTCACAGCCCATCAGTCCGGCCCATGGCTAACAGGCCGGACGTCCGAGGACCCCTTAGTCCAGGACTCCCTCGCCAGGAGGGAGAGGCGAGCGGAGGTGAGAGCGCCGACTGGAAATCTGACGATGAGGATGGGGAAGAGAGTGAAGACTCAAGCATCGGCGAAGAAGTCGACTGCCCACCTCGTTCTGAAAGACGTTCCAAGCAAAAGCACGACCCAGCAAGTGTACGAGGCAAAGCAGTCGCTCCAAGTAAGCAGGCATCAAAGCGCGCTCGGACGTCTTCTCCCGAGCCAACTGAAAAGGCGTCGAAGCATCCCAAAGTTGCACCTACAAAGCCTCGGAAGGTCCTGCCTAAGATCAAGGCGGATGTTCCCGTCGCTTCTGCGTAAGTATTTTGTTTTGCCTCTTTACTTTTGCATTGTTTGCAAGCTTCTGTATTTCAATCGACTCATTCTTCAGCTTGACCAAGTGAACTCTGAAACTTGCAGTGTTGCTACTTCTGGGACTTCCATTTACAAAGATGACGATGATGAGGAGATGGAGGACACCGCCACTTCCAAAGCAGGTATGACTCCTGCCATCTTGCCTTTACTTTGTCAATTAGTTCTCATGGTCGACTGAACTCTTGTGGTCGATTCTTTTGCAGATTCACAGAATGTCATTGAACTTCCAGACGACGATGATGATATGCCTCAGAAGCCCACGGGAAGGAGGGGTAGGACCTCAGGCAGGAGGGTGCCAGCCAACAAGACGCTCCAAACGACGCCAGTGCTAGAACCAGTGATCCAGCAGTCTGGAGACCTCAATCGAGCCTCTGTTACTATTGTCGATCCTGTGTCGACTAAACGCCCTTCGTCGTCGACTGTCCAAGTCCCTGCCTCTTCCGTGCAACTCCATGTCTCAGATCCCCAGGTTGCTGCGACTGTTCCACCAACTCCGCTTTTCGTCACCCATCATGTCCCGGAGGACCAGGTGAGCGCTGCCAAGGAAGCCATTCGCCAGGCAAGCCTTATGATGGAGCAGAAGAAGGTGGTGCGTGAGGCCAGCCAGGCTGCCTATGATGCCAGCTCAGCACTCCAGACCAACGTCTAGCTTAGCTGATTTCTGACTGATCTTTTTATCTTGATGCTTGTTCTGTTAGGATATGCTACCCGAAAACCTTTAATGTGCATCTACTGTTAGTCTGCACTTTGCATCTATACACCGACTGGGTGTTTTGACTTTTGCTGAGTAGTTTTTCCACTTGAATCGACTAGGTCGCGTCGAGTGTTTCTTTGAACTAGTGGGGCACGCAGAGTGCACCCACTTGGTGTAGTCCCCGAGGCCACCGTCGAATGTTTGATTCGGCGGGGGTCTTTGAACAGAATGTCTCTAGACGGTTCTTCCACTCAGTCTGGGCGGACCATGTCGAGTGGAATCTGGATCAGTGGGGGCACGCTGAGTGCACCTAGTGGGTGTAGTCCCCGAGACCACAGTCGACTGCGGGCAGTCGGCTGTGGTTTGAGAATAACAGTTGTTGTGTTTTTTTTGTGACTGGACGGACCAAGCCGATTGAAACGTCGAACCAGTGGGGGCACACTAAGTGCAACCACTGGGTGTAGTCCCCGAGACTACTGTTGAATGTTTGATTCGGCAGTAGTCTTGGAACTCTTTTTTTGTCGTAACAAGTTGAACTTGTATTTTATCGCTCTGAAGCAACCAATTCTTGATT
This sequence comes from Triticum aestivum, assembly GCF_018294505.1. NCBI lineage: Eukaryota > Viridiplantae > Streptophyta > Magnoliopsida > Poales > Poaceae > Triticum > Triticum aestivum. Next base: position 55,396,579 of record NC_057814.1, on the reverse strand, counting down.
CTGTCGACTGACTGCAGAGATCTTGTGAGTTTGGGGCTCGATTTGCTGACTTGGAGAAGAAACAGATCCAACTCAACCTTGACCTGGAGTTAGCCAAGAAAAACTTGCAGAAGGCTCAAGATGAAGAACTGCTATGGGAGGTAACTTCTTGACGACTGCTTGCCTTGTCATCTTTACTTTTCGATTCTTGAACCGAGTGACTTCACTCGAACAGATGTGCGTAGTGAAAACAGACAACTCCAAGCCCGTCTGAACAATGTTATTTCTTTAGAGAAAATGAAGCAGGATCTGGAGCAAAAGGATATTGACCTTGCCACAGCCCAGAAGACGGTACGGGAAAAAACTGAACTTGCCGACAAGAAGCTGGCTTCGGTCGGCAAATTAGAGGACGAAAATGCCAAACTGAAGACTGCCATCAACGAAGCCAATAAGGAAGTCGTGCAGCTGAAGAAGGACAAGGTGACTCTGACCGATGAAGTTGGAGATCTCACTCGGAAGAGGGACGAGCTGGAGGTTTATCTGGGAGGGCTCGCCAAGAAGCTGTTCCTTATGCTTGAAGGTACTTTTCCTTGTCCGATTGATTTGCTGTTGTCGACTCATTGTACAGCTGTCGACTCCTCATTTCTCTATGTGCGCAGAATTCTACCAAAACTTCGAGGAAGAGACTGGGAGGATTGAGACGAGTTTGGACCCCATTAACTCCCTTGTCAAGGATGAAGCCGCCATGAATGTGCTCCGACTGGAATCTCGTCTTGCCAGTGCCATGGACTACATTGCCCGACTAAAGGTGGCGGTGTCACGGATCGAGACGGCGCTCTGGCCAAGGGTCACATTTCAGAATGACCTCGAGTCTCTGATGACTCGACTTAACGAGATCCCCGGTCGAGTGCAAGAATGGAAGAAATCATCCGCTCGATGCGGTGCTGATGTAGCCCTGTCTCTGGTTCGCGTCCACTGCAAAGAGGTCAAGGAAGAGAAACTAGCAGCGCTCAAGGTGGCCAATACCAAGAAGCTTGACTTCCAGTCCTTCATGGAGACCTTCATCGAAGCAGCCACCCGTATTGCGGACGGGATCGATTTGGACGAGTTCGTCGAGCCTGCCAGCCCTCCTCTCGCGGAGTGAACAAACTTTAAGCCTTGATTGAATTTGCCTCGGAATGCCAAGTGATTTTGTAACCGTTAAACTCTTTCGGGCTTGATGCCTGAGCACTTTTACCTGTGGTTCTGAACCTTGCGGGATTTACCTGAACTTGGTTCTTCTTTGAATACAGTTGCTTTGGTTTTATTGCTTCCGAATCTTTTAACTCCAAGTGGAACTCATCACTTCACTCGGTACAGATATTTGTACTTGTGATGTAGCTTTGAGGACCTGCACCTCGTCGTCCTTGCGGATCGGGATGGAGTGTATGTTGTACTTATGACGCAGCTCTGAGGAGAGGGTCGCAAATGACCTGCACCTCGTCATCCTTGCGGATCAGGATGGAGTGGACGTTGTACATATGGCACAACTCGGAGCGTGTGGCCAAGTCCCCGAGCGAGAGGATTGTTCTTTACTCGGAATGTGTTTTATACTTAGGCGAGTACGGGACTGCAGCTAAGCCCCCGAGTGAGAGGGTTGCTCTTTACTCGGTAGCATTTTCGAAACTTAGGCGAGTGCGGGACTGCAGCTAAGCCCCTGCGTGAGAGGATTGCTCTTCACTCGGTAGGATTTTTTTTACACTTAGGCGAGTACGGGACTGCAGCTAAGCCCCCGAGTGAGAGGGTTGCTCTTCACTCGGTAGGATTTTCGAAACTAAGGCGAGTGCGGGACTGCAGCTAAGCCCCCGAGTGAGAGGGTTGCTCTTGACTCGGTAGGATTTTCGAAACTTAGGCGAGTGCGGGACTACAGCTGAGCCCCCCATTGAGAGGGTTGCTCTTCACTCGGTAGGATTTTTTACATACGGGACTGCAGCTAAGCCCCCGAGTGAGAGGGTTGCTCTTCACTCGATATGATTTTTTTAAACTTAGGCGAATCGGGTTTGCAGCTAAGCCTTTGAGTGAGAGGATTGCTCTTCACTCGGTGTTTGTTTGTGAAACTTAGGCGAATCGGGTTCGCGGCTAAGCCACCCACTGGAGGATTTTGAACATATGCATATGTAACAACAATCATTTCTGAGACTGTAAAACTTCGTCTTTGATCAACAAACTGGAAGGTACTTCTTATTACATCTCAACAGACTGAATGTTTAAGTATGAAAATGGTGGATCAGCTCCGCATTCCAAGCGCGTGGCTCGTCTTTCTTGTGTTCCACATTGTACAAGTGATATGCTCCATTGTGGAGCACCTTGGTGATGATGAAGGGGCCTTCCCAAGCGGGAGCAAGCTTGTGAGGCCGTTGTTGATCCACTCGGAGCACAAGGCCTCCTTCTTGAAATGTTGGACCTCGCACGTTTCTGGCATGGAATCGATGGAGGTCTTGCTGATAAATGGTCGATCGGATCAAAGCCATCTCTCTTTCTTCTTCCAGAAGGTCAACAGCATCTTGTCGAGCCTGTTCTGCTTCAGCTTCTGAAAAAAGTTCTACTCGGGGCGCATTGTGAAGCAAATCACTCAGCACCACGGCTTCAGCCCCATAGACCATGAAGAAAGGGGTCCAACCAGTCGATCGATTCGGTGTTGTTCTCAATCCCTAAAGGACTGATGGTAACTCGTCCACCCAAGCGCCAGCCACATGCTGGAGGTCACGCATCAACTGGGGTTTCAGCCCTTGGAGGATCAAACCATTTGCTCTCTCTGCCTGCCCATTTGACTGTGGATGCGCGACAGACGCGTAGTCGACCCGAGTTCCTTGGGAGGCGCATAATGCTCTGAACTCATCAGAATCAAAGTTGGAGCCATTATCTGTGATAATGCTATGAGGGACTCCATATCTGAATGTCAGCTCTCTGATGAAACTGATGGCAGTGCCTGAATCGAGATTCTTGATGGGCTTACCTTTGATCCATTTAGTGAACTTGTCGACTGCTACAAGCAAATGAGTAAAACCACTTCTGCCGGTCCTCAGGGGTCCAATCATATCCAATCCCCAAACAGCAAATGGCCAAACGAGTGGAATGGTCTTCAAGGCTGACACATGCTTGTGGGACATGTTGGAGTAGAACTGACAGCCTTCACATTTGTCGACTATATCTTTTGCCATCTCATTTGCTCGTGGCCAATAGAACCCCGCTCGGTATGCTTTGGCCACGATGGTCCGAGAGGACGCATGGTGACCACAGGTTCCCGAGTGGATATCATTGAGGATCATTCGATCTTCTTCTGGCGTGATGCATCGCTGAGCAACTCCAGTAATACTCTCTCTGAAAAGCCGTCCACCTATCACGGTGAAGGCTTTGGATCGACGGACAATCTGATGGGCCTCGTCTTCATCTTCCGAAAGCTCTTTTCTGAGCAGGTATGCAATGTATGGCACCGTCCAATCGGGGGTGACAACCAAAACCTCCATGATGAGGTCGACCACGGCTGGGATTTCGACTTCAGTCGGATCAGTAGAACTTTTCGGTTGCGGGGGCTCTTCTGTGAATGGATCTTCTTGAACTGATGGGGTGTGAAGATGGTTCAAAACACATTGCTGGGAATGGTTCCTGCTTGGAACCTATCTTCGCCAAGTCATCAGCTGCTTGATTCTTGAGTCGGGGTATGTGGTGGAGCTCTAACCCTTCAAACCTCTTTTCCAACTTTCTTGCTGCATTGCAATAGCCAGTCATAGCTGGGCTCCTGATGTCCCACTCCTTCATCACTTGATTGACCACCAAATCTGAGTCGCCATAAACCATTAGGCAACGAACGCCGAGTGAAATGGCCATACGCAACCCGTACAGAAGTGCCTCATACTCAGCTTCATTGTTTGAGGAATCAAAGAGAATCTGGAGAACATAACTGAGTTTGTCGCCTCGCGGGGATACCAGTACTACCCCAGCACCAGAACCATTCAGCATCTTGGATCCATCAAAGAACATAGTCCAATGCTCCGAGTGGATAAGAGTCGGCTGTTGCTGTTCACTCCACTCGGCGAGCAAATCTGCTATTGCTTGTGAATTGATTGCTTTCTTTGCCTCAAACTTGATATCCAATGGAAGAAGTTCAATGGCCCACTTCGCCACTTGACCAGTTGCATCTCTATTGTTCAAAATTTCTGACAGTGGAGCGTCATTGACAACTGAAACCGAGTGATCTGAGAAGTAGTGTGCAACTTTCTTTGTAGTCAAATATATTCCATAAACAAGCTTTTGATAATGCGGATATCTCTGCTTGGATGGAGTCAAGACTTCAGAAATATAGTACACCAGGCGCTGAACTTTATAGGCTTTGCCTTCTTCTTCCCGCTCGACCGTGAGCACTGTACTGACAACTTGTCCAGTGGCTGCAATATAAAGCAGTAAAGGCTCTTTGCTGATTGGGGCAGCGAGCACCGGCTGGGTGGAAAGCAGGGCTTTGAGCTATGCAAATGCTGCGTAAGCTTTAGGAGTCCACTTGAACTTATCAGATTTCTTCATCAGTCGATAAAGAGGCAATGCCTTTTCACCGAGACGAGAGATGAATCGACTCAAAGCGGCCAAACAACCAGTAAGCTTTTGAACATCATGCACACACACAGGGCGCTTCATTCGGAGGATTGCACCAACTTTCTCTGGGTTTGCATCGATCCCTCATTCGGAAACGAGGAAACCGAGTAACTTTCCACCTAGGACTCCGAATGTGAACTTCAATGGATTAAGCTTGATACCATATCTCCTCAGGTTGGCAAAGGTTTCAGCGAGGTTAGTCAGCAGGTCGGAACCTTTACGCGACTTAACCACGATGTCATCCATATATGCTTCCACATTCCGACTGATTTGAGTGAGCAGGCACTTCTGAATCATTCTCATAAATGTGGCACCAGCATTCTTGAGACCAAAGGGCATGGTAACACAGCAAAAGCACCCGAATGGGGTGATAAAAGCTGTTTTTATTTCATCAGGTACATACAGTCGGATCTGATGGTACCCGGAATAAGCGTCCAAAAAGGACAAACGCTCGCATCCCGCAGTCGAGTCGACAATTTGATCGATGCGGGGCAGAGGGAAATGATCTTTCGGGCAGGCCCGATTGATATGTTTGAAGTGATGCACATGCGAAGTGAATTGTCTTTCTTGGGAACCATGACGACATTGGCGAGCCACTCGGAGTGGTATATCTCTCGGATGAGCTCAGCTGCCAGAAGCCGAGCCACCTCCTCGCCAATGGTCTTCCTCTTCTCCACGGCGGACCGACGGAGATGCTCTTTGACTGGTTTTGCTTTGGGGTCGACTCACAAACGGTGCTCAGCCAGATCCCTGGGTACACCTGGCATGTCAGAAGGCTTCCATGCAAAGATGTCCCAGTTCTCACGAAGGAACCGGATGAGCGCTTCTTCCTATTTGTTGTCGAGTGTTGTTGAAATATGAGTCGGAGTAGCATTGGGATTGGTCGGGTGAATGTGAACTGGCTTCGTTTCACAAGACGAGTGAAATGCAGACTCTGGAGCAGGCTTCTTGGCACGTAAGAAATCACTTGGATCTGCCTTCTTCTGATATTCTTGCATTTCCACTGCTGCCATCTGTTCATCAGCGATCTTTGAGCCCCTCTGGAGGCACTCTTCTACTCTCTGCCGATTACCAGTGACTGTGATCACGCCTTGGGACCAGGCATCTTCAGCTTGAGGTATACGTAACATGGTCGAGCCATGAAACGGGCATATGCAGGTCTGCCCAGAATAGCATGATAGGCACTGTGAAAATCCACAACTTCAAATGTCAACTTTTCTTTGAGGTAATTCTTCGAATCACCGAAAACCATGTCAAGAGTGATCTGGCCGAGTGAATCGGCTTTCTTCCCAGGGATGACGCCGTGGAACCGCATGTTGCTCTCATTGAGCTTGGACATCGGAATGCCCATCCCCCGGAGGGTCTCAGCATACAAAATATTCAAGCCACTGCCACCATCCATCAGTACTTTGGTCAGTCGGGTGCCTTCAACGACTGGGTCGACCACCAACGCCTGCCTCCCGGGGGTGGCTACGTGTGCTGGGTGATCGGACTGGTCGGATGTGATAGGAGTCTTGGACCAGTTCAAATACGTCATTGTTGCCGGAGCAACCATGTTTACCTCTCTCTTTATGACTTTCAGTCGACTTTTGCTCTCGACGTCAGCAAAAATGACTAAGGTGGAATTGATGTTGGGGAAACCATCATCCTCCTCTTTGTCTTCATCCTTATCAGATTCCTTCTCTTTCTCACTGGGCTGGTTCTCTCGGAACTGCTGTATAAGGAGTCGACACTGTCGAGTGGTATGCTTGGGATAAATCATGTTCCCCTCTTCATCCTTCTTGGTGTGTATATGACACGGAAAATCTAGCACATCATTTCCAGCTTGATCTCTCACCTTCTTGGGGATCCAAGGCCCCTTAGGCTTCCCCTTCAATTTTCCTTGGGTCACAACTACAGCCTCTCCAGGGCCTGCTGGCTGCTTTGCGCTTCTGTTTCCGACTGAAATTACCTCCTCCGGTGTCCTGGGTGACTGGTTTACTCTTGCCACTACGGAGTCGGTCATCTTCCTCGCCGTTAGCGTACCAAGTGGCTATCTCCATCATTCGGGCCAGGGTCATATCTCATGTCCGACCGAATTTCAGGTTAAGCTCTCTGTACCGAACGCCCTCCTTGAAGGCGCAAACTGCTTGGTGGTGAGGCACATTTTCCACTGTGTGATGCAAAGTGGTCCACCTTTGGATGTAATCTCCCAAGGTTTCATTTGGTTTCTATACACAATGCTGTAGTTCGGCCAATCCTGCAGGCCGTTTACAAGTGCCGTCAAATGTCCTGACGAACACTCGGGCCAACTCTTCCCAACTGAATATGCTGCCAGGAGCTAACTGATTCAACCAAGCTCTGGCTGAGCCTTCTAACATCAGGGGAAGATGTTTCATGACTACCTCATCATTACCACCACCAATCTGCACAGCCACTCGGTAATCTTCCAGCCAAGTGTCAGGCTTCAACTCACCAGTGAACTGGCTCACTCTCGTAGCCAACCTGAAGTTGGGAGGAATTTCTGTAGCTCTGATGGCTCTGCTGAAACACTCAGGTTCGGAGACATGAACCTTGCTGCCAGTCAGTCGATCTCTGTCGAGTCCTTCTCTGTGTGCTCTATTCCTGTCGACCAGACCTTGAACGAGGATTGACCTCGCATCGAACCCTGGCTCTCTTGGGTCAACTAGGACCCTCCGCTCATTGATGTATGGGCGCCTTTCACCATACTACTGGGGTGCGTATGATCTGCCCCTCGGAGGGGGCGTAGGCACTCGACGGCGGTCATCACGGCCGAGTCGGTGCTCATACTGCTCATGATTCCGACCCAGAGACTGTTCCTGGCGGTGACCACATCCTTCACGCCGTAGAGGCGATCTTGGGCTGTGAGCTGATTGTACTGTATCTACTACCACGGACCTGCTGTGGATCTTGTTGCGAGACTGAGAAACGGTTGTGTTCTGTTCACCAGCTACTCTGAGCAGCACCCGGATCTGCATCAAGCCTGTTCCAGCCTCTGATTGGGATGGCTGAATCGACTCTGCTATATGGGTTGCAGCTGCAAGATTCTGAATCAGCGTGCGGTATACCTGGGGTTCAGGCGGGAACAGTTGTCGTCGTCGTCGACTGGACCAGGGATCTGTCGTCTAGCGCGTTCGTCGAGTGCATGCTGAAGATTCTCCAGCCGAGTGCGCTCAGCCAAAGTGGCCAGGCGCGCAGCCTCCAAGGCCCGAGCCTCGGAGGTCTCTCGGATGATAGGAGTGTGGAGTGCCTCCACGTTGCGACGGTGTAGTTCATCCCTCTGCTGCGAAGTAAGGGCTTCGGGATGGTATTCCTCATGAACACGTGACGGATCGCCGCCGCCATTGCCGCCGTCACCGCGACGGAAACCAAGAGGGTTGCGCGGCGCGTCGACCATCAGGACTTCCGCCGCGGGGTCGCTGCTGTCGCACTCGGACAGGGTCTCGATGGAGCCAGTCGACATGTCGAATAGCCCGTAGAGAGATTCGTCGGGCTCAATTGCCGCGACTTGAGGGGTGGCCAACTGACGGGCCACCACGTGCTTCACCCACCGCTGAAGCCGCGATCGACCAGATCGCTTGTAGCGACGAGTAGCGCGAAGCGAAGACGTTGTGGGGTCCGGCCGATAGTGAGTCGACGGCTGCCGTAGAAGAACGCCACGGACGCACGCGCGAAAGTGCGTCGCCCCGCGGACGGAGAGCGTCTCGACATCGAGGCGGCCCTCCTGGAGCCAGGCGGAGTCGTCGACAATGAAAACGAGCGCGCTGAGACGGATCTCGCGACCCTCAGCCAAACCACCACCGGAAACCATGATGACGGAGATCAAGAAAATCGCACCCTCACCGGAAGTCGCTAAGACACCTGCCCCACGGTGGGCGCCAACTGTCGTGGTTCTAAGTCTGACAGTAGAATAGGGGGTACGTAGGAGGAGGCATGATTCTAGCTACGATGAGGTTGTGCACGCAAGTTTTACGAGTTCAGACCCTTCTCGGAGGAAGTAACAGCCCTACGTCTTGGTGCCCTGAGGCTTGGTAGACTGGATTATGCCTGAAGTTACAGGGGGTGCAAACCCTTGTGCCAATGGAGGGGGTGGCTTATATAGAGTGCGCCAAGACCCCAGCCAGCCCACGTTACAAGAGGTTCAATGTACATAAAGGTGAAACGTTACTGGTAACGCCAGCAATAAAGGCATATAAATGATCATTAGGACTATGGGGTGACCGCCTGAGCGTTGTCATCCTGAGTGACTTTAGATCTTCTGTACTCCGAGTGGTTTCTGTTATGGTCGAATGATTATATTCTGGTCGAATGGAATTGGGTTATCCGAGTGAAATTCTGCTGGTCGAGTGGGTTACACTCTGAGGTGATTTCAGTCGGTAGATGCTACTGTGCTTTGAATGTCTTGGACTTTAGGGCAGTGTCCTTGGGAAGGGTGTCTAGGTCAGGCCCATTACCCTACCCTAGGTACATGTCATCGTCACGGTGCTCCTCCACGACGGAAGCACGTTGCAGTGCGTCCATCAGAGGGTTCGGCGCCTCCGGATTAGTAGAGGCTGCCTTCGGAGTAGGCGCTCCCCCTTCCTTTGAATGGGATTGCTCGCTTGATTCCGGAGCCACATTGGTCTCCGGAATGGTGTTTGGCTAGGGGCCGGACTGGTCAGGGCCCCCGTCGTCAGTCTCCATGGGGGTTGCGCCCCCCATGTTCTCGGCAGCCACGACATCGCCCTCCGGTGCCGTCTTGTCGGCCTCCCGCTCCTCTCCGTGGCCTGGAGAGGTCCTTTGGGATAACACCTCGGTGTCATCCGCGATCGGCGGTAGAGAGGCTCGCGGAGGCGTTTCGCTCTCCATCATCTCCGGCGCTAGAGAGTTCCCCAAAGATGATGATTGTTGGGGGAGACCACGGGCCGGACTGATACACATAAATTAACATGTTATCCTACAACTCGTAAGATATCGGATCTATGTAAAGCATTCTTAGATACTTACGATTCGGCCAGGGGCTTCGCCCTAGGGCGCCGCTTGGGCATGGCTTTGGTATCCGAATCCGAGCCATCCGACAGGGATATTTTCCCCCTTTTGGACGCCTCCGCCTCTGGATCTGCGGAGGCCGCCCTTTTCTTGTTCCTCCCCTTAGGGGGAGAATTGCTTTCTTCCTCCTCCTCCTCCTCGTCTTCATCTCCCTCGTGGGAGGAGTGAGCCTCGGTCTCTTCGAACATAGCATCTGAAGTACCTTTGCAACGGTGCACTTTTCAATAATATTCTTGATGCGCTTTTGCAGCATCATTACTTCGTCAATTGACCCCCAGTCCAGACCCTTGTTGGTCCACGACACGAGCCGCATTGCGGGTCCGGACCTAAACTCAGGAGTGGCCGCCAGGTTGGCGCCGCGAGGTTCGGTGGTATAGAACCACTCCTGCTGCCATGTGACGTTGGGCCAGGTGACGTTGGGGAGCTTGCTCACCATGGCGCCGCCGCGGTCTGCGTGCTGCCCGTCGACCACCTTCGGCTTCACATTGAAGACTTTGAGCCATAGGCCGAAGTGGGGGGATGCGGAGCAGCGCCTCGCACACAACGATGAATGCCGAGATGTGGAGAAAGGAATTCAGGGCTAGATCATGGAAATCTAGCCCGTAATAGAACATGAGACCGCGGACAAAGGGATGGAGGGGAAACCCTAGTCCGCGGAGGAAGTGGGGGATAAAAACCACCCTTTCACCAGGCTCCGGGGTGGGGATGACCTGCTTCTTGGCAGGGATCCTGTGCGCGACGTCCGCACTCAGGTACCCCGCTTCTTGGAGCCCCTTAACGTCCGTCTCCATCACGGAGGAGGCCACCCACTTGCCTTGAGAGCCGGATCTAGACATGGCTGGAAAGATTGGTGGCGGTGGGGGAGATCGGACGGGCGCTGGAGCTCGAGGATGGAAAGGCTGAGGAAGGAAGAAGGCATGGGGCAAAAAGAAGGGATCTTTATCCGTTTATATAGGCCGTGAATATCAACCCCCCCCCCCCTCAAGCCTTTAAACTCGCCTATTCCCAAGGGGTCATGCGAATGGCACGGTTGGATTACCCAAGCCCGCATCGATGAGAATACCGCAATAAAGGGGCACGATCTCTGCTTTGACAAGACGTGTCACTAGGCTGCGTCTCGAAACGCGAAGCGGGAGGCCAGTAAAACGGTTCAAAATAATAAAGAGGCCAGACGTAACGTTTCGCCGAAAAAACTATCAGTGGACATGCCTTATTTTGATTAAGTATTGTGCCCTTGTAGTTGAGGGTTGTAACTGTTATACAGAGCCGGATACAGTTCTCGTGTTCATAAGACTGCTTTGGAGTATTCGGAGGAGGAACCCGCCTTGCAATGCCGAAGGCAATCTGCACGCCGGACACATCGTCATTGAAGCCTGGTTCAGGGGCTACTGAGGGACTCCTGGATTATGGGGTCCTCGGGCATCCGGGCTATGTGACATGGGCCGGACTAACTGGCCGTGAAGATACAAGATAGAAGGCCTACCCCCGTGTCCAGATGGGACTCTCCTTTGCGTGGATGGCCTTGGCGTCCGGATGTGCAGTTTCCTTTCTCTGTAAACCGACTCTGTACAACCCTAGGCCCCTCCGGTGTCTATATAAACCAGAGGGTTTAGTCCGTAGAGGCTATCACAAATCATATAGGCTAGACATCTAGGGTTTAGCCATTACGATCTCGAGGTAGATCAACTCTTGTAACCCCTATACTCGTCAAAGTCAATCAAGCAGGAAGTAGGATATTATCTCCATTAAGAGGGCCCGAACCTGGGTAAACATCGTGCCCCCTGTCTCATGTTACCTTCGATCCTCAGACGCACAGTTTGGGACCCCCTACACGAGATCAGCCGGTTTTGACACCGACACCTAGATACATGATTATTGCCTTGGATATCTTCATAAATATTTGCTCTACTATCAATTGTCCAACAGTAATTTGTTTACCCACCATATGCTATTTTCTCGAGAGAAGCCTCTAGTGAAATCTACGGCCCCCGGGTCTATTTTCTATCATATTGTTTTCAGATCTATTATTCCAAAAACCCAAAAATACCTTGCTGTACTTTTTCTTTACTTACTTTATTTTGTGTTTTTGTTAGATCTATTTATCCAATCTCATAGTACAATTTAATCTATTTTAATACCGATGAGGGATTGGCAACCCCTCTTACGCGTTGGGTTGCAAATTCTATGGTTTGTGTGCAGATGATGTTTACATAGTGTTGCTTGGTCCTCCTACTGGATTGAAAACCTTGGTTTCATAACTGAGGGAAATACTTATCATTGATGTGCTGCATCATCCTCTCCTCTTAGGGGAATTACCAACGCAGATACAAGCAATCAGCGTGCAAGCAAGCACGTGACATTCACGCAATATAACTCTATTTCAATGTCGACCCACTCATAACCCATTTCATCAGAGCTGCAACTCAAACAATTGATGGCGCTATAGCTCTACTTCACCGGGGACGTCATCTCCTCCACCAAGGTCGCGCTCGAGCCTGGCGACCAGACCGTCGGCACTATTGTCGTGGCCGAAAGGATGTTGTGCAAGTGCGGCGCAGAGGCCTGCTGCCCATTCCTGGCTGGGCATCAGGCTTCCAATTGGCACCAACGGCCCGAGGGGTGGGAGGCGAAAATGTTGCCGCTGTGGCACTCTGGCGTGGTGGCTAGCCAAATCTGCTTCAAAGGTCTATCATGACATTGAGCGCCAACCGGCTGCCACAACGATATTATTGATGACCTGTGACGCTTGCACTAGCAAGCCGAGGGGACTAGCAAAACGATGATGGCGCTCCGGCACGTTCTCACCGTCGAGAACTTTGGGGGCGATTCGGTGGCCTGGCATGCTAGGAAATTGGTAGATGGGTATGGGCCTGAGCAGTGTCGCTACGGTGCGATGCCGCTAGGGCTTATCGCTATCCACTCACTGCTGGTAGGAAACCGATGGGGGAAGAGGTGGCACGGTTTGAGGGACATTGCCTATAACGCCATTAATTTTTGGATTGGGGCGTCTGTGCTGATACGGGATGGTGCATTCCATTAATGGTTGGACTAGGGACGGTATCTACGTACGAGCTAGCACACGCCTTGTTCTATCAACCGTGCACGCTCATTGTCAGTATCGCATGATTCCTTTAGTTACATCGTCTGCCCGTTAGAGCACATAATTCCGACCACATGACCGTATGTAGTGTAACGTGTTATCACACCCAAGGTGCCCTACCAAACCGAGTGTATAACTTTCAAATAATCACACACGAGTACTCACATCAAGCATCATGTGTGATGTTGCTAGCCATCGTAAAAAAAATCTTTTTTATAAAGCGTTTGTCATTCAACAAACACGGGTCGAATATTTCACCTGTGCGCGTTACGACTACATATCGCACACGCAAAACCACACCTTGCTGTGTGCTGGGTATCACGGAAGGTCTGAATACAAACATTCTTCCTGATGGATGGGCCATTGCACATGTTTTATTTACTGGCACATGAGTATATTTTATTACCATTTGCGATGCATGCATCACACACAGTTTGGTCGAATGGTGTGCAATACATGTGTCGTCTTAGGCCCAAATCTGCAGTAGTGTGACTAGCTTTAGAATAATCTGATTGTGCATCTGTGGGTGATTAAAAGGGAGAGTTAAAACATATGTGCAAGTTGAATTCAAGTTTAAACTATTTTATTTGAAAACATCCCGTCTAGACTATGTTATTCATAGTTTGCCGAGTACCTTATATCGAGCTCTCGGCAAACGTTATGCAGTCATGGGGCTGTCAGCTGCAAATGGCCGTGCCACATGACACCTCTTTGCCGGGGGCCTTTGACGAAGCTATCGGCATACTCAACATAAGCCGAGTTCTTTCATATTTGCCGAGCACGTCCAGCCGGGGGCTCCATAACGTCTACCGTGCGCCGTGTCATGTACTTTGCAGAGAGCCGAACTCGACTTATAAAACTTTTGCCCTGATCCCGTGTTCTGGTACTCGGCAAATACCAAAGAACTCAATAGCGACGATTTTTCCAGTAGTGTTTGCTCTACTCAAAGAATTAATTATGCTATATATCTATACTTGTTTTGATTGTTGCGGACATAGGAAAATGAAAACATAGGCGAATGTTTGATGCACAGGGGCACAGGGTTTGATATGGCCGGCTCTCATGTCCGTGTCTGTGGATATTTGCTGACCGGGTAGCGATGTATGCACCCGGCCCACGCCTTGTCCGGGTGGTCCGCGGGGCGGATGCACTCCCACACGGCGCTGTTGCACTTGAACCCGGACCCAAACGCGATCATCCAAACCCGGTGGCCCTCGCGCATCCTGCCCTTGGCCTCCACGTACGCCAGCTCGTACCACACTGAACTGCTGGACGTGTTCCCGAACCGGTGGAGCGCCATGCGCGACGGCTCCACGTGCACGTCCGACAGCCCGAGGCTCCGTTGCACCTTGTCGATCACCGCGCGCCCGCCGGAGTGGATGCAGAAGTGGTCCACCGCCGTGAGGAAGTCAGGCACGCGCGGCCTCACCACCCACCTCCACCTGCCCTTGACCTTCCGCAGGTTGCGCGGGGCGACGAGAGACCACAGGAAGCGCAGCTGCTCCGAGAGCGTGAGCACCAGCGGGCCCAGTTCCGTGATGTTGGCCTTCAGGGCGTTGCCGGCGACGGACAGGAGCTCCTTGGATAAATTGACGCCGGCGTTGCCCTCGCCGTCCTCCTCCTGGAAGATGCACCCGTAGGAGGCGCCCTCGTCCGCGCCGGCGGTGGTGGTCCGCACGAGGTGCGCCAGCCGGAACCGCGCCCTGGCCTTGTCCTCGGCCGCCGTCGACAGCAGCGCCGCGGCACCGCCCACACGGAACAGCACGTTGGAGAGCTGCATGGCGCGCTCTTTGCCCACGTAGAAGTTGGGCGTGATGGTCTCCGTGGACACCACCAGGGCGCGCCCGCCGCGGCCGCGGGGCATTGCCCGCAGCAGCCCGGCCGCCAGCCCGGCCGAGATCACGCCCGCGCTGCACCCCATCCCGGACAGGTTCACGCTGCGGACGTCGCTGCGGAGCCCGTACCTGCGCACGATCGTGTCCGCGAGGGACGGCTCCGGGGCGAACACGCTGCAGTTGACGACGACCACCTGGACAGTGTCCGGGGCGATGCCCGTCTTGGCGAACAGGTCGTCGATCGCGGAGAAGATGACCTGCTCCGCCTCGGCGCGGCAGTCGTTGAGACTGATGCGCGGTGGAATGTGGTGCTGCGCGGGGGGCAGGCTGGTCTCGTTGCCGATGCCGCTGCGGTCGAGCGTGCGCGCCATGAAGCGGACGCTGGGGTCGTCAAAGAAGGGCATCAGCTGGACGTGCTCCACGAAGGTGGAGATGGGGAAACGCCAGCTAGGACTTGGGAGGAAGCAGGCGTAATCGACGAGGTACACGGTACGGGGGCGGTTCATGAGGTACGCCGCGGCCACGACGGCGGGAAGAACGCCGACAAGGAGGAGGTGGATGGGTGACAAGCTGAGCAGGTGTGTGGTATTGAGTACTACGATGGTCATTGCGAGGACCAACACAGCAATGGGCATGGCTTGGCCCATATATGGTACTGCTGGCTGGCTCTACACCTGATGCCAATGAGAGAGTGAGCTAGGTTTGTGCTGTGCAGAGGTGCGGATCCAGGGATTTTATAGCCGTCGGAGCAGCCATGCAAGGCCCCAACTCCGACCATCGAATTTTGAATGGACTCGTCGTTGGTGGTGTATTTGGCGAAAGGCATCTCCGGCGGTAACGCTCTCATTTACGTAGGTCTTTGTCAGAACGTTGTTTTAAGGAGTTGCAACGCCCATCGGTTGTCGTTTGATCGAACGTCTCTTTTCGATATGGTTGATGGTACAGATACGTACTACTCCAGCTAGCAATGAGTAATCACGCGCCATCCTGAATTTCTGATGTGTGTAGTTGTGAGTCAACACCTGGGCCGGCCGATCAACTCAATGCAACCGGAATTTCTGATGTATGTAGCTGTGAGTCAACACCTGGGCCGATCAACTCAATGCAACCGTTGGTGTTGTTCCATGTAGATGTAAGGACGACTGCTAGCTCCATCCAGCAGCAGGCCTATGCGAACTTTGCCACAGCGACAACAAGCTGTTTTTATGGAGTGAACCCGTGGATTCGCCTCTCCTTTGCCTGCCACTCCGGCGGCTGGTGGCGGGAAGAAGAATCCTAGTGTCTCGACTTCCGCTATTAGATAGATAGGGTTTTTGTTCTTGCAGGGCTACATTTGGACGGAGGGCGACGCAGCTTTTTCGAGTCAATCTTCCGGGCTTTGATCCTCCTCAAGTTCGTCTGTTGAGATGGATTAGAATGAGCTTCGGCGTAGATTCCTGCCAGCTCCTTAGCAGGATTTTGGGCGTGCAGCTAACTCCAATGCGCTAGAGTCAATGAGATTTTTTTTTGAGGGTGAGTCAATGAGACTAGGGCGCCTACAATACTGGACGCCTGTTTAGCCGCTTAGAAAATAATAAAATAAGTTAATTAAAAGGAGCGGCGTTTACGTAGGAGTCTGTTCCTCCAACGCTCGACGGCGCTACAGGGATATAACGTTTTGTGGTGTGAGTGCCTATAGGCCGCGAGCTATTCTTCGACGACTCGCTATTCTTTCTCTATGCCGAGCACATCGAAAAGAACATCCGGCAAACAAACAAACCTCGATTTATATTATCTTATAAAACGAGTGGTCTCGAGAAAAGCTCAGCTTACACAACCCATCGGTTGTCGTTTGATCGAATGTCTCTTTTCAATATGGTTGATGATACAAATAGGTAGCAATGAGTAATGACACGCCATCCAGAATTTCTGTTGTATGTAGTTGTGAGTCAACACCTAGGCCGATCAACTCAATGCAACCGTTAGTGTTGATCCACGTAGATGTAAGGATGACTACTAGCTCCATCAGCAACAGGCCTATGCGAACTTTGCTACAGCAACGAGCAGTTTTTATGGAATGAATGCAGTTATGGATCCATCAGGATTTGTGTCCCGCAGCTAACTTCAAGGCGCTAGAATCAATGAGATTAGAGCATTTTTTTGCGGGTGAATAATTAGTTTATTCCACTGTAATAGTGTTACAGTCTGCTAATGCAAAACTAGACACACCGGAACACGGTGCAACCAACAGGCAGTGCTACCCCCAGAACGGCCAATATTAGCAAGACAATGAGCAACACTATTTTGATGTTGATCTAATTTTTGTGGAATAAACTCACGCTGTTCCAGGAGCCTCCTCATTCCCAAGATTAGATGTCCATGAGCAGATTTGTTCCGTGAGTCATCCGTTAAAGCTGCCACCAGAACAGGGCAATCAGATTGAATGATGATTGGTAGCTCTGATCTTTGAAGGCTAAAAGACATACCTTCCAACATGTCACTGACCTCAGCTTCAAGAGCATCCTTGCAATAGAACCTATCTGTAGGCGGAGAAAATTACTTTGCCCACCGAGTCCTGTAGTACCATACCCATACCCGCCCGTCCTGTGTCCTCAACGTAGGAACCATCGATTGAAAGAGCCCCCCATCCTGCAGGAGGTTTGGCCAAGGTAAACTAACCTTTCCAACTCGGATAGGACTAATAGGGAGATCCATCACCAGCATCTTCCCTTTCAGAATCTCCTCAATGCTGGGCGCCTGTTTAGGTGCTTAGATAATAATAGAAGTCAGCTAAAAGAAGCAGCGTCGATGTAGGAGTCTGTTTCTCCAACGCTAGATGGCACTACAGGAAAATCACGTTTTGCCGTATGCGAGCCTATAGGCCGTGAGCTATTTTTCGGGGACTCGGCTTATGTTTCTCTAAGCTGAGCGCATCGGAAAGAACACCCGGCAAACAAACAAACCTTGGCTTATAGTATCTTGTAAGCCGAGTGGTTCCGAAAAACGCTCAGCTTACATGGAACACATATACAAAAAGCTCCCAGCTTATAGCGCACCGTCGGCAAAGATATCTGCTATGTGTCTGCTACGGAGGTGGCTGACGGAGCCGTCACACGGTAGCCTATAAGCTGTGTGCCCTGTCAAAGACCTCGGCTTACATGGCATAAAAGCCGAGTGCTTCCTGCATGTACTCGACTTATATGACTTATAAGCCCAGTGCTTCATGCATGTACTCGGCTTATTTTTTGCAGATTTTTTGCAAGCCTATTTTTAATGCAAAAATGGTTTTAAAATTATTTTCATTGCATTTACGTTTACTAGTTACTTTTCAGGCCGAGGAGTATAATTTATCCTCCTCTAACCATTTGCGAGTTCGGTTAGGTCCGGTTAGCTGCTTATTTTCTCCGCTAAAAGATTATAGTGGATCGCTTAAAGCTGCCCTCAGAAGCCCGGCAAGTTGGGCATTTATTTGCAGATGAGTAGAGAGCGAGGACGTCCCACCTATAGCTAGGCCAGGCCACCGGCGAGAGAAACAAGGACGTCCGCGTCCAACTCAAGCGGATGTAACCAGAAAATAATGATCGGCCGTTCCGTCCGGCTGCAAGTAGCATTATTATTTGCGTACATCCGTTGGTCCCGCTCGATCAGGCTCAGCCAACTCTACATGGCCATTCCCTTTCCCTGTCTCCACGGCCACACGACGTGTGTACGGCCTGTTGGAAATATGAGCAATTTACCATATGATTTTATTAACGGAAATACTAGATAAAGCATGACTAAAGTAGTAGAGATAAAGCAAGTCATGCAATCTGACAAAAAGAAAGTAAATAACATCTGCAAATATAAACTAGAACCGAACATCTCTAAAGTAGACAGTAGACCAAGTAGCATATTTGAAGTAGAACCTATCATGTGTAGGGCAAGGACTAGAACAAGGAACTGTGGCAGAACCTCTAACAGGAAAAACAAGAACACGTACGGGACAAAAGCTGCAACAGTAGCACTGGACTTGGGGTCGGTGTCCTCAGTAGCCATGTCGTGGAGGAGGTTGTCGACGTCGGGGAAGTAGTCGTCGTCGGGGAAGTAGTCGTCGGAGTCTGGGTTGTCCGTGAAGAAGGAGTCAGTAGTCGCGCGGAGCGCTCCCCAAAAACCATATCACCCTTCTCCCGTACAGGACTCAAAGAGGTGCGGTTTCGGAGGCCTACTGTCCCGACCTGTGGTGCACGCCGCAAACCGGGATGAGGAAGATCGTAGCAGCAGCGAAGTGTTCAGGAACCGGTGGCGAGAGGAAGAATGAGTTCTGGTACGTCTCTCTGAGAGGAGCGACCTCCCTTTTATAGGCGCAAGAGAAGGAGGCGAGAGGCTGCGTCGGGAGTTGAAGGGAACGAGGGAGATGAAACGAACAGATAGCAGCCGAAGGGTGCAGCATTCGTATTCAATATCCACTACAGCAAAAACTTTCCAGCTTCCGAGTGACCTTTCGTATACCCGTAGTGCGTGGCAAAAATTTAGACATCGGCTCGGCTCATTCCCGCAACCCGCGGCGCGGCACGTCGTGTCGTGTCGTGGCGTGGCGTGGCGAGGCGGGCGGCGGAGAAGGAGCGCGCGTGGATGTCCCTCTTGTTCTCATGCTCATACATATGGGGAAAGAACCTCCCTTGTAAAGAGGTCCAACTCCCTCTAAACTAGCAATGTGGGACTAAACTTTAGTAGTGTCCCTTGCCTTGCACGAATGGGCTAAGTGGGCGTCTAGGATTTATTAGGAATTTCTGAAATTGTTATTGGGCTAGGCCCATAAATAGATAAAATTCCAGCAATCCCCCACCAGATCCTAGAGGCACGTAGAATTTGCCTTTAGTTCCAAAACACTGTTTTATATACCGGTACTGCAGTGGAGACTGTTAAGTTGAACTTCCACCTAGAACTCTATGCTACACTAGTAAGCAACTTGAACAGTGGACTGGGCCTTGAACTGCAAGTTTTCTGCGAATCTAGCTTCACATAAAGCCTTGACCGATACGTGGCTACCGTGGGTCTTCCCCGCGGGTGGAGCTTATGCGTCATACTCCGAGACCTTTCATGAGTTTACTAGAGAGAACCCTACTCTCATAGATTGCGACGTTTAACAATCAGACTCATATAGGTGTGTTCTTCAAAAGATGTTCTGCAGGACAACATCTCTGCTTAAATGAGCCACTTAGAACACATTAAGATATACATCAACCTGCCATACAGTTTTAGGAGAGTATTGCATCTTCATGGAGTGGTATTGTTAATAGTAAGGATACTCTCCTCTCAGTTGATCAACAGCTTGTCTTCCACATCTAATTCACGGGATCTCCGATCACAAAGAATAGGTTACCACTGTGAACAAATCATATTGTGGGTCTCATACCCATCTCCCTCGATGCATTATCTATCACATTACGTGATAGACCCTTAGTAAAAGGATCTGCCAGATTTTTAGACGTTTGGATATAATCCAATGCAATAACTCCGGAGTTTCTCATTTCCCTGACAGACTTTAACCTTCTCTGAACGTGTCTTGATGACTTCATGTTATCCTTTGAGCTGCTCACTTTCGTGATCACAGTTTGATTGTCGCAGTTCATAAGGATACCCGGTACAGGTTTCTCAACAACCGGCAAGTCATTCAAGAGCCGGCGAAGCCAATCTGCTTCGACCGTAGCTGTATCTAGTGTTGTGAGTTCTGCTTCCATTGTTGACCTCGTTAAGATGGTCTGCTTGCAAGACTTCCAAGAAACAGCGCCACCTCCATGAGTGAATACATAACCGCTCATGGCCTTTATCTCATCAGCATCTGAGATCCAGTTTGAGTCACTATACCCTTCAAGCACCTTTGGGTGCCCAGTGTAGTGAATTCCATAATCCGCAGTGCCTTTCAAATAACGCAAAACTCTCTCTAGAGCTTTCCAATGCACATCTCCTGGTTTTGAGACAAACCGACTCAGTTTGCTAATAGCAAAAGAGATGCCAGGTCTTGTAGCACTGGCTAAGTACATAAGCGAGCCAATAATCTGAGAATATTTCAATTGATCTCTAGCAATTCTTCGATTCTTTCGAAGTAACACACTCGCATCATATGGTGTTGGAGAGGGCTTGCAGTCACTATAGCCAAAGCGACTCAAGTTCTTTTCCACATAGTGAGATTGAAGCAATGCAATCCCACCATCATCGTCTCTCAACAACTTGATGTTCAAAATGACATCAGCCACTCCTAAATCCTTCATCTCAAAACAACGAGATAGGAAATCCTTGACCTCCTTAATAACATTCAGATTTGTTCCAAAAATCAGTATGTCATCAACATACAAGCAAAGAATAACTCCTTCGCCCCCACCATGGCGATAGTACACACATTTATCAGCTTTGTTTACAACGAAGCCTGCAGCGGTTAAAGTTCTTTCAAACTTCTCATGCCACTGTTTGGGTGCTTGCTTGAGTCCATACAAAGACTTCAGCAACTTGCACACTTTTCCTTCCTGACCATCTAGTACAAACCCATCTGGTTGTTCCATATAAGTTTCCTCGTCCAACTCTCCATTTAGGAAAAAAGCAGTCTTTGTTGGGGATCGTAGCAGAATTTTAAAATTTCCTACGCATCACCAAGATCCATCTATGGAGTATACTAGCAACGAGGGGAAAGGAGTGCATCTACATACCCTTGTAGATCGCGAGCGGAAGCGTTCAAGTGAATGGGGTTGATGGAGTCGTACTCGCCGTGATCCAAATCACCGATGACCGAGTGCCGAACGGACGGCACCTCCGCGTTCAACACACGTACGGAGCAGCGACGTCTCCTCCTTCTTGATCCAGCAAGGGGGAAGGAGAGGTTGATGGAGATCCAGCAGCATGACGGCGTGGTGGCGGAAGTAGCGAGGATCTCGGCAGGGCTTCGCCAAGCTTCTGCGAGAGGGAGAGGTGTTGCAGGGGGAGAGGGAGGCGCCAGGGGTTGTGGTGCTGCTGCCCTCCCTCCCACCCACTATATATAGGCCCCCTGGGAGGGGGGGCGCTGGCCCTGGATCCCATCTACAAGGGGGGTGGCGGCCAGGGGGGAAACTTGCCCCCCAAGGCAAGTGGGGCGCCCCCCACCCCTAGGGTTTCCAACCCTAGGCGCAGGGGGAGGCCCGGGGGGGGCGCCCCAGCCCACTAAGGGCTGGTTCCCTTCCCACTTCAGCCCATGGGGCCCTCCGGGATAGGTGGCCCCACCCGGTGGACCCCCGGGACCCTTCCGGTGGTCCCGGTACAATACCGATAACCCCCGAAACTTTCCCGGTGGCCGAAACTGGACTTCCTATATATAATTCTTCACCTCCGGACCATTCCGGAACTCCTCGTGACGTCCGGGATCTCATCCGGGACTCCGAACAACTTTCGGGTTTCCGCATACTCATATCTCTACAACCCTAGCGTCACCGAACCTTAAGTGTGTAGACCCTACGGGTTCGGGAGACATGCAGACATGACCGAGACGCCTCTCCGGTCAATAACCAACAGCGGGATCTGGATACCCATGTTGGCTCCCACATGTTCCATGATGATCTCATCGGATGAACCACGATGTCGAGGATTCAATCAATCCCGTATGCAATTCCCTTTGTCAATCGGTATGTTACTTGCCCGAGATTCGATCGTCGGTATCCCAATACCTTGTTCAATCTCGTTACCGGCAACTCTCTTTACTCGTACCGTAATGCATGATCCCGTGGCTAACTCCTTAGTCACATTGAGCTCATTATGATGATGCATTACCGAGTGGGCCCAGAGATACCTCTCCGTCACACGGAGTGACAAATCCCAGTCTCGATCCGTGCCAACCCAACAGACACTTTCAGAGATACCCGTAGTGTACCTTTATAGTCACCCAGTTACGTTGTGACGTTTGGCACACCCAAAGCACTCCTACGGCATCCGAGAGTTGCACGATCTCATGGTCTAAGGAAAAGATACTCGACATTGGAAAAGCTGTAGCAAACGAACTACACGATCTTTTGTGCTATGCTTAGGATTGGGTCTTGTCCATCACATCATTCTCCTAATGATGTGACCCCGTTATCAACGACATCCAATGTCCATAGTCAGGAAACCATGACTATCTGTTGGTCAACAAGCTAGTCAACTAGAGGCTCACTAGGGACATGTTGTGGCCTATGTATTCACACATGTATTACAATTTCCGGATAACACAATTATAGCATGAACAATAGACAATTATCATGAACAAAGAAATATAATAATAACCATTTATTATTGCCTCTAGGGCATATTTCCAACAGTCTTAACATCCATTTGATGAACGAGAAGACCATGTGAGGCAGCTAGTGAAAGTAGAACTCGAATAGTGGTCAGTCGAGCCACAGGTGAGTAAGTATCAAAGAAGTCTTCACCTTCCTTTTGGGTATAACCCTTAGCCACGAGCCGAGCCTTGTACTTTTCAATAGTACCATCAGGCCTAAGCTTCTTCTTGAATACCCATTTGCATCCTATAGGTTTGCACCCATAAGGACGATCAGTTATCTCCCAAGTTTCATTCGCCAAGGTGGAATCCATCTCGCTACGAACCGCTTCCTTCCAATAGTCAGCATCTTCAGATGCATAGGCCTCTGAAATAGAACTGAGAGTGTCATCTATGAGATACACAAGAAAATCATCACCAAAGGACTTTGCAATCCTCTGTCTCTTGCTCCTAGTAGGAACTTCATTGTTCATCTCCACGGAATTTTCAAAGTGTTCCATCGAAATGGCAGGTTCGGTAATTGTAACTAGTTCCTGATTCGATGAACTAGGCATCTCCTGATTAGACGAGGTAGACATATCCTTCATGGGAAAGATATCTTCAAAGAAAGTCACATCATTCGACTCCATGATCGTACCGACATGCATTTCAGGTACCTCAGATTTTACAACCAAGAATCTATAGCCAATGCTATGAAAAGCATATCCCAGGAAAACACAATCCACAGTCTTTGGTCCAAGCTTCCGCTTCTTTGGAATTGGAACATTGACTTTCGCAAACAACCCCATGTTCGCAGATAAGAGAGTTTTAACCTTTTCTTCTCCCATTCCTCGAATGGAGTTATCTCTCTGTTCTTTGTGGGGACTCGGTTTAGGACATGACATGCCGTCAATATCGCCTCCCCCCACCATGCCTTGGAGAGACCCGATGTGTCTAACATGGCGTTAACCAAATCAGTTAGAGTACGGTTCTTTCTTTCGGCCACCCCATTTGACTGAGGTGAGTAGGGAGGCGTCCTCTCATGGATTATACCATGTTCCGCACAAAAAGCATCAAATTCATTGGAAAAATACTCTCCACCACGGTCGGACCTAAGCCTCTTGATTTTTCGATCAAGTTGGTTTTCCACTTCAGCTTTATAGATCTTGAAAAAGCTCAAAGCCTCATCCTTAGATTTCAGATGATACACACGGCAAAATCTAGTGGAGTCGTCAATTAATGTCATGAAATATTTCTTTCCACCTTTTGTCAAAACACCATTCATTTCACATAGATCTGAATGTATGAGCTCGAGTGGTGCAAGATTTCCCGTTTCCGCAGTCGTGTGAGACTTACAAGGTTGCTTAGCTTGCACACACACTTGACACTTAGATCCCTTGACAGTGGTGAAACTAGGGATTAAGTTCAACTTCGCTAGTCGCGACATGCAACCAAAGTTAACATGACAAAGACGTGAATGCCACACATTTGATTCACTATTGTTGCAAATATGATTAACAACTTCATTGCAAACGTCTGATAAGGATAAACGAAACAGGCCTCCTGACTCATAGCCTTTACCAACGAAGGTTCCATACTTGGATATTACAAATTTATTCGACTCAAAGACAAGTTTGTAGCCATCTCTACACAGAAAAGATCCGCTAACAAGATTTTTATTGACGGAGGGGACATAATGCACGTTCTTCAGCCGCACGATCTTCCCCGTAGTAAACTTCAGATCGACCGTGCCAACACCACGAACAGAAGCACTTGAACCGTTGCCCATCAGCACGGTTTAAGTCCCTGCAGTCTGATAAGATGAAAACATGGAAATATCACCGCATACATGCACATTAGCACCCGTGTCAATCAACCAATCAGGAGAATGACATACTGAAAGAATAGTGGGAAATTTACCATACCCAGCATCCTTTATGTCAGTGTCTCCAATGACAATATTAGCGGTCTTGCCGCCTTTCCCAGGATGACGCTTGTCATAGCGATTAGGGCAACTAGGAGCCCAATGGTCAGGATCCCCACACACATGACAAGCACCTTTCTTCTTGTCATTCTTCTTCTTGAAGTTTGTGTGTTGCACAGCCTTGTTCTTCCCATCAAACTTTGCTTTACCATCAAACTTGCCCTTGTTCTTGAACTTGTGAGCTGGAAGTTCTTCTTCTGTACCAGATTGGCACTAGATCCTCCCTCAATACCTCGAGCACGTGTGTCCTTTGCTCTCGCCTTTTCTTCCACATCAAGAGTGCCAATGAGATCCGGAACGGAAAACTCTTGCCTCTTATGCTTCAGTAAGGTAGCAAAGTTCCTCCATGAAGGAGGAAGCTTATTGATGATACCTCCGGCAACAAACTTGTCCGGTAGCATACAACTGAAGTGCTCAAGTTCTCTAGCAAATGACTGTATCTCATGAGCTTGCTCAACCACGGAGCGCTCTTCAGTCATCCTGTAATCATAGAACTGCTCCATGATGTACAGCTCAGTGCCAGCATCCGAGACCCCAAACTTGGCCTCGAGTGCATCCCACATATCTTTCCATTATCAATTGACGCATCAGCATCAACTATGTTCTCACCAAGAACACTCAAGAGAGCAGCCTTAAACAGAGTATCCATTTTCTGAAAAGCTTGTGCCTGTTGAGCATCAAGCTCTCCTTCAGGTTTGCTAAGAGTGGCGTCATCGCAACTCATGGTTTGAAACCATAAGACTGCTCTCACGCGCCACCTCTTATAGTGGATACCCTCAAACATAGGAGGTCTCATGGAAGCAGCAAAACCACTTGGTGTAAATTGCCTATAATAAGGTTTTTGGATTGTTGGAAATATGAGCAATTTACCATATGATTTTATTAACGGAAATACTAGATAAAGCATGACTAAAGTAGCAGAGATAAAGCAAGTCATGCGATCTGACAAAGAGAAGGTAGATAACATCTGTAAATATAAACTAGAACCGAACATCTCTAGAGTAGACAGTAGACCAAGTAGCATATATGAAGTAGAACCTATCATGTGTAGGGCAAGGACTAGAACAAGGAACAAGAACACGTACGGGACAGCAGCTGCAACAGTAGCACTGGACTTGGGTCGGTGTCCTCGGTAGCCATGTCGTGGAGGAGGTTGTCGACGTCGGGGAAGTAGTCGTCGGAGTCCGGGGTGTCCGTGACGAAGAAGTCAGTAGTCGCGCAGAGCGCTCCCCAAAAACCTTATCACCCTTCTCCCGTATAGGACTCAAAGAGGTGCGGTTTCGGAGGCCTACTGTCCCGACCTGCGGTGCACGCCGCAAGCCGGGATGAGGAAAATCGTAGCAGCAGCGCTTGTTCTCATGCTCATACATATGGGGAAAGAACCTCCCTTATAAAGAGGTCCAACTCCCTCTAAACTAGTAATGTGGGACTAAACTTTAGTAGTGTCCCTTGCCTTGCACGAATGGGCTAAGTGGGCCTCTAGGATTTATTAGGAATTTCTGAAATTGTTATTGGGCTAGGCCCATAAATAGATAAAATTCCAGCACGACCTTCCGTGAATCTCACCATGTGATAAGCTACTTCATGAATAGTACTGAGAATGAATTATGTTATCTTATACATATGCATACATTTACTAATCGAAGGCATCAAAAGAATCTCCCCCTTAACTTCAATTATTTTGGAACAGAAAGAGTACAACTCATGCAGTTTCGGTCCAAGTAAAAGAAACGTCCTTCGATCAATTGGACTAGCTACTGGCTACTGGCTTTGTCTCCTTAGTGCTGAGTACACGCCTCCACCTTCTCCATGTGCAGGACTAGTTACTGGCGTTGCTTCCTTAGTGCTCAAAGGCTAAACCGATCCCGCCCGGTTATGTCCTCTATTGGCTACTGTCGCCGCCGCCATCGCCGTCGCAAACTCGCAACCGGTGTATCCAGCCACCCAAAAGCACTAACCTAGAACGGGCAAAAGATGGACACCGGTAGATCAATCCTGCACCCAAATTTGTTCATCCTAATAGTTGGAGTTTTCAGCACGATGCCTTCGAAAGTAAGGAGGGGGGTCATAAGCATCTATATCTATACCTATACTATTTTGAGACCCCCTAAAAATTACCACATTAATCAGAAATTAGGAACAATTCATCTTGTGGGATCGAATTATTGCAGTGTAGATAAATCATTATAATTGTATCATCATGTCTCGGTTGTAAAACTAGCTGTCATCTATAGAGATCCATCTATAACCGTTATCTCCTTCCTCTCACGTAGTTCCGTTTCGCCAAACTCATACTAGAAAAGGGGAGTTGTCTTCTCTTTATTTCACTAGATGACCCGTTGAGCCCTGACGCAAAAGGCGAGAGCGAACCAAACATTCAAAACCATGCAAGTAAGAGTAGTTTAGAGATTGATAATAAAATCCTTGAAGCATAAGAAAATAGATACTTAGATATGTTATGTGATTTGACCAGAGCTATGGTACTGCTTTTACTTGAACAAATACCTACTTATGATTATACCCTCCATGCAAGCATCTGCAAATACAAAAGAAATAATTAAGATAAATCTAACCATAGCATTAAATATGTGATCCAAAACAACACCTCACGAAACAATTCATAAACTGGGGTTTAGATTTCTATCACTCCCGCAACCTATCATCTACAAACTAATTCCACGATGCCTTCCCCTAGTCCCAAAGATGGTGAAGTGTCATGTCTATGTTCACATAACACCACTAGAGGAAGAACAACACAACATAATATCAAAACATTAAACGGTGGTCAACTTCACATTATTACTAGTAACAAGACTTCTCCCATGTCCTCATGAACAAGTGAAACTTCTCACAACTCATCATATTGTTCATGATCAGTGGGTATAAATATATGATTAAAAATATGACATAATAATCTATCACCAATTAAACCAACAGGCATCAACTACAAGATGTAATCAACACTACTAGCACCCCCAGGCACCATTATGAGGTTTGATACAAAGATTGAACACAAGAGATGAACTAGGGTTTTGAGATGAGATGGTGCTGATGAAGATGATGACTCCTATGATGAGAGGAGTGTTGTTGATGACGATGGTTTCGATTTCCCCCTCCTGGAGGGAAGTATCCCTGGCGGAATCAAGCAAAAGTGCTCCTACCCTAGTTCGGCCTCGAGACGGCGGCGGAAAGTCCCATAACTCTTCTCTTGATTTTTTTAGGGAAAATGGGAATATATGGCAGAAGGACGTCGGGAGGGGACCCACCAGGGCCCCACAAGCCTAGGTGGCGCGGCCGGGTGAGTGGCCGAGCCACCTGCCCTTGTGGGTGCCTGGTGGTCCCCATCTAGTAAATTTTTGCTTCATAATTTATTATATTCTAAAATAATTCTCCAAAAATTCTCGTTGCAATTCTCGCTCCAAATAATTGCTATCTCTGTTGTAATTGTTTTGATCCAATTCCAGCTACCGATAATTTTTCTCCCTTGATATAATTTTAAGGGAGAAAAGGCATTAGAATTGCATCATAATGTGAAATATAACATTGAAATAAGGTAAATTACAGTAGCAAATAATGATGCAAAATGGACGTACATAGATCTGCAGCCGAATCGACGAAGAAGTTCACCGAAATCCTTCCATTAGAGGGGAACGAGAGGAAGCCGGTGTGCTTGGGCCAGAAGAAAAGGACATGGTAGACAATGCCAGAAGCACATGACACGCTTTTATGGAAGGCCTGGGGCGGGCATCCAACGTTGCACGTGCCATGCAACCGTCCATCCGACAAAACTTGGTATAGAAATAATGTCGGGCAGAGGAACCGAACATTCGGTTGTGTAGAGAGCCCGGAAAGACGCCTATCGAACACGTGACGTAGCACGCGCACCGCGTGGCTAATGTCCCGCCCCGGCTGGCGCACGCAAGCACAACCGGCCACGAGCGCCTGCATGACTCACGAGACATAAAAATCCCGCCGCATGCGTCGGGCTAGCTGGCGCGACCGACGCAGCCCATCGGGGGCCGAAGATGCTGAAAGACAGGTACAGGAATTCCGATGGGCGTGGGCGAGCGCTCGAACCCTCACACGCAGGCACGGCCGAAAGCGCCCGCGGTCCAGCCATCATGGACCTCCAAGGAAGGTCGCCCTCGTGCGCGTTGTCCAGGCAAATCGAACAGCGCGGATAGCCACAGGGAGCCAGCCACGACAGGCCAGCGTGAATCGAACGTCGCGGTGGGCCTCCTCGCTGAGCCGTGCACACCCCTCGTGCAAGCCGGCGTGAGCAACACCCCCGAAAAGCTGGCATCAGCGGTGTCCTCCTGGACAGTTGCACATGGGACAACACGTGGGGGGGGGGGGGGGGGGGGGGGCATTTGCTGGGCACCAAAACAGTCGCGTGACGGTGGCCCCGAGCGCGCCAGGGGTCCGCCCGTCATGGACGCCAATGCAGGTCGCCCAGGCGCGTGCCGTCCAGGCAGATCAGACGGTGCAGAGAGCCCCGAGTGGCCCCCGTGGCATTCCACCTAGAAACGGATGACTCCTCTCACCCTCTAAGAGCCTCAGGTGACGGGTATTCCAGCATCCTTTATAAGTGTAATGTCTATTGCCGTGAAATCCTTGTGACTATTACTAAAATATTTTAACTACATGTCCACAAAAAGGCTTCTCTTTTAACAACATGTTCAACTATGGAGAGTTCTATCAAGATTTATACCTGATCTCAAAATAAATAAATATATAAATTAAGTCTACCAAGTTCGGGGAAACACTCAGTATAGATGAACAATGATAATTGCTAACTTATTTAACGGAGTGTCTGCAGAAAAACAGTCGGCAAAGATGAAGGCGACATCACCCTGCTGTCAACCGCCGAAAGCAGGGACACCTTCGCGTTGTTTGCCAAATGTCTCAGATGTTACGGAGAGTCATTGGTTCGACACTCGGTAAACCATTGCCTATACCAAGTGTTTTGTATTTACTGAGTGTTTTCTCTGTCATTTGATTTAGGATATAGGATTTACCGCGTGTTCGACAAAATACACTCGGTAAAGATTGCGATAGTCGGTAAAGAGAGTGTTTCGTGTATTGTACTGAATGTAAGTGTACCCATAAACATATAGCGACTGTCATCACTTTATAATTAAGTAGATGAGTGAGCTAGCTTACCCAAAAATGGACCTAGTTGGGCAGGTGGTCATCCATAATAACTGAGACAAAGGGGTAGTTGCTTCTGTCGTGATAGGCACTATTTCATGTACTATTAATAGCAGACGAACGCACGGTCGTACAACCACTTGGTCTCTTTCAAAGCATATTTAACACAGAAAATGAAAATACTCATATTTATTTCTAAGGAAAACTCTTCTACTCTGTAGTCTGATCGGAGGTAATGCATCAGACCAATCGACTACCGTCGATTCCGTCCGAATCTCATTAGTAAAGTGCCGATGAAGCAAATCGCTCTATAAAATCCCATGAGATGCAGCCAACGTCTACGCGGCACAATTCGAAACAAGCGTTCCAAACTAGAGCAGCTCAACTGCGCCATGCAGGCAAGCAAGAGTTCTCCAGCGAATCACAACGACGGACGTAACATATCCGTGGACATGTACCCGTTCGTACGCAAGTACGAGGACGGCAGCATCGAGCGTTTCCTGCGCAGTCCATTCGTGCCGGCGTCGTCGGATCAGGCCCGCAACCGTGGGGTGGCGACGAGGGACGTCGTCGTCGACAAGGCCACCGGCGTGTCTGTGCGCCTGTTCCTCCCGTCCGGTGCCGCCGAGACCGCAGGCAGGAATCGGCTTCCTCTCGTCATCTACGTCCATGGCGGCTCGTTCTGCACCGAAAGCGCTTTCGGCCGGACGTACCACCGCTACGCGACCTCCCTCGCCGCCTCTGCCGGGGCCCTCGTCGTGTCGGTGGAGTACCGTCTGGCGCCGGAGTTCCCCATCCCTGCGGCCTACGACGACGCGTGGGCCGCGCTCCAGTGGGCGGCCTCCTTGTCCGACCCGTGGCTGGCCAGCTACGCTGACCCCGCGCGCACGTTCCTGGCCGGCGACAGCGCCGGCGGCAACATCGTTTACCACACGGCAGTCCGCGCCAGCCACGAAGTCAACAACGAGATTATGGACATCGAGGGGCTGATCATGGTGCAACCTTACTTCTGGGGAGCCAAGCGGCTGCCTTTGGAGCTCGCGTGGGACGACAACGAAACCACCGTGGCGGTGTTCCCGCCGAACGGGGTGGACCGGCTCTGGCCGTTCGTGACGGCCGGCCAGGCCAGCAACGACGACCCCCGGATCGACCCTCCGGCCTCGGAGATCTCATCGCTGGCTTGCCGCCGCGTGCTCATCGCCGTGGCCGGGAAGGACAGCCTGCGGGGCCGCGGCCACCGCCTGGCGGCCCGCATGCGTGATCTCGACTCGCGCTGGCCTTGGATGATCCAGCGGCGCCGCCAGGTGACGGTGGTGGAGTCGGAGGGCGAGGAGCACGGTTTCCACCTCTACAGTCCGCTGAGGGCCACCAGCAAGAGGCTCATGGGGAGCCTCGTGGAGTTCATAAACCAGCAGCCCACCTCGCCGCCTGCGAATCCGATGGTGGTGCTAGGCGTGCCCACGACGCCGTGCAAGGACGTGTTTGGGTATGGCATGGCCATGAAGGCCTGGTGCACACGGTCCAGTATGCCACGTAACACTGCTACTTCATTGAAGATTGGAAGGGTTGGGCCATCCAACACAAGATATAGGTTAATCTCAGGTCGACTGCGGATGACTGCTGGTAACGCTCATCACAAAGATCTATTATCTGCTGCAGTTCCGTGGAGTTGTGTGATCAACAACTTCTTCTAGATGACAGCCGGCCTCATAACGCAAAAATAAATGGGAAACACTTACATACAGTTTCTAGTCTCCTTTTGGACCATTATGAAAGGGGTTAATGCCCGGTTCAAAAAAAAAACACTTACATACAGTTGTCTGATAGGAAACTTTTCTCAGACGGGTCATGTGCCGTTGATGCTTTTCCAATCCCGTGGCCTATATTACTAAGCGGACTGCCCAATTAACCTGGTCCGAGAAAATCTCGCCTGCCCCGTCTCAACCACCTCATTAGGTAGTTGCATGCGAGTTAAACCCCCCACCCCCATCCCCGGTGCTCCCCGGGAGGAAACACAAGCCGCCGCCTCCCCCACCCCTCCTCCGACATCCTCCCCCATCGCCGGACGAAGCCCGGTGTGCGTTGGCGGCGGCGGGGCCTGTGCTCCCCTCCCGCTCGTCGCCTGGAGGCTGGCGCGGGACATCCTTGACGAGCGGAGGCGCCGTGCTTTCGTGGGGTGCAGTGGCGCGGAACCATGTGCTTGTGGCGGCGGCGTGCCGCGGGTTGGTGGACATCGGTGGCCTGGGCTCGCGCTCGCAGCACGACGGCTGCGCGCGGGCGGCTACCGGTGGTGGCGTGCTCCACCTAGGTCGGGTCAGGCCCCTGGCTCTGGCGCTGGTCTTGGCGGGCGATGCGGGATGGAGGCGGCGGCTATGATCACCGTTCTGGGCGTTGTCCGTGGCTGCACAACGTCGCTCCTGCTGCGGTGTGGCGGATTCTCGATGCAGAGCGGGTGGGGCTGCGGCGGCTGGATCTGGCGTCTGCGCGTTTGCGGCCGGCTCGTGGTGGTCCTCCTAGTGTTCCTCTTCGGCTACGGGTAGGGCTCTTTCCGGCGCTCCCCCTTCATGGGCGGGTGGCTGGTTCTGGCCATTTGCGGATCTCGGTCGGGAGTCGTGGTGTGGTGCCACTGGGGGTGACGTGGGGGAGGCCATTGGTTAGGCCATTGGGAGGGTGGGGTGGCTTTGTCGCGGTGAGGCCACCCATCTCCGACGCGAGGATGCGCTAGTCGTGGACGAGGTCCGCTCCCTTTCCTCCCCCTTTCCTAGCCTGGTGTCTCCTAGTGCTGGATCTGCTCTGATCAAGCTGGTCACTGGCGGCTCCATTGGTGGTTTGGATTGCTGGTCGACACTCGGATCATGCCCATGGAGGTGCTCTAGGGGATCTGGATGCCAGGCGGTGATGGCTCGTGTCCGCGTCAGTTTTTCACCAAAGAGGAAGGGATGATGCAGCACAGCTACGGTAGGTATTGATACGTCTCCAACGTATCTATAATTTATGAAGTATTCATGTTGTTATATTATCATTTTTGGATATTTTACAATCATTTTATAGCAACTTTATATCATTTTTTGGGACTAACCTATTGACAAAGTGTCCAGTGCCAGTTGTTGTTTTTGCTTGTTTTTTACATCGCAGAAAATCAATATCAAACGGAGTCCAAATGAAGCGAAACTTTTTGTGGATTTTTTATGGACCAGAAGACATCCAATGGGCCAGAGCAGCACCTGGTGGGTGCCCCGAGGGGGGTACAACCCACCAGGGCGCGCCTGGGGGCCCAGGCGCGCCCATGTGGATTGTGCCCACCTCGGTGGCCTCCCGCACCGCCCTCTTCGCACTATAAATGCCCAAATACCCAAAAACCCTAGCGGAGACCCTAGATCAGAATTTCCGCCGCCGCAAGCCTCTGTAGCCACGAGAAACCAATCTAGACCCCATTCCGGCACCCTGCCGGAGGGGAGAATCTTCACCGGTGGCCATCTTCATCATCCCGGCGGCCACCATGATGAGGAGGGAGTAGTCCACCCTCGGGGCTGAGGGTTTGTACCAGTAGCTATGTGTTTAATCTCTCTCTCGTGTTCTTGAGATATCACGATCTTGATGTATTGCGGGCTTTGTTAATGTAGTCGGATCATATGGTGTTTTCCCCTCACTATCTTGTAGTGATGAATTGAGTTTTCCCTTTGAGATTTTGTTTTATCGGATTGAATACTTTTACGGATTTGAGAACATTTTATGCATGTCTTGCTATGAATACCCGTGGTGACAATGGGGTATCATATTGATTCACTTTATATGTGTTTTGGCACTCAACTCGCGGATTCCCGAGGTGACATTGGGGTAATCTATGCATAGGGGTTGATGCACGTTCTCGTCTTTGTTTCTCTGGTAGAAATCTTGGGGTACTCTTTGGGGTTCTTTGTGTTGAATTGAGTATTATGAATCTGAAATTATTTGCTGTTATTTTAGTACGAACTCTTGGATAGATCGATCGGAAAGAATAGCTTCGAGGTGGTCTCGTACCCTACAAACAATTTCTTCTTATATTCTCCGCTAGATAGAAACTTTGGAGTGATTCTTCATCGCACTTCGAGGGATGGTTATATGATCCAATTATATTAGCATTGTTGAGAGATTGCACTAGCGAAAGTACGGACCCTAGGCCTCATTTTCAAGCATTGCAATACCGTTTGTGCTCACTTTTATCGATTGCTACCTTACTGTTTTTATTTATTCAGATTGTAAAACTTTAATTCTCAAGCTTTAATTTCAACCTGAGATTTTCTACATCGTGAGAAATTCTATCGATGATTATAAGAAATTATATCGTGAGATTTTCAACCTTTTGAGCATTGATAAATTCTTTAATATTATTCTCAAGATCAGAGGTGTCACTATTATTATTATAAGAAGAATTACCATAGGAACCACCATAATTATTAGAGGAATTTCCGGAAAAGGCCTAGGATTAAAATTACCTTTATAAGCATTGTTATTAAAATTGTTCCGCGAGACAAAATTCACATCTACGGGATCACTATTTTGCTCAATCAAAGTAGACAAAGGCACATCATTAATATCAATAGGAGCAATTTTATTAGCAACCAATTTCAAGAGCATCAACATTTTCACTCAAAGTACTAATTTCTTCAACCGAATTAATTTCCTTACTAGTAGGTGCTCTTTCGGTATGCCATTGTGAATAATTTGTCATAATATTGTCTAACAATTTAGTAGCTTACCCAAAATAATTTCCACAAAAGTACCACACGCGGCGGAATCTAAAAGATTTCTAGAAACAAAATTCCATCTGCATAAAAATTTTGTATGATCATCCAAAGATTTAAACCATGAGTAGGACAATTTCTTAGCATTAATTTCATTCTTTTCCAAGACTGCGCAACATGTTCATGCTCAAGTTGCTTAAAATTCATGATTTGAGTTCTAAGGGAAGTTGTCTGATAGGAAACTTTTGACGGACGGGTCATGTGCCGTTGATGCTTTTCCAATCCCGCGGCCTATATTTCTAAGCGGACTGATTCGAGAAAATCTTGCCTGCCCCGTCTAAACAACCACCTTAGGTAGTCGCATGCGAGTTAATCTCACTTGCCCGACCCATCCTGCATCGTGGGGCGAGGGAGGCCCCGAGCTCGCCGATCTCCCTCTCCACGATGGCTACCTCTGCCACCACCTCACTCCGCCCCAAAACTTCGCGACGTCTACAATTGCTTCAGGTAGCCGGTGCAGCGACATGTCCCTCGTCCAATGCTCCGCCTTCAATGCTGCTCTCTCCGATGACCTCGCATCCCTCTCGTCGTCTTGCTTCACCATTAGGACCATGCCCTGCTACCTTCCTCCCCATCACGCTGGTAAATCATTTTAGTTTCACAAAGAAGCCTGCCAGCCCGGGACAGCCCGGCGAATCACCCTGGTACAACTTAAATCTGAAGCACTTGAGTTGATTTATGTTACTTATGTTCATATCTTGATTCGGCGAATTTTCACAAGTGTCAATATGCTTTGTCCGTTGTGTACACCATATCCTCTGCGAAAATTGGTTAATTTGGTACACAAATCTCAAACTATGCATCCCGATCAACGGTGGTAATGATTTCAAATTTCCATGCTTCCATGGAAGACTAGTTCTGTTCCCAAAGTACCATGTTCGTGCTACTTTGTTATGTAGCATCTAAATCGCAATATAGTTTGAACTCTATACATTTTGCTTCCATATGTTAATTTCTTTTTGTATCCATTTGTACGTTAGTGACACAAATCATCCATACCCTTATTAGCCACAATACTAGTTGGCTTCATTTTTTATTGTTGTATGCTTGATACATCTCCAACGTATCTATAATTTATGAAGTATTCATGCTAAGTTTACAATAATTTTATATGGTTTTGGTATGATTTGAATGAAACTAACCCGGACTGACGTTGTTTTCTGCAGAACTACCGTGGTGTTGTTTTTTGTGCAGAAATAAAAGTTTTCAGAATTGGACGAAACTTTTTGACGATTTTTTTGGAAGAAAAGAGAAATAATGGAGCAAAGAACCACCAAAGGGGCCCCCTGCTGCCCACAAGACACCAGGGCGCGCCAGGAGCTGGCGCGCCCTGGTGGGTGGTGGGCCCCCTTAGGCCCAACTTCATGTGATTCGAACGCCAAAAAATCCTATAAATAAAGAAACCTCCAGAAATAGCCCTAAATTAGAAGTTCCGCCGCCGAAGCCTCTATAGCCACGAAAAACCAATTTAGACCCTGCTCCGGCACCCTGCCGAAGGGGGAAATCATGACCGGATACCATCTTCATCATCCCGATGAGTAGTCCACCCTTGGGGCTGAGGGTTTGTACTAATAGCTATGTGTTTGATTTGACACAATCTTGATGTATCGCGAGCTTTGTTAATATAGTTGGATCATATGGTGTTTCTCCCACTCTATCTTGTTGTGATGAATTGAGTTTTCTCTTTGAGATTTCGTTATTATCGGATTGAATACTTTTATGGATTTGAGAGAACTTGATGTATGTATTGCTATGAATACCCGTGGTGACAATGGGGTATCATATTGATTCACTTGATATATGTTTTGGCATGCAACTCGTGGATTCTCGAGGTGACATTGGGGTAATCTATGCATAGGATTGATGCACATTTTCGTCCTTGTTTCTCCAGTAGAAATCATTGGGCACTCTTTGAGGTTCTTTGTGTTGGATTGAGTATTATGAATCTGAAATTGTTTGATGCATATCGTATAATCAACTCACGGATCGCGGTGACATTGGAGTATCTAGGTGACATTAGAGTTGGTTGATGTGTATCATATGGTGTTATTTTAATATGAACTCTTAGATAGATCAAAGGATAACTTGTGGTTAGATTGATCGGAAAGAATAACTTTGATGTGGTTTCGTACCCTATAAACAATTTCTTCTTATGTTCTCCGCTAGATAGAAACTTTGGAGTGATTCTTCGTCGCACGTTGATGGATGGTTATATGATCCAATTATATTAGCACTGTTGAGAGATTGCACTAACGAAAGTACGGACCCTGGGCCTCATTTTCAAGCATTGAAATACCGTTTGTACTCACTTTTGTTACTTGCTAGCTTGCTGTTTTTTATTGTTCGTATTACAAAAATCAATATCTACTGTCGTTACTGCACTTTGTGGCCAAAGCTCACGTAGAAGGATGTGTCTTTGTGATCGTGTGAACTTTGTTGGCCAGGGCCCTCTACAGTGGAGATTAGAATCACCACAAGAATTTGAATTTCGGGATACGCGAACGTGGCACCGTGTGCTCCCTGGTTACTTCTTTCATCTCCGTCTTCCTGTTCTTAATCTACTTCTAGCTAGCTTGCTGGATTCGTGTGGAAGAATGAGGTGGTTGTGATCTTATTGACTTGGAGAGCCTCCGCTCAAGCTACTCCTTCAGCTATTTTGGGTATGCAGAGATCATATTAATTACTTGTATTAAATCCAAGAGCAACAATATTCTTTGCGGTTTTCCCAGCACAAACTGTATAAAGAAGTTCAGATTTTTTAAATCGTTAGCTTGCAAGAGTAACAAAAAATAACATATCTGAGCTTTGATCTGACACTACATAATGCACCTCATCTTGTCTTATAAAGATATAAAGAGAAAACATAAGAAAATATGATGGCTTATAAACCTTCAAACATACAGAGTGATCCGATTTTAGCAAGCCATCGCCTCATTACTTCCAATGAGCTCAACACATACAATACAATAACAAGTGTTATGAATCTACACCCCCAATGAAGTGAATGAAAGGGAATCGAACCGTTGTAACACGCCGTGAGTTCAATAACGTTGGATCATGAAGATCCATTTTCCTGTTGAAAAGAGATAGATATCCCTCAGGCCCCTTATAGCTTGCTGCGATTCGCAAGTTCTTGCTTCAGCTGATCCCTCAGGACCCTTCTGAGCAGCTTGTTTGAAGCAGTTCTCGGGAACTCGGGGACGATTTTGACGTAGCTCACCTGTCAGGACGAACAAACGATCTCAATTCCCTCATTATGGATGCGCCCATCTGATCATCTGAACTGAACGTCAGAAAAGAGAAGCTCTTACCTTGAAAAGGGGATTGAGGTTCTTCTGAATGGCTCTCTGGAACTTGCTCTTCAGAAGATTTGCATCGCATGTTGTCGATCCATCTTTTAGCACTGCCAATATAGCCAGTTGTTCTGGTCCCCCGCCAGAAGGTTTGATGCTAACAGCTGCTGTTTCTAGCAGACCCTCATCGGCTCCATTACAAACCCGTTCGATCTCCACTGAACTTGTCTGGTCAGGCAAGAGCAATATTGAATTGGTTTCATGAGATGCAAGAGTGATGACATCATACTGAAAACAATGAAGGGGGAGCTTCAACCTTAATCCCTCCAAGATTCATAGTGTCATCTGCTCTGCCCTGTACGATATAGTAACCACCTACTGTCCTCTGGATTATATCTCCGTGTCGTCGGAGTTGCTGAAGTAGAAATACCGTTACAACGTGTGAGCTTTCACCATTCTGGTTATTACTGATAACTTTTAAAAGTATGTAGTCAGATTTATTTGATTAGTTCAGCAAAGGGAACATTGACTCAAATGTTGCTAGTACTATTTTTCATAGCACACTTATCATTGCAACTTATATCAGAGCACAATAGCATGTCTAAATCACATATTTGCTTCTCATCTTCTTGGTAGGGCTCCACTGGAAAACTTGGAGAACACACTGATTTTATAAAGCTTAAAAAGTTGACTGCTGCAAATGTCGAACATCTTCATAATTTTGTCAAGCAGTTTAGATATAAAAAATTGAGGTAAGCGACTCCATACCCGTCCTCTGTAAATGGGCATTCCATCAAAGTAAACCTTATCGTGGTCAGCATTGAGAAGCCGATTGGTAGCACCAAAATATAAAGGGAAGAGACCCACTTCTCCAGAACAAGGTAGATCATCAGGCTGTCATAGCAAACGTCAAATGCTTATGCAGCGAACGCAATCACCAAACTTAGAATATTCTACGAACAATACTTACATATGGATTTCCCTGTTCATCGAGTATGACAAACCCAGTGGACATTGATGGACCACTGAAAGCTCCAAAAGCTTGTGGCTGTAAAAGTCTACCTTGAATGTATGAGGATGCCAGCTCTGTGCCTCCACAGCACTCAACAATGGGCTTGTAGCAGGTACGCGAAGATAGCCACAGATTATCATCAATATCAGAAGCCTCCCCTGTTGTGGCAAGTACCCTGCGATTATAGAAATTTAGCTTCTTTAGCGGAGCTTGTGATGAAGTTGAATGCTTTCTAACAGTGTAAGTAGCAACTTGCCTGATTTTGGTCCAGTCTAGCCCTTTAGTAAGATTCCCTGCCTTCCAAGACTTCACCAAGCTAGGCACAGATCCTAATACACTCACACGGGCATCCTGCAATTTGGACATTATCACGAAGCGCATGAGTAAAGAGCAGCTTATACTCAGCTTCTAATATAATATGCAGGGACTTTTGATAAAATCCTACCTGATTCATTCAGAAGAAAAAGCCCTATGATGCATTAAAAAAAACTTGGGAGAATAGTTACAAACTATGAAGTTAATTAGGTAGCCAGTAAGCCTTATCTATACCAGATTCAAGCGAAGTAATGGGTACAAAAAATAAGAACAACGCCAAGGTTTACTTTAACTAAAAAAATGGAACAAGGACAAATCGACTTTAGCAGTTTAAACCAAGAGATGGTGCAAAATAGGCCACACCTGCACAAATTTGCAGAAACCACGTCCAAGTGGAGAACCATGATATAAGGCCAATGTTGCACCATTTAGAAAGCATGAGAATATTTGTATAGGTCCCATAACCCAACCCAGATTTGTAGGCCACAAGTCTACGTCCTTTGGTCGAAGATCCAAATGTGCCCAGGTATCAGCTGCACATCTTATGGGACAAAGTTGTGTCCACGGTATAACTTTTGGCTCCCCTGCACCAGAAGCAAATAGAACAGATCAAATCACACGTGAAGTTGTGAATGTGAGAAACGGTGCAACCAGAGATTAAAGGAACTTGTGTCAGAAACTCAAGGCAGTGTTTACCGGTTGTTCCTGATGAAAACAGTATATTAATTAAGGCGTCTGCAGATTGATAAACTGGAGAGTACATGGATGACCTGCAAATCCAAGACATGTAGCTCCCATGTTGGTCACCTCACAAAATCACCTCTGTTTTGCAATCTGGGTGTTCAAATTTTCACGAAAAGAAAGCATCTGAACAGAGTCGTTTATTTTGAGTGACATGGAAGGATCATTTGCTGCATACCTCCCAGCAGCACGAGAAAGAAAATCTTTCCAGGACATATCACCATTCCTTGGTGTAACTCCAAGACTATCTCCAGTTGCAGGAATTACAATAGTTTTAGCTGAAGTCCCTTCCATGACACGGCTGAAGAATATAATTTGATATATTTAGTTAAGTGCTGAGAATTGTTCTGTGGTAGTTCAGTACGTTCATGCAAAAAGGTATAAATGAAACATAAATTGTTACATCAATGCAAAATGATTATTTTCACAAGCTGTGATCCTGCTAAATAACTACAATTTTCTTGTTAAAGCTGAGCAAATTAAGTTACTGAAACACATATATGAACTAAATAATTTGATCCATCATATACCTGTAAAGTGGAAATTTCTTCCCTCCCCTAATTATGAAATCCTGAAATCCTGTGGAATTAGTATAAGCACTACTATAGTACTGATGATCGTAAGACTTGCTGGTTGCTACAGTCGAACCTGAGTAAAAATTGCCTTTGCTTTTGCGACCCTCATACGATTGCCAATCTCCTGGGGTGCAAAACTGTCTGCTATTCCCACAACAACAAAGCCTCCAAGGATGATTGCCAAATAAACAATAACCGCATTGCACGTCATTGGCATGTCTATTGCAATGCGGTCACCCTTTCGGAACATGGTATCAAGGGCATTTGCAACAGTCCTGAAAATACCAAAGCAACAAAACCATGATGATGAAATTGTACAATAGAACAGAAGAAAAATAAAGGTTTCTGCATGCCCCCTACTCTTAATTTGTTAAGAAATGCATACATCACTTGGGTGCGAAGCTCCTTCAACGACATACGGTTCACTGGATAATCGCCAAAGCCCTCATCCCTCCAGACAATAGCCATGCTATCATCTGTCCTGTTCTGGGAAGGCCAAGGTAGCAGACAACATTCGGCAATGTTGAGCACCGCACCGGGGAACCATGACCCTCCCTTCATTGATTTATCTGACGCGTCTAGAATCGTCTTTGGTTCTCGTACGAACTTGATGGAGAGCTCCTTCAGCACCAGTTTCCAGTAGACCTACGCAATGATCACCTAGGAGGCTATTATGAAGAAATAAAATTTTGAACCGATGTTCTAGTTATGCACTTGTTCTGTGAAGTAAATTCCAAATTTAGAAAGAAGAATTGACCTCCTGGTTCTGAACAGAGAATTCGTGGAAGAGGCCAAAGCTTGAAATTGGATCCTTATATGATGCTCCTAACAGCTTGGGACCATTCTCTTCCATCACTCTCCCAAGATTCGTTTGCTTACAGTCAGTCCTGCAACAACCATGATAACTGTGTCATGAAGTAAATTATATATACACCAGTCATCCTATCACACAGTAGTGCTAAATGATGCGAATCCACAGAGCAGTTATAAGCTAGCTAGTACTACCAAAATAGCACTAGTATCTTACTGTTGTTGTTAGACTCAAATGTTGTTAGCTAGACTAAAATACTGGGTTAAATTAATGGAACCATAAGCTTAAGTGACTCGTGGAATTAGACTAGCAGTCACTTTCACCATTGATAAGCCATTGATTGCTCCCACTACCCGATTGGATCGAACAGTTGGTGGCGAATTAAGCGCTGGGAGAGAAGCCCTGTTGAGCTGTGCTTGGGGGGGGGGGGGGGGGGATGGACGGCGGCCGGCGACTTACGGGGAGGGGAACCAGTAGGGCGGCGGGCCTCTCTGGGCGCGGTCCCAGCCGGCGTAGACGGAGTAGTACACCAGCTGGTGGAGCGCGTGCGGGTGGTCCGGCCGTAGCACCCCCGCCGCCACGACCGCCGCCCACGCAGCGGCCGCGTCGGCGCCGCATTTGCCGGTCGCCGAGCGGAGCGCGGCGAGAAAGGCCCCCGCGTCGGCCGCCGTGAGCCCGGCCGCCTCCACGTCGCCCGCCCGGATCTCCCCGACGCTGCCCCTCGCGGTCGCCGCCATGCCCCGCCTGCTCGGCTGCTCGCTCGCTCTCCGCCGGCCTCGCGGGGCAGGGACTTGGCTGGTCTGACGAGGACGGCAACGGAGAGAAAAGGCTCGGCTTTGGCGGAAAGCTCCGTCTGGGCACGGCGTCCACTGGCATGCATGCTTATACCACCATCTATCTGTCTCTGGATCAACAAACTGCATTTATGTCACTGGTAATTCAGATACTACTACATCAGGTAGTATTCCACACCAGTGCTCACGTATTGGAACAAGTCTGGTCCTGAATTTTTGCATTTGCCCGTCTGGACCATCCATGTTGAAAGAACCAGCCTGGCCTTCTAGCATCTCACACTCATCTGAGATTTTTATTTTTGATGTAAAACATGGCGCCTCAATATTAGTTATCTTTTTGTACTGAGTTTTCCTAAATTTTATATATTATCCCCCATTTATCATTTACCCAAAATAGTTATATCTGGTTCATTTTTCTCTCTGATATATACAATTCATATTTTTCTCAAAAAATACATGTCCGTCACGCACGTATTATGATGCTAATCACCATTAGCACGGCACGTTTACATAGTCGATCATCAGTTTCAATAAGAACACGCGTGGCCCACCGGCACCTACATCCACATGCTCTGATCGGGACACGGCTAAGCGAGATCGTTGTATCTGGCCCGGTATCGACCAG
The DNA here is from genome assembly GCF_018294505.1 of Triticum aestivum. Classification (NCBI taxonomy): domain Eukaryota; kingdom Viridiplantae; phylum Streptophyta; class Magnoliopsida; order Poales; family Poaceae; genus Triticum; species Triticum aestivum. The sequence goes on along the minus strand of NC_057814.1, from coordinate 55,353,711 downwards.
TTCACAGCTACCACGCCGCTTGCCCGGCACACCGCCGTTCGCCTTCACGTTGTCGATGCATGCCAAATTCGCAAGGAGCCGAAGTCATCCAAGTATTCACCGAGGTATGCAAGTCTGAAGATCACCAGCAGTCCCCCATCGTTTTCTCCTAGATCCCCATTTCCGACCCATCCGTAAGTTCATAGCAGCCTCTAGTATCAAATAGCCATTGTCGCTCAGTTCGCCGCACATAACCAGTTCCTCCCCAACCCCGTGATTTGAGTGTTGCCGTTTACCTACAATTTTTTTGTTTCCATCATTTAAATACGCATCCACATGTTTTACCCTTTATCTTGGGTCGACCAATAAGCTTTCGATAAGCGATATCCCCAACATTGATTTTAAGCGTGGTCTTGTTACCGAGACTGGATTCGGAGGGCTGATTGAATCTGAAATTCAGTTCATCCTTGATGGTTAAACTAGATCCTGACGAAGGTATTTTAGTCCTGAACTTGAAGGCGATGGAACCCGGATTCCTATATTTCTGCTGGTCAGGGCGATCGTGCGTCATGGGCCGTTGGCCTTTGTAACACATCTCCATACGGATACGTCGTGGCTCTGACGGCGGCGGCGAACAGCACCCCATCCTAACTACTCCCTCTGTCCCAAAATAAGTGTCTCAACTTTATATTAACTTTAGTACAAAGTTGTACTAAGCTCGAGACACTTATTTTGGGACGGAGGGAGTATATCCGGCCACGGTGGTTCTAACGTCGCGGCAGCACACATGCACCCCCTCCCCACCCCCTGCTCCACATTTTGGTGACGCGACGCCTTCCTCATCCATCAGAGATTCATCGCCACCGCCTTGTCCGGAGGATCCCGGCCGGACGCCGTCGTTGACTGAGTTCATATCAATGAGCGGGATATCCTGGTGCCTTTCCAAGGGAGCCGCACCAAGCTCGCTTTCCAAACCCGACTCCCTCCTTTGAAGAGAGGGACGCCTCGTCTCCTTCGCCTGCACGACCACCTCGCCTGCATTGCGATGGGGCATGTTTCTATGGCCGTCACCTCTCTCCGATTCAGGTTCCCCTCTTATTCCCTACTCTCTCTCTCTCTCTCTCTCTCTCTCTCTCTCCAAAGATTCACGGTCTGACCAACATAAGACTAGTCACAGTGGGAATAACTTCAGCAGTAACATTAAGTTCAACTCAGCAAATTTGCTTATGTGGCAATGAGTTAATGAGGAGAGAGGTAGTTTGAGTAACTTAGCTAGTTACTGTAACATCACATGTCCCAATACAATATGAGTCTATAACCTAATAAATAAGGCTTTGCATGTTACTAGTACTTATGTTACTACCCACTATGAAGATAGTAACATAGTCTAGGGATATATTTATATTACTAGTGTATGTTACTCTCCATTGTGGCTAGTCTAATTTGATTCATGTCATTCCTCCACCCTGTCACCAAACCCTACCCTAGTGCAGTTGAGAGATCCCACTGCGCACGGACTGGCGGCGGTGGGATGCCTTCTCACCTCCCCATGCATGCACGACAGTATTGGCAAGATGATACATGCAACGAGTATATGGGGGCTAAAATTGCTGCTCTGCTGATCCAAGTGAGCACGAACATACATATTGCCACTGTCCTACATGCCTACATGTACTGCACATCTGCTGCACGCTTTATTTCTTTTTCAAGAAATGTGTTTCTTGTTCAAGAAACAATGAGAGGATCTCACATATCTTTTTTTTACCTCAGTTGTGCTCGAGTGATTAAGGATTGGGGGTATCTAGAGTTATCGCAGCAATTGGATTAGTGATTATTGAATACTGCTGGTCAGACCTCGTGTCTTGTACATGATTTCTAGTTACATCAAGTACAATTTGCTGAAAATGAGTGACGAGAACACATCCCTCTGTTTGTCCTATTTCTTTATTTGATGACAATTTATATGATTTGGACTCTCTGAACCTTATTCAGATCGATAACGTGATCATTATTGCTGACCTTGAAGCTTTTGGGGAGGAAGCTGAAGCTCATGTATATATATTTATAGCATCGTATAATAGCGGCCCAGAATATCATTCTTTATAGAACTTGCCCATTCATCTTGGTTCATGTATATATATTCACGGGGGTGATGTGCACGGCGTTCATGCTGCGGGTGGTGCTGCACCTGATCACGGTGCTAGGGATGCTAACGCCGATGCTGACGGGGCAGCACTAGCACACCCTCGTCATCAAGATTGTCATCACCTTTAACATGATGTTCATCTCCTGCGCTGTCCCCATGGACTGAGGTTGGTACGTTCCTTAATCTGCCATAGATCCCTTGTTTTGACTTCTTAATTTTTATTGTCCTAAATGGTAACTCTGCTTTAGATTTAATACGACTCGATTCTTCTCGGTTTTGGGTACTCTTGGTGGGCATCATCTTCTTCACCATGGTGCTCAACCAACTGCATAAGGAGGTCGGGTATCTCGGATCGGATGTGATGGAGGGCGCTGCACAAGAGAGGTCATGTTTGGACGACATTTGAATTTCGCCATGCCATGCTGCTGCATGAACTATCTCCTGGCCAGGTAACAGTTACCAAATGCTCTAGGACTTTACCAAATGCTCTAGAACTTTTTGTGCAATATCACACTATTGTGCATGATTTATGTGCCAAGTTTCAATTTAAGCAAAATTCATTTGGTATAGGAAGAGTGAACCTACCGAGGGTGATTCCTGAGGTTTTCACCTTGATGGTATGGACCTGAACCCCGACAGTTCCTATGATTAAAGACGGGTCGGCCCCAAGGTTACCTGCGAGGGATTACTGTGGCGGAACGACAGGGCAGGTGGAGACCACCTAGGTGAGAGGTGGGCCTGATCCCTGGTCGTGGTCCGTGAGTTACCTAGTCGGAGAGAAGATCATGGTCGTCTTTGCGAGTTACTAATAATACACTAATGCATTTGGGTATTTGAACTGAGTTGGGCTACGTGCCTTTGCGCACTAAGCACCACGCCGGGTAATGGTTTGTGGGGCCCTCGGTCTCGTACGTTCCCTCTGAAAGCAATCTAGATGTCACAGTTCAGATATGTGGGCTGGTTGTTGGGGTGAGCTGGTTACGCCTGCTTGTGTATACAGAGGCGCCCTTGGGTCCCGGCCAGCCAGACAACGTGCAGGATTGCTTAGGGCGATCGGCCATGACCCCTGCGCACTTACGATTTAGACCGACGTGTTGACTCTTTGGAGAGCCTAGGTTGGTCTACGGCATGTCGATCATCCGAGGCTGGGCATTACCTAGAAAAGTGTATCCGGCCAGAGTTAATTGAGCGTGTTGTGTAAGGTGGTGCACCCCTGCAGGGAAGATATATCTATTGGAATAGCCGTGTCCATGGTAACAGGACGCTCGGAGTTGTATCCTGATCTACTACACCTAGAAACGGATATTGTTATAATACTTAACTACGATAACTACTTTGGGATTGCTTTCTTGTAGGGTAGTCGAGGGAGGATCTCAGGGCATTGCTGATATGAAAACATTGTTATATGTTAAATATATTCGCTACTCTCTTCTGATGCTGCAAGATACTAGTCTTCGTTAGGATAGCATTTTCCCCCTCTACTCTGGCATTCTGCAGTAAAGTCCAAAGACATAGCCCCAATCATCTACAAAGAATCAACTGATGAATTGAATTGACTGAAGGGCTCGTTTACATACTGTACCAACCAGTCACCGAAAATCCGAATCACATATTAGCATAGCCAGAAAATGGTATGATCATCCTCTCCCACATAAATTTAGTGATCTGAGCAGACGTTTCAATAAAAACTGGACCGTGGATTTGCCAAACCAAACACACTACTAATTTATTAATCGGGCTCCATACATGCAAACATTTCGGTTCATCTGACATGCAACACAAACATACATGTCACACATCGAAACATGAGCTCGTGTACGCCTATTTTTTTTCCCGACCTCCGCATCCTAGGTGTACACACATGACACATGACCGGCCTAATTAAACACGAGATTGGAAAACAACTACTACGTAAGAAAATAAATACTTAATGCATGCCTGCATGAGGATGGAGTACTATCTAGATGGGAATGGGCTTGACAAAGAGGCTCTTAATGATGTCGTCAAGATGCAAGCTGAAGGTGAAGGCATCTTTTCTATCACCGTAGTACACCGGCCCGCTGAGAGTGAAGTTGACGACCCGTTGCACCGCAGGCAGCTGCTGACAGCCATGTTTGATTCGAGCTTTGGTTGGTGGTCTTCCACTCATCTTCTATCATCGAGTCTACGGCAGCAAAGGCGACCTCCTCTGTTACATTGTGCTCACTGGCGTAGCACTCCATGCAGTTGGCCACATCCCTATTGTTCTGGGGCTGCATGCACGTTTCCATTAATTTAACTATTTCAATACTATGCTAGAGATTAGCTAATTAAAATTAACCATGGTTAATTGCACATATATGGTTTTTTCCAACTTACTTTGGATGAAGCAACAAGATCATTCATTAGTGTGTTGACATCAGGTTTTGGCACGGCATAAAAAGAGAATGAGATGGCATCGAGTGAAAGGGTTTTCAGCATGAAAAGTTTCACGTCGCCGAGTGGAACAACTTTGATGTTTAGGTTATCATCGTCCGACTCCATCTTAGGGGCCGAAATTGTACTCCGAGTGGCAGAATTCAATGTTCCGAGTGGTTTTCGGCCAATTACGCATTCAGGACTACCTCGGATGAAGGAGCACTCTAAAGGAATTGTCTTCATCTCGTCGAGGCAATTGATTTTCATATATAAATCATCTTAATCCGAGTTAATATGCAAAAGTTAGTCAATACGGTCTGGACAGGCCAGAGACCAAAATATTACGCTTGACACCAGACACATGTTGATGAGTGTCTGATGCAATGCGTGAGCAATTCGGCCCTCAAGATGTCCTTGAATCGAAAAACCTTCAGCACGGAAAATTTTCGTTTCGTCTCGTCGAGCTGATCGATTTTCATATATAATTCGTCTCAATCCGAGGTCGTATGAGGCCTCGAGAGACAAATCAAGACCAGGCTATGTTTTCAGTCGGAAAATCCGAGTGAAAAGCTTACCATCCGAGTGAAAACTTACCGATCGAGTGAAAGCTTACCATCCGAGTGAAAACTTACCGGTCGAGTGAAAGTTTTCCGTCCGAGTGAAATTATTATCATCCGAGTGAAACTGTTACCGTCAGAATGAAAACTTGCCGGTCGAGTAAGAGATTGTCTTCCGAGTGAAAATATAATCATCCGAGTGAAAAGATTACCGTTGGAATGAAAACTTGCTGATCGAGTAATGAGATTGCCTTCCGAGTGAAAATATGGTCATCCGAGTGAAAATTTCCTTCCGAGTGAAAGATTCTAACATCCGAGTGAAAAAGTCCAGTCAGACGATCCGAGTGAATGACTCTAATCCGAGTGGATGAGCTCGAATCCGAGTGAAACTAAACATGTGCCCGAAAGTTTATCAAGATGACCTCGGATGGAGAAGTGTTCAATACGTAAGTTGTGTGTATCGTCAAAACAATAAACTTTGGTTTTGGAGTCATCATCATCAGAGATAGTATATGGCATGTAAATTCACTACGAGACTCGGACAATCCAGATGCTACAAGACCGAGTATGACTGGAAGGTAAAGATGACAGCAAAAAGTATTTAAGATGGCCTTATTTGAAAAAGTGATCAACTTGAGAGTTGTTCGTCTCGTCGAGGCGCACAAGTTTGGTATTTGGGCCGTCTTGATCGGAGATCATATGCAAGCTCGACGGCCCGTGCAAGGAGGAAGACAGAAGTTGGGCCAGATTCAGACTGAATCCGAGTTAGAATAGAACTAGGACTCTAGGACGTGAATTGATGTAGTTTCTTGTAAGGAAAGCCTAGATGAATCCTTTACTTTTACGGGAAGTCCAGCCGCCTCTTATATATATTGGGGGTGATGGCCGATTGAACAACTCACAATCGAACAAATCAATATACTACTTTTTCATCTACGTTTTATCTCTCCACCGTTTCTCTCTCTCGTTCTTCGCTGTTCCTCGAATTTGAGAGCTGCGAATCCCGAGGCTCTAGGGGCGAGCGAATCGACCTAGGGCAGCCGATAGCCTCCGCACTCCCTGACGGGGTCCCTCCCGGGGGTGTGGGGTTTCGGGTCTGCAAAAGCGCCCGTCAACTGTCTTGCGTATCGCGCTGTCGGTCGGGTCTCCTTCGACATGAGTTGCGGTGCATCACCCCCGGCATCGAGGGTACACGTGACGTGTTCATGTGTCAACACACTTTTTGGCGACTCCGCTGGGGACTGAAGATCAATCGTCATCATCCACCATGTCTGATCTTCCCAAGCCATGTGAGGTAGACGCCGATAACATCATTAAGCCTAGTCTTGATGAGATATCGGCCGATCATCGCCAAGTTTATGAGGAGTACAAGAAGGCGCGTGAAGAGAAGGATTAGCAGGAGTTCCTTGCAAAATTCAAGAAGGATCGCCAAGGAAACATCACTCCGATTGAAGAAATCAAGTTCCCTCATCTTCAAGCCGAGTAGGTTAAACCCTCTGTGATTACTACCTTTTCTCCTGAGCAGTGGGCTGAGATTGAGAGTCGTATTGCTGATGGTAACAATCTAGTCTATCAAACTTTCATAGAAAATACTAATGCTCAGAAGAATATATCTCAATCGTCTAGTGGTAATGATGGTGTAGCTGCTAGTGTGCAAAACCCTAATCTGGCTTTACCTATTTCATCGGCGCCTCCCATGCCGATGGCTTATTATCCTACCCAAACAAATCAGATTGTGGTTGCACCCATTAATCCTATTATGAGCATGCCAGGTTCGGTGGCAACGCCGAACCAAACCCTACCTACAGCTAGAACCACTCGACCATTACCAAATTATGGGTCGACATACATGCCAAAATTCCTACCTACAGCTAGTAACCCTACTCCTCCTATGTCACTGCCACAAGCTTCATCGTCCACTATGGATGATGGTCTAGCTAATCTTAGAGAGGAGATGGCTAAGATGCTTCGAGAAAATTTTGGAGTTGAGTTACCTCGGAATCGGATTTACCAAAAGCCGTACCCCGAGTACTTTGATGCCATCCAGTGCCCTCCGGGATATAAGATTCCAGATTTTGTTAAGTTCAATGGAGAGGGCACAAAAAACACATGGGAGCATGTTAGTCAATATTTAGCACAATTGGGTGAGGCAGGCTCATTGAATTAATTGAAAGTGCGTCTATTTCCTTTATCATTAACTGGTACCGCATTTTCATGGTTTTCTTCTTTACCACATGGTTCCATTCGGGTTTGGTCGCAGCTAGAGCAGAAGTTTCATGATCACTTTTATAGCGGCGACAATGAACTCAAGTTGTCACATCTGACATCGGTTAAACAGAAGCATGATGAATCGGTCTCTGATTACGTCAAGAGATTCAGAGAAACAAAAAACCGGTGTTTTAGTTTGGTGATAACCGAGAGGGACTTGGTGGACCTAGTGATGAGTGGTTTGAGAACTCCCATTAGAGAAAAGCTAGAAGGCTATGAGTTCTTAAATATCAACCAAGTCTTACAAAGGGCTTTGGCTTAGGAAAGCCGAAGCAAAGACCTCAAAGAAGTGCATAGATACAAAGCCGATCGTCCAAAGATGAATATGGTGGAATATGATAGTGATCACTCGGACGATGAGGGTGATGTTTTTGCTACTGAATTTGTTTGGCCATCTAAGGCCAAACCCTTTACTTGCAATGATCTGAAACCGATTCATAAGAATCGTAATGAAGAGATGAAGTTTACTTTTAACATTGCTAAGTGTGATAGAATATTTGATGCTTTGCTGCAGGCTAACATTATTAGAACATCTCATACTTCACCGCCGTTTGAAGAGCTAAAATGGCGTGCTTATTGCAAGTATCATAATTCTTTTTCTCATGCTACTAACGATTGCAATGTTTTTCGACGACAGATACAATCGTCCATTAATGACGGACGATTGAACTTTTCTAAGATGCAAGTTGATAAACAACCTTTGCCAATGAATACCATGGATTTGGAGGGGAAGAAGCTACTCATTCGGCCGGAGGTAGCCAAATCTGCTAATAAAGCAAATATCATTGTTGGTGAGCCCAGGAAAGACAAGGAAGGCAGCACGGTCTTGGGGAGACATGTTGTGCTTGATAAGCAGCCCGATGGCAAGGAAGTGATCAAAATCACCATCAAGAATCCTACACTCGGGGGGCAACCGCAAGTGCAAGAAAATACTGTTGGAAATATGCCCTAGAGGCAATAATAAATGGTTATTATTATATTTCTTTGTTCATGATTATTGTCTATTGTTCATGCTATAATTGTATTATCCGGAAATCGTAATACATGTGTGAATACATAGACCATAACGTGTCCCTAGTAAGCCTCTAGTTGACTAGCTCGTTGATCAACAGATAGTCATGGTTTCCTAACTATGGACATTGGATGCCATTGATAACGGGATCACATCATTAGGAGAATGATGTGATGGACAAGACCCAATCCTAAGCATAGCACAAAAGATCGTGTAGTTCGTTTGCTAGAGCTTTTCCAATGTCAAGTATCATTTCCTTAGACCATGAGATCGTGCAACTCCCAGATGCCGTAGGAGTGCTTTGGGTGTGCCAAACGTCACAACGTAACTGGGTGACTATAAAGGTGCACTACGGGTATCTCCGAAAGTGTCTGTTGGGTTCGCACGGATCGAGACTGGGATTTGTCACTCCGTATGACGGAGAGGTATCTCTGGGCCCACTCGGTAATGCATCATCATAATGAGCTCAATGTGACTAAGGAGTTAGCCGCGGGATCATGCATTACGGTACGAGTAAAGTGACTTGCCGGTAACGAGATTGAACAAGGTATTGGGATACCGATGATCGAATCTCGGGCAAGTAACGTACCGACTGACAAAGGGAATTGTATACGGGATTGATTGATTCCTCGACATCGTGGTTCATCCGATGAGATCATCGTGGAACATGTGGGAGCCAACATGGGTATCCAGATCCCGCTGTTGGTTATTGACCGGAGAGGCGTCTCGGTCATGTCTGCATGTCTCCCGAACCCGTAGGGTCTACACACTTAAGGTTCGGTGACGCTAGGGTTGTAGAGATATTAGTATGCGGAAACCTGAAAGTTGTTCGGAGTCCCGGATGAGATCCCGGACGTCACGAGGAGTTCCGGAATGGTCCGGAGGTGAAGAATTATATATAGGAAGTCCAGTTTCGGCCACCGGGAAAGTTTCGGGGGTTATCGGTATTGTACCGGGACCACCGGAAGGGTCCCGGGGGTCCACCGGGTGGGGCCACCTATCCCGGAGGGCCCCATGGGCTGAAGTGGGAGGGGAACCAGCCCCTAGTGGGCTGGTGCGCCCCCCATGGGCCTCCCCCTGCGCCTAGGGTTGGAAACCCTCGGGGTGGGGGGCGCCCCACCTGACTTGGGGGGGAAGTTTCCCCCCCTTGGCCGCCCCCCCCCCCCATAGATGGGATCCCAGGGCCGGCGCCCCCCCAGGGGCCTATATAAAGGGGGGAGGGAGGGCTGCTGTACCCTAGCCCCTGGCGCCTCCCTCTCCCTCCCGTGACACCTCTCTCTCCCGCTTGCCCTTGGCGAAGCCCTGCCGGGATCCCCGCTACTTCCACCACCACGTCGTCGTGCTGCTGGATCTTCATCAACCTCTCCTTCCCCCTTGCTAGATCAAGAAGGAGGAGACGTCGCTGCTCCGTACGTGTGTTGAACGCGGAGGTGCCGTCCGTTCGGCACTCGGTCATCGGTGATTTGGATCACGGCGAGTATGACTCCATCAACCCCGTTCACTTGAACGCTTCCGCTCGCGATCTACAAGGGTATGTAGATGCACTCCTTTCCCCTCGTTGCTAGTATACTCCATAGATGGATCTTGGTGATGCGTAGGAAATTTTAAAATTCTGCTACGATCCCCAACTGTGGTATCAGAGCCAGGCCTATGCGTAGTTACTAGGCACGAGTAGAACACAAAAGCAGTTGTGGGCGTAGATGTTGTCAATTCTTCTTGCCCCTACTAGTCTTATCTTGTTTCGGCGGTATTGTGGGATGAAGCGGCCCGGACCGACCTTACACGTACGCTTACGTGAGACAGGTTCCACCGACTGACATGCACTAGTTGCATAAGGTGGCTAGCGGGTGTCTGTCTCTCCCACTTTAGTCGGAACGGATTCGATGAAAAGGGTCCTTATGAAGGGTAAATAGAAATTGGCATATCACGTTGTGGTTTTACGTAGGTAAGAAACGTTCTTGCTAGAAACCTATAGAAGCCACGTAAAAACTTGCAACAACAATTAGAGGACGTCTAACTTGTTTTTGCAGCATGTGCCTTGTGATGTGATATGGCCAGAAGATGTGATGAATGATATATGTGATGTATGAGATTGATCATATTCTTGTAATAGGAATCACGACTTGCATGTCGATGAGTATGACAACCGGCAGGAGCCATAGGATTTGTCTTTATTTTTTGTATGACCTGCATGTCATTGAATAACGCCATGTAAATTACTTTACTTTATTGCTAAACGCGTTAGCCATAGAAGTAGAAGTAATCGTTGGCGTGACAACTTCATGAAGACACAATAATGGAGATCATGATGATGGAGATCATGGTGTCATGCCGGTGACGAAGATGATCATGGCGCCCCGAAGATGGAGATCAAAGGAGCAGAATGATATTGGCCATATCATGTCACTATTTGATTACATGTGATGTTTATCATGTTTTGCATCTTATTTGCTTAGAATGACGGTAGTAAGTAAGATGATCCCTTATAATAATTTCAAGAAAGTGTTCCCCCTAACTGTGCACCGTTGCGAAGGTTCGTTGTTTCGAAGCACCACGTGATGATCGGGTGTGATAGATTCTAACGTTCGCATACAACGGGTGTTGACGAGCCTACAGACATGGCCTCGGAACACACGCAATACACTTAGGTTGACTTGATGAGCCTAGCATGTACAGACATGGCCTCGGAACACGGAAGACCGAAAGGTCGAGCATGAGTCGTATAGAAGATACGATCAACACGGAGATGTTCACCGATCTTGACTAGTCCGTCTCACGTGATGATCGGACACGGCCTAGTTAACTCGGATCATGTTTCACTTAGATGACTAGAGGGATGTCTATCTGAGTGGGAGTTCATTGAATAATTTGATTAGATGAACTTAATTATCATGAACTTAGTCTAAAATCTTTACAATACGTCTTGTAGATCAAATGGCCCACGTTGTCCTCAACTTCAACGCGTTCCTAGAGAAAACCAAGCTGAAAGATGATGGCAGCAACTATACGGACTGGGTCCGGAACCTGAGGATCATCCTCATAGCTGCCAAGAAAGATTATGTCCTAGAAGCACTACTAGGTGAAGCACCCATCCCAGAGAACCAAGACGTTATGAACGCTTGGCAATCACGTGCTGATGATTACTCCCTCGTTCAGTGCGGCATGCTTTACAGCTTAGAACCGGGGCTCCAAAAGCGTTTTGAGAAACATGGAGCATATGAGATGTTCGAAGAGCTGAAAATGGTTTTCCAAGCTCATGCCCGGGTCGAGAGATATGAAGTCTCTGACAAGTTCTTCAGTTGTAAAATGGAGGAAAATAGTTCTGTCAGTGAGCACATACTCAGAATGTCTGGGTTACACAACCGCTTGTCTCAGCTAGGAGTGAATCTCCCGGATGACGCGGTCATTGACAGAATCCTTCAGTCGCTTCCACCAAGCTACAAGAGCTTTGTGATGAACTTCAATATGCAGGGGATGGAAAAGACCATTCCTGAGGTATATTCAATGCTGAAATCAGCGGAGGTGGAGATCAAAAAGGAACATCAAGTGTTGATGGTGAATAAAACCACTAAGTTCAAGAAAGGCAAGGGTAAGAAGAACTTCAAGAAAGACGGCAAGGGAGTTGCCGCGCCCGGTAAACCAGTTGCCGGGAAGAAGCCAAGGAATGGACCCAAGCCTGAGACTGAGTGCTTTTATTGCAAGGGAAGTGGTCACTGGAAGCGGAACTGCCCCAAATATTTAGCGGACAAGAAGGCCGGCAACACCAAAGGTATATGTGATATACATGTAATTGATGTGTACCTTACCAGTACTCGTAGTAGCTCCTGGGTATTTGATACCGGTGCGGTTGCTCATATTTGTAACTCAAAACAGGAGCTGCGGAATAAACGGAGACTGGCGAAGGACGAGGTGACGATGCGCGTCGGGAATGGTTCCAAGGTCGATGTGATCGTCGTCGGCACGCTACCTCTACATTTACCTACGGGATTAGTTTTAAACCTCAATAATTGTTATTTAGTGCCAGCTTTGAGCATGAACATTGTATTTGGATCTCGTTTAATGCGAGATGGCTACTCATTTAAATCCGAGAATAATGGTTGTTCTATTTATATGAGAGATATGTTTTATGGTCATGCCCCGCTGGTCAATGGTTTATTCTTGATGAATCTCGAACGTGATGTTACACATATTCATAGTGTGAATACCAAAAGATGTAAAGTTGATAACGATAGTCCCACATACTTGTGGCATTGCCGCCTTGGTCACAATTGTGTCAAGCGCATGAAGAAGCTCCATGCATATGGACTTTTGGAGTCTCTTGATTATGAATCATTTGACACGTGCGAACCATGCCTCATGGGTAAGATGACCAAGACTCCGTTCTCCGGAACAATGGAGCGAGCAACCAACTTATTGGAAATCATACATACCAATGTGTGCGGTCCAATGAGTGTTGAGGCTCGCGGTGGCTATCGTTATGTTCTCACTCTCACTGATGACTTAAGTAGATATGGGTATGTCTACCTAATGAAACACAAGTCTGAGACCTTTGAAAAGTTCAAGGAATTTCAGAGTGAGGTTGAGAATCAACGTGACAGGAAAATAAAGTTCCTACGATCAGAACGTGGAGGGGAATATTTAAGTCACGAGTTTGGCACACACTTAAGGAAATGTGGAATAGTTTCACAACTCACGCCGCCTGGAACACCTCAGCGAAATGGTGTGTCCGAATGTCGTAATCGCACTCTATTGGATATGGTGCGATCTATGATGTCTCTTACCGATCTACCGCTCTCATTTTGGGGCTATGCTTTAGAGACTGCCGCATTCACTTTAAATAGGGCTCCGTCGAAATCCGTTGAGACAACACCGTATGAATTATGGTTTGGGAAGAAACCTAAGCTGTCGTTTCTAAAAGTTTGGGGATGCGATGCTTATGTCAAGAAACTTCAACCTGAAAAGCTCGAACCCAAGTCGGAGAAATGCGTCTTCATAGGGTACCCCAAGGAAACTATTGGGTATACCTTCTACCTCAGATCCGAAGGCAAGATCTTTGTTGCCAAGAACGGGTCCTTTCTGGAGAAAGAGTTTCTCTCAAAAGAATTGAGTGGGAGGAAAGTGGAACTTGATGAGGTGATAGTCACCCCTTCCGAACCGGAAAGTAGCGCAGCGCGGGAAGATGTTCCTGTGGTGCCTACACCGACTCGGGAGGAAGTTAATGATGATGATCATGAAGCTTCGGATCAAGTTACTGCTGAACTTCGTAGGTCCACAAGGACACGTTCCGCACCAGAGTGGTACGGCAACCCTGTCCTGGAAATCATGTTGTTAGACAACGGTGAACCTTCGAACTATGAAGAAGCGATGGCGGGCCCTGATTCCAACAAATGGCTAGAAGCCATGAAATCCGAGATAGGATCCATGTATGAAAACGAAGTATGGACTTTGACTGACTTGCCCGATGATCGGCGAGCCATAGAAAATAAATGGATCTTTAAGAAGAAGACAGACGCGGATGGTAATGTAACCATCTACAAGGCTCGACTTGTCGCTAAGGGTTATCGACAAGTTCAAGGGGTTGACTACGATGAGACTTTCTCACCCGTAGCGAAGCTGAAGTCTGTCCGGATCATGTTAGCAATTGCCGCATACTATGATTATGAGATATGGCAGATGGACGTCAAAACGGCATTCCTTAACGGCTTTCTTAAGGAAGAATTGTATATGATGCAGCCGGAAGGTTTTGTCGATCCTAAGAATGCTAACAAGGTATGCAAGCTCCAGCGCTCCATCTATGGGCTGGTGCAAGCATCTCGGAGTTGGAGCATTCGATTTGATGAGATGATCAAAGCGTTTGGGTTTACACAGACTTATGGAGAAGCTTGTGTTTACAAGAAAGTGAGTGGGAGCTCTGTAGCATTTCTCATATTATATGTGGATGACATACTATTGATGGGAAATGATATAGAATTCTTGGTAAGTATAAAGGCCTATTTGAATAAGTGTTTTTCAATGAAGGACCTTGGAGAAGCTGCTTATATATTAGGCATCAAGATCTATAGAGATAGATCAAGACGCCTCATTGGTCTTTCACAGAGTATGTACCTTGACAAGATATTGAAGAAGTTCAATATGGATCAGTCCAAGAAGGGGTTCTTGCCTGTATTGCAAGTTGTGCAATTGAGCACGGCTCAATGCCCGACCACGGCAGAAGATAGAGAAAAGATGAGTGTCATCCCCTATGCCTCGGCCATAGGGTCTATTATGTATGCCATGTTGTGTACCAGACCTGATGTAAACCTTGCCGTAAGTTTGGTAGAAAGGTACCAAAGTAATCCCGGCATGGAACACTGGACAGCGGTCAAAAACATCCTGAAGTACCTGAAAAGGACTAAGGATATGTTTCTCGTTTATGGAGGTGACGAAGAGCTTGTCGTAAAGGGTTACGTCGATGCTAGCTTCGACACAGATCTGGATGACTCTAAGTCACAAACCGGATACGTGTATATTTTGAATGGAGGGGCAGTAAGCTGGTGCAGTTGCAAGCAAAGCGTTGTGGCGGGATCTACATGTGAAGCGGAGTACATGGCAGCCTCAGAGGCAGCACAGGAAGCAGTCTGGATAAAGGAGTTCATCACCGACCTAGGGGTGATTCCCAATGCGTCGGGCCCGATGACGCTCTTCTGTGACAACACTGGAGCTATTGCCCTTGCCAAGGAGCCCAGGTTTCACAGGAAGACCAGGCATATCAAGCGTCGCTTCAACTCCATTCATGAAAGTGTTCAGAATGGAGACATAGATATTTGTAAAGTACATACGGACCTGAATGTAGCAGATCCGTTGACTAAACCTCTCCCTAAAGCAAAACATGATCAACACCAGAACTCTATGGATGTTCGATTCATCACAATGTAACTAGATTATTGACTCTAGTGCAAGTGGGAGACTGTTGGAGCCCTAGAGGCAATAATAAATGGTTATTATTATATTTCTTTGTTCATGATAATTGTCTATTGTTCATGCTATAATTGTATTATCCGGAAATCGTAATACATGTGTGAATACATAGACCATAACGTGTCCCTAGTAAGCCTCTAGTTGACTAGCTCGTTGATCAACAGATAGTCATGGTTTCCTGACTATGGACATTGGATGTCAGTGATAACGGGATCACATCATTAGGAGAATGATGTGATGGACAAGACCCAATCCTAAGCATAGCACAAAAGATCGTGTAGTTCGTTTGCTAGAGCTTTTCCAATGTCAAGTATCATTTCCTTAGACCATGAGATCGTGCAACTCCCGGATGCCGTAGGAGTGCTTTGGGTGTGCCAAACGTCACAACATAACTGGGTGACTATAAAGGTGCACTACGGCTATCTCCGAAAGTGTCTGTTGGGTTGGCACGGATCGAGACTGGGATTTGTCACTCCGTATGACGGAGAGGTATCTCTGGGCCCACTCGGTAATGCATCATCATAATGAGCTCAATGTGACTAAGGAGTTAGCCGCGGGATCATGCATTACGGTACGAGTAAAGTGACTTGCCGGTAACGAGATTGAACAAGGTATTGGGATACCGACGATCGAATCTCGGGCAAGTAACGTACCGACTGACAAAGGGAATTGTATACGGGATTGATTGAATCCTCGACATCGTGGTTCATCCGATGAGATCATCGTGGAACATGTGGGAGCCAACATGGGTATCCAGATCCTGCTGTTGGTTATTGACCGGAGAGGCGTCTCGGTCATGTCTGCATGTCTCCCGAACCCGTAGGGTCTACACACTTAAGGTTCGGTGACGCTAGGGTTGTAGAGATATTAGTATGCGGAAACCCGAAAGTTGTTCGGAGTCCCGGATGAGATCCCGGACATCACGAGGAGTTCCGGAATGGTCCGGAGGTGAAGAATTATATATAGGAAGTCCAGTTTCGGCCACCGGGAAAGTTTCGGGGGTTATCGGTATTGTACCGGGACCACCGGAAGGGTCCTGGGGGTCCACCGGGTGGGGCCACCTATCCCGGAGGGCCCCATGGGCTGAAGTGGGAGGGGAACCATCCCCTAGTGGGCTGGTGCGCCCCCCATGGGCCTCCCCCTACGCCTAGGGTTGGAAACCCTCGGGGTGGGGGGCGCCCCACCTGACTTGGGGGGGGGGGAGTTTCCCCCCCCCCTTGGCCGCCGCCCCCCCCCCCCCCATAGATGGGATCCCAGGGCCGGCGCCCGCCCCCCCAGGGGGCCTATATAAAGGGGGGGAGGGAGGGCTGCTGTACCCTAGCCCCTGGCGCCTCCCTCTCCCTCCCGTGACACCTTTCTCTCCCGCTTGCGCTTGGCGAAACCCCGCCGGGATCCCCGCTACTTCCACCACCACGCCGTTGTGCTGCTGGATCTTCATCAACCTCTCCTTCCCCCTTGCTGGATCAAGAAGGAGGAGACGTCGCTGCTCCGTACGTGTGTTGAACGCGGAGGTGCCGTCCGTTCGGCACTCGGTCATCGGTGATTTGGATCACGGCGAGTATGACTCCATCAACCCCATTCACTTGAACGCTTCCGCTCGCGATCTACAAGGGTATGTAGATGCACTCCTTTCCCCTCGTTGCTAGTATACTCCATAGATGGATCTTGGTGATGCGTAGGAAATTTTAAAATTCTGCTATGATCCCCAACAAATACTCGAGTTAAATTTGTCAAACCCAAGAGTCCAGAAGTTGGCAAGTGGAAGAGGAATGAAGCTAAAGTGCAACGCAAGCGGATCAAGCCAACTTTTGATATGTTGCTGTCCAAGTATGCCAATCAGTCAGTTGGTTCTAGCTCTAACCAGCCATCACAGTTGAAGCGACCAAGGTCACCATCAGATGATATGTTCAGTCGGTATATGAAACCGAGTGGACCAAAGGCGCTGTTTCCAGAAGAGCAAAGGCAAACTGTTTGGGATCGACTTGAATACTCATATAATGGTTGAATAAACATCGGTAACTATCGGTCGGCTGGTCAAAACATGCGACCGGATGGAAATTATCCGAGTGTAAGAATGCACCCAGGTGGAGGCTATCCGAGTGAAAAAATGTGGTCAAGTAGATTCCATCCGACTGAATTCCATCCGAGTGGATTCCATCCGAGTGGATTCCATCCGAGTGACATCCATCCGAGTGGATTCCATCGGAGTAAAAAGGTGCGCCCGAGTGGAAATTTCATGCATCTGGAAAGTCGAAAAGAATGGCGTGTTAAATCACCAAGTGTTGCAGCAGTTGAGTCGGGAAAAGGCAAGGAGAAAATGGATGCCGACTCACTTATCTTCGGCACCGAAACATTCACCATACAGCAGCCAATTGTGCATAGCAATCCGACTGAGCCGATACTTGCTATCGCGCCAAAGCACTCGGCTAATGACCATGAAGCAAGCACTAGCCAGGTAAAAACGAGAGATCCTAAATACACTCAGCCAAAGTGGTGTCCTCCAGGGCTAACAAAGACACAAAAGAGGAAACTACAGAGGTTAAGGAGTCAAGAGATGGCAGAACAAGAAGCCGAGAAGCAAAGGGATAAGTTTTTCAATGACACTCGGCCTATGGTACCTACAAAACAAGTGTGGAGGCCCAAACAAATACAAGATGCAGTAGCTTTTACACCTATCACAGCAGCACCTACACTACCAAAAAAGGACGATGCAATCATTGCATCGTCTACGTTACCTATTGCTTCCTCTTCACTCGGACAAATTTCAGAATCGGTGGATGCACTCGAGGAGGAGGCTGATATGTTGGACTATGAGTCTACGCCGGTTCATGAAGGTATGGATATCAATATGGTGTATTACTTACCTGCTGAGTTTCGTGCTGTAGATGAGGAAGGGGAGGTGGCTCAGCTGGATTTTGGCCCTAAAAACGCAATATTCGAGAAGCCAAAAGAACTAGTAACGCATCTGAAACCATTATATCTCAGAGGTCATATCAATGGGTCGCCGCTCACTCGGATGCTTGTTGACGGTGGTGCTGTGGTAAATCTTATGCCCTATTCAGTCTTCAAGAAATTGGGTTTGCCTGATGAAGAATTGATCAAGACCAATATGGTGCTCAATGGATTTGAAGGCAAATAGAAAACTGAAGCCAAAGGTGCGATGTATGTGGAGCTTACAGTCGGAAGCAAAACTTTGGCTACTGCATTCTTTGTCGCTGAGGTGCAAGGTAACTACAACGTCATACTAGGCCGTGATTGGGTTCATGCAAACCAGTGCGTGTCGTCCACTATGCACCAGTTTTTGATCCAATGGGTTGATGATGAAGTGGAAGTCATTCATGCAGATAACTCGGCCTGTGTTGCTTTGGCCGATGCATCGGTGGATTGGCAACACCCCAATGCTACTTGCTTGACGGGGCGTGACTTGTCAGAGTTCGATTTTCTCAGCGGGACCAAGAATGGTTTCGTGCCTGTCTCTTTAAAGCCGACTGAATGCAATCAGCTCCAAGGTATGATATGTTAAATGAATTCTAGTTCCGAGTGGTTACAGAAACGTCTTGTAAAATATCGGTCCAGCGAGGACGATATGTATGAGTCTATAGAGGAGTTAGATGACATGGATAAACTTGGACAAGGTTTTACATCGGCCGATCCATTAGAAGAGATAGATATTGGAGATGGTTCAGTCACTCGGCCGATGTTTGTAAACAAAAATTTGAGAGCCGATTGTAAAGCTAAGTTAATCGAGCTATTGAAAGAATATGTTTGTTGCTTCGCATGGAAATATCATGAGATGCCAGGTTTAAGCCGAGAGCTAGTGGAGCATCGGTTACCTATAAAGGCCGGTTTTAGACCTTACAAACAATCGGCCAAAAAGTTTAATCCAAAAACATATGACCAGATCAAGGAAGAGATCGGTCGTTTGCTTAAAGCTAATTTCATTCGACCTTGCAGGTATGCCGAGTGGATTTCTAACATTGTCCCAGTGGAGAAGAAAGGATCTGGCAAGTTGAGGGTGTGCATTGACTTCAGAGATTTGAATAGGGCTACACCCAAAGATGAGTATCCCATGCCAATAGCCGATATGCTTATTAATGATGTTTCTGGACATAAGGTTATTAGCTTTCTAGATGGTAATGCCGGATACAATCAAATTTTTATGGCCGAAGAGGACATGTACAAGACAGCTTTTCGATGCCCTTGTTTCCTTGGTTTATTCGAGTGGACAGTGATGACATTCGGATTAAAAATGTTGGATGCTTTTGAACCTCACTTGGCCGATTTGCGTTTAGCTTTTGAAAGAATGAAAAAGTATGGACTGAAGATGAATCCTTTAAAGTGTGCATTCGGCGTGTCAGCTGGCAAGTTTTTGGGTTTCATTATTCATGAAGATGGCATAGAGATTGATCCCAAAAAGATAGAGGCCATACAGAAAGTGGAGGCTCCAACATGCAAGAGAGATATGCAAAAGTTCCTTGGCAAGGTCAATTATTTGAGAAGGTTCATAGCTAATCTGTCAGGGTAAGTTGATGCATTTACTCCTATCCTTCGGTTAAAGAATGATGTTGATTTCACTTGGGGGGGCGAAACAGCAAGAAGCCTTTGAGATGATCAAGAATTATTTGTGCACTCCTCCGGTGATGAAAGCACCCAAACATAGGGAGCCCTTTAAGCTTTATATTGCAGCAGAGGAAGGTGTTATTGGTCCTGTTTTGACTCAAGAAACCGAAGGAAAAGAGCATGCTATTACATATTTGAGCAGGCGCTTATTGGACGCCGAGACAAGGTATACATTTAATGAAAAATTATGTCTATGCTTATATTATGCTTGCACAAAATTGAGACATTATTTAGTGCCGAGTGCTTGCGTAGTAGCTTGTCAGACCGATGTCATTAAATACATGTTGCATAGGCCAATTCTTAGTGGTAGAATTGGCAAGTGGGCTTATGCTTTGATTGAATATGATTTGGCTTATGAATCTCTAAAATCCATGAAAGGCCAAATTGTTGCTAATTTCATTGTTTCATTGTTGAACATCGGATTAATGACAAGCATGATATTGATATGAACCTTGTTTCATTAGTACCATGGAGATTATACTTTGATGGTTTAGTTTGTAGCAATGGACAAGGTGTTGGTATTGTTTATATATCTCCTCATGGTGCTATTTCCGAAGCCTCGTGCCGCTTAGAATATTTTTGCACAAACAATCAAGCCGAATATGAAGCATTGTTATTCGGCCTAGAGATGTTACTTGCTATAGGTGTTACACATATTGAGGCTTACGGTGATTCGTTACTAGTAGTGCAGCAAATATCCAAAGTCTTTCAATGTTTGGACGAATCACTTAATGTTTATCTTGATAAATGTCTAGATATAATTTCTACATTGGATTGTTTTAGCATTGCTCATATATCTAGGCATGACAATTGGAGAGCAAATGAGTTGGCACAGCAAGCATCCGGTTATCATGTTGATCATGGCATATTTCATATTTCTCAAAGACCGATGTCTTGTCTTGCCAATATAGGAGAGGCCGAACCAGAACCCACTGATTCGGCCCTTATCAAAAAATCTAGTGCAGGTGACAATACCGACTGGAGGAAGCCCATTGTTGATTACTTGTGCAATCCGAGTGAAAGGGTGGACAGGTCTATTCGGCGTATGGCTTTCAACTATACAATGAGAGATGACGGTCTTTATCGCAGAACAGTCGATGATGTTCTTCTAAAGTGCTTGGACGAGGACCAGGCAAGAGTTGCTATGGGAGAGGTACATGAAGGCATTTGTGGCACTCATCAGTCGGCTCCCAAGATGAAATGGTTATTGCGACGTGCTGGGTTTTATTGGCCGACTATGATTAATGATTGCTTCGGATGTTATAAGGGGTGTGAAGCTTGTCAAAAATTTGGTGATATTCAATTGGCTCCTGCTGCTATGTTACATCCTATTATCAAGCCGTGGCCTTTCAGAGGTTGGGGTTTAGACTTCATTGGAGAAATCCACCAGTCCTCCTCAAAAGGGCATCGGTTCGTATTGGTGGAAACTGATTATTTCACTAAATGGTCTGAAGCAGTACCTCTCAAGAACATGACACATACAGAGGTAATTCAATTCATAACCGAGCACATTATTCATAGATTCGGTATTCCTCAAATGTTAACTACAGATCAAGGTTCATCTTTTATGTCACACCAAGTCAGAGAGTTTGCCGAATCTTATAATATGAAGTTGCTCAATTCCTCTCCGTATTATGCCCAAGCTAATGGACAAGCCGAGTCTAGCAATAAAATTTTAATCAAGCTCATCAAGAAGAAGATTGAGGATAATCCGAGGAGATGGCATGAGTTGTTGTCTGAAGCTTTGTGGGCACATAGAATTTCAAGGCATGGTGCTACGAAGGTGACTCCATATGAGCTAGTATATGGTCAAGAGGTTGTTTTACCAGTGGAAGTAAATTTGAATGCTTTGAGAATAGCCAAACAAAATAATTTATCGGCAGTAGACTTTTATAACTTGATGATGGACAATATTGATGAGGTTGCCGATAAACGTTTGGCTGCTTTGAAGGCCATAGAGAGAGACAAGTTGAGGGTGGCAAGAGCTTACAATAAGAAAGTCAAGTTGAAGAATTTTCAAGTTGGTGATCTCGTCTGGAAAGTGATTCTACCGATTGGTTCAAGAGATAGGACATTCGGGAAGTGGTCTCCGAGTTGGGAAGGTCCTTTTAAGATTACAAGAAAAGTTTTCGGAAACTCATATTTGGTGGAATCCATACAAGGGACGGTGTTACCTAGAGCTCTCAATGGCAAATACTTGAAGAAATACCACCCGAGTGTGTGGCAAGAAGCCTAAGTAGGCAATGGCCGATATACGATTATCGCCCTTAGCACAAACATGGCCGATACATAATTATCGCCCTAAGAAAAATAAATGGCCGATATACGGTTATCGCCCTTAGCACAAACATGGCCGATACATAATTATCGCCCTAAGAAAAAATAAATGGCCAATGGAGTGTTGACAACGTCCTTAGAACAAACACCGTGCATATTATTTTTCGGCGTGCAAGCTTTGCCGAAAAATAAGGGGGCATGTGTTGACATCAGGTTTTGGCACGGCATAAAAAGAGAATGAGATGGCTTCGAGTGAAAGGGTTTTCAGCATGAAAAGTTTCACGTCGCCGAGTGGAACAACTTTGATGTTTAGGTTATCATCGTCCGACTCCATATTAGGGGCCGAAATTGTACTCCGAGTGGCAGAATTCAATCTTCCGAGTGGTTTTCGGCCAATTACACATTCAGGACTACCTCGGATGAAGGAGCACTCTAAAGGAATTGTCTTCATCTCGTCGAGGCAATTGATTTTCATATATAAATTATTTTAATCTGAGTTAATATGCAAAAGTTACAGTTAATACGGTCTGGACAGGCCAGAGACCAAAATATTACGCTTGACACCAGACACATGTTGATGAGTGTCTGATGCAATGCGTGAGCAATTCGGCCCTCAAGATGGCCTTGAATCGAAAAACCTTCAGCACGGAATAGTTTCGTCTCGTCGAGCCGATCGATTTTCATATATAATTCGTCTCAATCCGAGGTCGTATGAGGCCTGGAGAGACAAATCAACATCAGGCTATGTTTTCAGTCGGAAAATCCGAGTGAAAAGCTTACCATCCGAGTGAAAACTTACCGATCGAGTGAAAGCTTACCATCCGAGTGAAAACTTACCGGTCGAGTGAAAGTTTTTCGTCCGAGTGAAATTATTATCATCCGAGTGAAACTGTTACCGTCGGAATGAAAACTTGCCGATCGAGTAAGAGATTGTCTTCTGAGTGAAAATATAATCATCCGAGTGAAAAGATTACCGTCGGAATGAAAACTTGCTGATCGAGTAAAGAGATTGCCTTCCGAGTGAAAATATGGTCATCCGAGTGAAAATTGTCTTCCGAGTGAAAGATTCTAACATCCGAGTGAAAAAGTCCAGTCAGACGATCCGAGTGAATGACTCTAATCCGAGTGGATGAGCTCGAATCCGAGTGAAACTGAACATGTGCCCGAAAGTTTATCAAGATGACCTCGGATGGAGAAGTGTTCAATACGTAAGTTGTGTGTATCGTCAAAAAAATAAACTTTGGTTTTGGAGTCATCATCATCAGAGATAGTATATGGCATGTAAATTCACTACGAGACTCGGACAATCCAGATGCAACAAGACCGAGTCCGACTGGAAGGTAAAGATGACATCAAAAAGTATTCAAGATGGCCTTATTTGAAGAAGTGTTCAACTTGAGAGTTGTTCGTCTCGTCGAGGCGCACAAGTTTGGTATTTGGGCCGTCTTGATCGGAGATCTATGCGAGCTCGACGGCCCGTGCAAGGAGGAAGACAGAAGTTGGGCCAGATTCAGACTGAATCCGAGTTAGAATAGAACTAGGACTCTAGGACGTGAATTGATGTAATTTCTTGTAAGGAAAGCCTAGATGAATCCTTTACTTGTACGGGAAGTCCAGCCGCCTCTTATATATATTGGGGGTGACGGCCGATTGAACAACACACAATCGAACAAATCAATATACTACTTTTTCATCTACGTTTTATCTCTCCATCGTTTTTTTCTCTCGTTCTTCGCTGTTCCTCGAATTTGAGAGCTGCGAATCCCGATGCTCTAGGGGCGAGCGAATCGACCTAGGGCAGCCCATAGCCGCCACACTCCCTGACGGGTCCCTCCCGGGAGTGCGGGGTTTCGGGTCTGCAAAAGCGCCCGTCGACTGTCTTGCGTATCGCACTGTCGGTCGGGTCTCCTTCGACGTGAGCTGCGGTGCATCATCCCCAGCGTCGAGGGTACACGTGACGTGTTCGTGTGTCAACAATTAGGTGCTCAATCTTGGCGCATGCCATGACGACATCAGGGTATCCAATGCCCAGTGGTGATTCTAGTAGGTAAGCTTCGATAGGGTGAAGCATGCCCTCGAAAAACTTAATTATTTTGCTACTACTGTAGATACAGCCCATGGACACACGGAGAACAGCTACAAAATACAAAAAGGTGCAGTCGAACTCGAATAGATATAGCTATGTAACAACCAGATAACGAACTCGCTCACCTCACATGCTTGTTAAAATGGAGAAACTGCCATATGTGACTCCTTGCTACTACGTTATTAGTACACATAATGTCTTTTTTATGCCTAAAAACCAAACACCGAGTCTTCTTGGTCTGTGTAAACGTGGTATTTTTTCCAATCCTAATTTTTTTTCAATAAATACTACATGTGTCCATTTGTAATCTGGGAAAATGTGAGCTTATTACTACAACACTATTGAGAGATAATGGCTATTTTCGTAGATAGAACCAATTTTTTTGTTCATTTTTTTATATTTTTGAAAAAAATCGCAAATAAGTTCAATAAACAGTACATGTTTCCTTATAGCATCTCTAGCAGACCCCGCAAAATCCCGACCCGCAAAACGCGTTTGCAGTTCGACGAAGATCTCGTTTGCGGGTCGAAAACGTGTGCGGCCAAACAGAAACCGTATATGGAACTGCATTTCGCGGGAGAAATTGCAACCGTAGTAGTTCATCACATACTACATATACTACATGATCAAACACTAATTCATTACAAACACTAGTTCATACTACATACTACATTCACTACTAGTACTAGAGGGGGTGGGGATCTCACGGCGGCGAGCTCGCGGCCATGGACGATGCGGTGGAGGAGCTCAATCCTCCTCGTCGGAGCCGCCGAGGTCGATGTACTTCTCCTTCTGCTCCTCGCGGATGCGCCGCCACTTGTCGTCCTTCTCCTTGGCGGCATGGTTCGCCGCGACCGCCTGCTGGAACACGAGGTCTTCGAGCTCCTCGTGGTGGCACCAGCGCTCCGCATCCTCGCGCAAGCTGCGTTCAGCAATGGCAGCCGCGACCGCGTTGACATCGGCGACGAAGTCCTCAGGCCCGATGACGCCGCGGCTCCCGATCTCCTCGTGCTCCTGCTTGACGGCGACGACCTCGATCTCCTTCGGCTCCTCCGACCACTCCATCTTCACGAGGAGAAGGCTCGCGCCGGAAGAGGAAGAGCTCGCGGCGTGAGAAGATCTTGCGGCGGAGGATGAGCCCGTGGCCGAGAAGGGCATACGCCCATGCCGACGGTCGTATTCCTCCGTCTCGCGGACGCGGAAGCTCGGCGGCGGCGAGAGGCCCCTGTTCGTCCACTTCCTCGGCCCGCGCTTCCTCGCGCCGTCCGAGCGGACACGCCACTCGCGCTCGGGGTCGCCGCCCCCGCCGGACCTGCTCCTGGAGTCACGGCCGGAGCTCCACTTGCGGCCCCACATGGCGGCTGGAGGCGGAAGGGGCTCACCGGCGGCGAGAAATGTGAGGAGGAGAATGGGGAATTGCGGAGAGACGTGGCGGGGGGGGGGGGTAGGGTTTCGACCCGCAAATGCACCGCGAACCCGTAGATATACTGCTTGGGGGGGCGGTTTGTGGCCCCAGGTAAAAAGTTTTACGGGCCGGGCGAGTATACGGGCTCTGTTCTGGCAGAAAATTGGGCCGAGCCCGTATACTCAACGGAATTTTGCGGGTTTGCGTCTTTTGCGGGTTCTGCTAGAGTTGCTCTTAGTAATTTCAAATTTTTTGGGCTTATTTAGACTACCCTGTTAGGAGATAATTACCATCTTACTTAACATATCCAAATTTTGACGAAAGAGCGTTTAGTTTACATGACGTTAACTTTGAGCTCACCCTCCATTCTCTTCGTGGATTCGCCAATGCAAGTGCCCACTCCAGTGCTCCCTTGGGAATTTCATCACCCATGCAAACCATTGTATAGACGCATAGCTCTGCCGCACCTATGGACATGTATCTAAATGCAATTTATCTTCAAACTTAGGCTTGTGATTTTTGTGCGACCATTCAGCTTCTTGGAGATAGCAACTAGACAGCTGTTGGAACTGCATGCATGCGCACGAGCAAGGGTAGCGATTAATTAAACACACAACAATTTTTTTAATTAATATGCTTCGAAAAGTAGACATAGAAATGATTCCCCAAGATAAACACCATGACATGTTTTTTATGCAAATTAATGGCCAATCCATGTTCCTTTTGCTCAAACTAGTACTGATCAATTTTTTCAACATTGATTGTTTTGTGACAAGAACGTTGCTATACGTACGATGAATTTCCGTCCAACACTCAGTACGATTAGAGACAAATCATAGATTACCTGTTTGTGGGTCATAGCATCTGTTGTCTGGTCGTACCAGCGTCCGATAAAAAAGAATCATACATAGAGCAGTTTTGTTGTGACAAACAAAGTATATGTAAGGTTTCTGTTGTTTGGTAACAAACCATAAATATTGTATTCACTTAAATACCTTGAGGACACTTTATACTATGAAGGTAGTAACATAGACTAGTGTCATATGCATAACACTAGTATAATTTACTTCACACTATGACCAGCCTTGCTCCCCACAATGACAAGCCTAACCATTGCATTTGATTGGGTTGGAGATGTATTGGTGTCAACATAAGTAGGTTGGTTCTAAGCTGTCGTTGGTTGGTTCTACCTCTGCATTAATTGTTGATTGTGATGTAGTGGTCCTGACGTTCTGGAAGTAGTGGTGATGTTCTATCTTACATTTGGCGATGACAAGCCTCTTACAATCACCCTTAAAGTATTTTGGTCCCCAGACCTGGTAACTATATATCACCGAGATTCAGACCGTTCTAATTTCGTTATGAATGTAATGGGAAGGGGCTGAACCCGGTTCAAGAAAAAAAAATCGAGATCCAGGTCCAGCGTGGAGTTGCCGTAGTACACTACCACCCCACCGACGTTCTTGGTACAGGTCAACATCTACACCTAATTGGGTTGGATATATTTTGGTGTCAACACAATGAAGCTGGTCCTAATGAAGCTGCCGTTGGTTTGGTTTGTGATCAAGTTGTGCTGCTAGAGGTTAGTTAGAGATCCCATTATTTTTATACCGAGCCTGTATGCACTAGTACGCTTCATTTGATCTCTTGCATGTTGCTTCTAAGGCCAATTCTAACCGATTCCCTAGAAAATAGAGGAGGATCCGACAGAGTAAGCTTAGTGGAGTAAACTTTTACTCCTCTATAAGTGACCGCACCTAGCCGATCCCCTAAACTTAGTGAAGTAAAAAAATAATTTATATAGGTTTTGTGTCCTAGCCGCATGAACTTCAAACATTTCACAATATATATCATAAAAACATTCATAACATAACCGTTAAAAAGCATAAATTTCATCATCACGAATTTCAAATTCAAACATGCCTTGTTCACCCAAAATGCATTACTTCAAACACAAAGTTTGACCCTAAATCACCACAAACATAACATGTGTATGTTGTGGATCGAGCCAACCAATGGCATGCACGAACTCAAACGAAGTCCTCGGCAAAGAAATCGTCACCGCCGCCACCACTACCATCCTCTTGGACACCATCACTACCACCATCGTCCCGGCCGCCGCCACCACCATCATCACCACCACCACCGCCACCACCACCACCACCATCCTCTTGGCCTCCACCAAGACCACCATTCCGAAGAGAGCTTTCCGTTTGGGTCAAGATGTCCCCACGAGTGAGCTCTCAATACTTTCTTGCGGTTTCATCCATTGTGTTTGGATTCATGAACATGATAGCACGGTCTGCGGCTTTCTTGGCAACACGAATCCTCTCCTCCTCAAGTGCAAGTCTACACTCCTCCACCTTCAACTTTCTCTCCTCCGCCACCAACTTGGCCTTTCATTTCTCATCCTCCAAAGCTCATTCCACCTCGCCATCTTATCTTCTTTGCGTTCGGTCGCCAACAACTTCTTGGCCTCAATCATGGCCACAAGTTCTTCTTTGTATGTGCCAACGTACGCATATCTCTTCTTTTCTTTTTTTTGCAATTTCGTTCCCTTTCAGTCTATTGTTGGCCTCTTCATCAACCTCGTTGTCCTCCTCAACAGATATGCTCAACCTTGTCTCTTTGGAGTGGTCTCCGAAACTCTTTGGATCCACTTCTCGTTCTTGCATAGCTCTTTGTAGCAATGATGCAACATGAAGGGCTTGTGGCCGAACTTGTGTTCCTATGCTTGAATAGTTCTTTGATGTAGGGGCCATACTCCGCCACTTGCACACCGCTTGCTGGTACATGATTCACTTGATTGATGCAACCGGACCATCGGTTGCATTGGTCGTAAATGGTGCTCCAACGATACCCAAGAGAACCTTGCGTACGGCTTGATTGCACCTCCACGGACTTGTTGTAGTAGTCCGTAACTCCCCCAAAACATAGTCTTGGTTTGATTCGTTCCAATCATTGCATCCATGAAGATGTTCATTCAAGCATAGCATAGAGCAACATCTTCAACTTGATTGTAGTTGGCGGTGCGTGACCTTGACGACCGCATGCTTGCTTCAGCCACCTCCTCAACTTCATCTTCGTCGGCCACCTCCTCTTCTTCCATCTCTTCGGCCGCCTCCGAAAGATCCCAAACTAAGTCATAATTGAGATCATCTAGCACCATCACCGCCGAGGACTCCAAAGACGCTAAAAATACGGCCGTGTTCATATCCACACTACGACAACAAAACAAACAAACTCCATCACCATCAGTCAACAGCAATCACCGTCTAAAACTCGTTGGCCGAAATGTGAAAGACGATTTTCTTTACCTTGTTGGCATTTCGTCGAGCACTTGGTAGCCGTGACCCTTCTTGCCGGTTGTCTTCTCCTCCAACCGCCGTCAGTTTTCAAGCTCTCTTGGCTCCAGTGGGAGGCCGGCACGAGTGTGGTTTCCAGCGGCGGCAGTGGCCGGCAGGGTGGTGGAAAGTGTCTTCGCTACCTATTCCGGCAGGAGGGCCGGTCATCGGTGTGGGTATGCTTGGAATTTATGCTTAAGATATGATTGTACTTGTTGCTCTAACATGGAGGCTCCACACCTCCCCTTTCAATGTGAATTTAATGAGAATGAAACTTTAGCTTCTTATGCTAATTGTGTATATGATTACTATGATGTGGAACAAATAGAAGAATTTGTTGCTTTGAAGGGTGGTTATGAAATTGAATTTTTGTTTGAAGAGTATGAAGATTGTAACGATGCTCTTTATCACATATATCATTTATATACTACTACTTGGGGGAGAATAAAACCACACATCAAGACACAATAGATGGTGCGGGTGCATTGGCGAATCCTCCACCGAACCCGCAACAAAAGATGTTCCCATGGCAGCACGCTGGATTGTATCCCAACGGTCTAGCAGCTGCATGTGCTGCCTGTGCTACCATCATCACGAGCAGGCGGACTTGCACCATGAAAAACACAATGATAACTTGGAAGATGTTATTTTTCGCCATTGCCTAAGAACGCGAGCACGCATGGCGGCTAGCTCGAGCGCGATGGCCAGCGCTAGTACGACATGGCCGCCCGAGCACAACGGCCAGCATGCATGCCTGGTTGTGTGAGCATGGAGGCCAGCTCGAGCGCAAGCACAATGGCCAGCACGCACGCACGGCTATGCCAGCATGGCTGCCAGCTCGAGCGCGATGACAGCACTAGCACGGCACGGCTGCGCGAGCACCACGGCCAGCCCGAGCGCGGTGGCCAGCGCTAGCACGGCACGGTGGCAAGCACGACGGCTAGAGCTCGGGGCGCGAGCTCCGGGGCGGCGCGGGCACAACAGCCATGCCGAACTCCGACACGAGCGTGGCGCGGCAGGCACAGGAGCCAGGCGCAGGCGAGCTTCGGCCCCGGCGCGGCGGAGGACGGGCACTGCAGCCGCAACACCCGCGAGCTCCGGCCGGCCAAGGCACAGTAGCACCGCCAAGCGCGAGCTCCGCAGCCGCGTCCTGCCGTCTCGGTCTTAGGGATGAAGTGGGGGTCCGGTTGGGTCACTTTTTTTCACCGGACACTAATTAACGAACGTTTCGGACTTTTAGAGGAGAAATAGGAGGTTTGGCTGTGGATGCTTTTAGTTGATTTGCAAAAAAAGTAAACGAGAGAAAAGATTTGTCATTTTCATTATTAACAAAAAAGAATTATTTGGTTAATTTTTAAAAATTGAGCAAAAATCATAACAACACGCCGAGCAGACTATCGTCATGGAACATGACAATACACATGGCAGCAGCCGATCTAGCTACCAACATAGACTCCACACAGAGCCGGAAAGAGCAACCGCCATGGTTGGACAAAGGCGTCATCATTATCACCTATCGCCCTAGATCCAGTGACTCCAACTTCACCAAAGGCGACCATGAACAATGCAAACACCACAAGTTGATGCACTTAACCAACATTTACTAGTAGAAAATGGGCATTAGAAGCGGCCTCCGCAAGCGGTTGTGATCAAATAGAACAAAGTCGATTGTAATATGCACACCGGAGGCGGTTAGAACAACATAACCTCTTGCTGTAAGTATTCGAGGCGGTTGGTAATAAAAAAAAGAATTGCATCTACTATTGAAACCGCTTGCGCTTAGTGAGTAGCTCGGGGCAGGGCCTTCACTTCTCTTTGTCTACTGATCCTCTGCCTTCACTTTAGTTTCTATCCATTTCCCTTCCCTTTTTCGGTCCTTGCCCAGACCTTGTGCCAAACTCCGTCCCACCAGATGAACGGTTCGTAATTTCTGATTAACCGTTGGAGTTTCTGAGAACTCTCTAAAGTATAGATAGATAGATTACACATATTCCACAACAAACAATCCTTTTGTGCTCTGTCAAAGAGCAAAGAGTTGTATTCATATATGATTTTTTTTGATTTTTTTAGGAATTAAGCACATGCAGAGAATGATTTACCCTAGCTCTGAGGGTGTGTTGGATATACAAACGCAATATCGAGCTTTGCTCACGGGGTGCGAGTGCGAGAGAAAGACGTCGTTGATATACACAAGGATATGTGTTTTATTTTCTGCTTTTGGAAGGATGGTTTTGTAAGGGTTGGACCATTTTAATATATATTTTTCGAACTCCGGAAGAACCCAGACTTAAATTAGATAAGCATGCAACATTTTACAAAAGGACCCAACAGAAAGTAGAAATGACAGTCCAGATGAGAAACTTTACAAATAGGACCCCAGAAGACAAAACAGGATGCAACATTTTACAAAAGGACCCAACGGAAAGTAGAAATGACAGCCCAGATGAGAAACTTTGCCAATAGGACCCTAGAAGACGAAACAAAAAGCAATCAAGTCCTCGGTGCCTGCTTCGATCCTGGCCCGGAACCACCGCTGCGGGGGACGAGACCATTTTAATATATGACCTTGACATTCATGCAAAAAGAAATAGTGTGCATCCCTGAATGCACAAACAAGCCTGCCAATAGTAGCTGGTTTCTAATTATTGGTGACATACTTCATTACCCAATAAATGCTTTAAAAAAGTATGATCTCTGCGAAAAATAAAGAATGTCACCATAACACGGACGATCTTGACACAACATATGACCAACAGAATGATAAAACAGAGATTCCGAAAGGCACGCACTACAGACTCATGAGGTCAACCTGTATGCCTAGCCACTCTCTTTTTGTCTTAAATCAATGCGGCAAAAATCTAGTTTTCAAAAGGGCTAAAGTAAACATAAGATTAAGTCTCTTTGCGGTATACTCCGAACAAGATATATAATAATCTCCTCCCATTTTATTATGTAAGTAACTAGTACAATAACTTTTTGAAACTAGGATCACAAATATCCAGGATTAGGTAACACATAAATCACATATATCATTTATATGTCAAGCTTACTACTTGGGGGAGAATAAAACCACACATCAAGATACAATGGATGGTGCGGGTGAATTGGCCAATCCGCTACCGAACCCGCAACAATAGATGTTCCTAGGACAGCACACTGGATTGTACCCCACCGGTCTAGCAGCTGCATGTGCTACCGGTGCTGCCATCATCATGAGCAAGCAGACTTGCGCCATGAGAAAAAGAATGATCACTTGGAAGATGCCACTGTTCGCCATTGCCTAAGAACACGGAATAATAGAAAATATATAGTTATGGAATAATCTGTCAACCAGAATATTTTTGTGGTCATGAGAGGTACCGTTCAGTCGCCTTATATAGATATGTTGGCATCAAGGTTATCCTTATCCAATTAATGTCATTATATGACTTGTTTCGTTTTTCTTTGGATAAAGGTTATCCTTATCCAAATAAATGCCAAATAAATCTCTACTACTTAAAAACTCTACTACTTAAAAAAGAGAGTAAGGCTTCTTTTGCTGCCGACTGACCACGCCTCTTCGCTTCGCCCATCGTTTCATCCTCCTTTCGTCACGTCGTCCGCATAGTCGCACATGGGCCAAGCCCATCAAAACCATGAGACCTAGCCCATGTAGCTCCCTTGTTCCCATCTCGACCACAACGACGCGCTCTCCTATGTGCCGCTCTTTGCGGCAAATTGCCGGACGCACGCACAGACGCATACCTGACTGGGCCGGCCCAAGCTAGCGACCAGCGGAATGGGTACTGTAGCGCGAGTCTATTGACCTCTAAAAGATTTCGCGTACTGTAGGGATTGAGCCCGGGACCTCTGGTGAAAGAGCCGACTGTGCTAGCCAGTAGACATTATCACAACGAATGTTTACATTGGTAGCGCAACATTATAAGAACCAAAAACAACGAAGATCCTTTTTTTCTTCCTTTTTTCGTGTTTTAAATTTTTGCTCGAAATTCCAGAAAAATTGGAAAAAGGTAAAATAATGAAATTCGCGAACAATTTCTAAAACAGGATCAATTTTGGAAAAACCAAAAACATTTAACACACGCAAATTTTTTGAAACAGCAGAACAAATTTAAAAACATGAACAATTTTTGGAAACAGAAACATTTTATGAAATTTGCGAACAACTATCGAAAACATGAACAATTTTGGAAACACGAAAAAAATTAAAACAGGAACATTTTCTGAATCTGTAGAACAAATTTGAGATGAACAATATTTGGAAACATGAACACTTTTTGAGAACTAGAACATGTTTTGAAAATGATTTTTTTCGAAAACTGAAACATTTTCCAAATTCCAAACACAAATTTTGGATAAGCGAACATTTTTCTTAAAATAGGAACATTTTTTTAAACTCCTGAAATTTTTTTGCAAACACAAACATTTTTTAAAAATTATGTACATTTTTTGGAACTCTCTGCAAAAATTAAAACACAAACATTATTTGAAATTTGCGAACAATTTTTGAAACTCCTGACAAAAATTGAAAAATATAAAAAAAATCTTGAAAATTGCGAACAAAGTTTGAAATAGGAACATTTTTTGAAACTCCCAAACAAAATTTGAACACATTAACATTTTTTGAAAACAAATTGCGAATAATTTTCCGAAAATTGTGAACGGTCTTTGAGATGAAATCATTTTTTTGAAGTTCTTGAACAACTTTTGAAAAGTTCTGAAATTTTGAAAAAAAATCATAAAGAAAAGAAAACAAAAACGAAAAAAAATATAGAAATAGAAAAGGAAAAAAAGAATAGAAAAAGAAAAGGAAAACGAAAACGAAAAATAAAAAAAGGAACCAGAAAACTAGTCCAAAAATCGGTTCAGGAACCTGCTAGAAGATTCCGAAAACCATTAGAAACCTGGGCTGGAACCTTCCTGAAAGTTCCTAAAACCATGTGCGATCTTCTCATTAGCTATACTAGCAAAAGGGCCCGTGCGTTGCAACGGGAGAAAAAGTATATCTTTAACACGGCATCCAACCATCATCGTGGCTATCCTTTATCCCGGACAAACTTGCTGGTCGATACTTTTGGCCACAACAATGTACACACGTGTACATGATTTGGAAGCAGGCAAATGGATGAATTTTCTGAGAGGCTTCCTAGCTAGTATGCCAAGCTATCTTTTTTTGGTGAGTAGAAGCACACATACACAATGCATCAAGTCATGATGGACTTCATGCGACATCACCGCTCCATGGCGGTGTCTGCTTGATTTCACCGGGTCCTCGAATTTTACAAGGTGGTGTCGGTGTTGTAGTACGTGTTGGGTTAGTGTTGGCGCACACCTGAACACGTAGTATAGGTTTCGACGAGCATAATGTGTGACCCTAGCAGTCGGTACTTTTGGACGAAGAAACACATCAACAGAATTACTTTGCGGTACATGCAAAGCTAATTCAGGGAAATGCCTTAATTGATCTGTACACTGGATCAAGTACGTAGAAAGAGCTAGCTGGACTGATTAAAATTTCAGCCCAAGCTGGACAAACACTAATAAGTTTAGCCCAAGCTGGAAGAACACTGATTATGGCTTTTTAGAAAACTCGCATGACAAATAGGGTGTCTTCCTTTCTTTGCCGGGTTAGTTAGTTGCCGCGGGTCGATCTATTCCGATGGCCCATGCACATTGTAGCATTTTGGACTTTTTTTTTATCATCGACTCACTCTCTTTCCCGGTGCTCTCTCTATCTCTCTCTCTCCACTCTCTTGCGCATTAAGAACAACTTACTGATTGAAGCTAAGCTAAATCATCATAAGTCAATACTTTAGCTGGCACAACAATCAGGGACAGTTGCTCCTTTTGATCCATTCTCGGTGTTCCTTCGTTTCCTTGTTGGGTTAATTCTTTTTCGCCTCCTTTCCTTGGGTACCCAATTCTTCTTGTTGATCCTCCAAACTGCTTAAGTATATGAACCGGTAGAATTGTATCTAAAGAAGCGAGGTGGGACAGGAGGAGAGGTTCTGAGTTCTATCCAAGCTCGTATACACCTTTTTTTTGAGCAACAAGCTCGTATACACCTGATTCTGAAAAGTCCACTCACGTGCTCACAGCCCATAAAAAACTTCAGTACAAAGCCCACTTGCCTGGCTCATTGCTACACGGAAACAAAATCGGCCCAGTTGAACGTTGCTTAGACAACGTACGGCTTATTCTAGATGGACAAATTTTTAGTACCACCTCAAATCTATAACTACTAATAATACCACCTCGGATGTAGAAAATAATATAGGTGAAAAAAACTGAAAGCGTAAATTCACGGAAAGAAGCGTGTTGTGACGGTGAACCCACGGAGTCAATCCGTACTTTATTATTATTATTATTATTATTATTACTAGCAAATATGCCCGTGCGTTGCAACGGAAGAAAAAAAACTCAATCTTAGGAAAATAGTGGTTTAAGAGCCCACATAGATACACGCCCACCATTTCAACACGGCAGAGAAGCAGTAATAGCATAAACCATGAATATGAAATATTACTAAAGCTTAATTTCCCAAATCAAGTTTAATAGTGCCAACAGTAGTTACAGAGGCATGCATTGTTTTCCACTATAGAGATTGCTACAGAGTATCTACTTCTAGTGTGGATTTTCTAACATGTAGTTGTATTTTTACATGGTCTTCCTTGGTCTTTGTACCCGAAATATGACTGTTTCTTGCAAAAAGAAAACAAAAACTCAAATGTGCAGTTATTTTTTTTCATGTAGAGCATACATGTTTTGATTGTTTGAACCTATTCTTTAAAGATGTTTTGATTGTTTGCATCTAATTTTAAATTTAGAAAAGAGAAAATACACTCAAATCGTTGCTCCAAACATCAATTTTGTGAGTGCCCGTGAGTTTTATACAATTTTATATGGGTGTTCGGCTCGGCTCCCATCCCCATGGACATATGTTCATGTTCTTACAAACGCTTGTAGACGGTGGCAACTGCTGACGCGGATGGTGGTATGTGTGCATGGCATGGTGATCTTGGCTCCCACTCACCGCCGACCATGCTTCTCGACAGATTGGTCCTAGAGTATTCCTATTCCTATCGTCTTGAAGCTAGCGTTTATCAGGTGTCGTTGGAGGAATAACCTGAGGAGCATGGCGTGCTTCCTCATTGCATCACTCACCGCCGAGTCCATACTGGGTTATTCCTCTTTATTTTTTTGGCAGCAACATACACGGTGTGTTTTTCTAATTGAAATCAACCGATGTGCTTGCGGGAACCATGGGAGTATTTTTCCGTGATGGAAATAAATTCATGAGTTTTTCCTTGTGTACACGACTTGCCCATCTACTACTCCCTCTGTCCCAAAATTCTTGTCTTAGATTTGTCTATAAATACGGATGTATCTAGTTACATTTTAGTGTTACATACATCCGTATCTAGAGAAATCTAAGACAAGAATTTTGGGATGAAGGGAGTATTTGTTTGTGTATATTCATCATTTTACCAAACTTGCCCATCTTCTATCGAGTGAACCGCGTTTCGGCTAGCTCTGAGGCATAGTGATCCGTGTATATTTGTTTTCAATTAAATTTAAATTCCTCCATCATGACCAAATCCTATATGTTCCTGGATTAAGCACATTTAAATTGATCCAGGGCAAATATCCTCACTTCAAAACTCGAGGGGAATTTTCCTCACTTCTTTTAGTTCTCTGTTTATTCTAAATTAGAAAGAAATAAAAACAGCAAAGAGAGAGAGAGAGGCCCACTTGCCTAGCTGGTCTAGCAAAGGCCCATCTCCTGTTTCTCTTACCCTACCAGAAGTTGCTTAAAAAAAAACCTAGAGCAGACCGATCCTAAAATTCCTCTCCTCTCTCTCTCGATCCTTTCCCTCTTGCGCCGCCATACAGGCACGCTAGCCCCCATGCCCCGATCTCCTCGCTTCCCCCGCTGCCCGCGCCTCTGGCACGGCGTTGCCGCCGGCGAGCTCCTCCTCCGCGCCTCCTCTCCTTCCTTTTCTTCCCTCCCCTGACCTCGACGGTGAACCAACGCCGCCCAAGTTTGCCCGCTGCCGGCCCACCCTCCCACAGTCCATCGCCACCTCTGTTCTGGCCATGACATCGCCTGAGTTCCCTCTATTCTTTTGCCCTCCCACAGTCGACCACTGCCTCTGCTCGGGCCATGACATCGCCTGAGTTCCCTCTGTTCTCTTTCTTTGTTAATTCCTTTGATTCTTGAGGTAGCATCTCCCGCTCCATTTATTCCATCTTTGACCAACTCCTTTGATGCTACTTGTTGTCGTCAACTCACAAACACATTTAAATTGGTGGGACTGTCTACAAGTAAACGATGTGGGACTATCTATTAACCATAATCTTCTACATTTTATTACAGAAACACTCGCTGGGGCTGGAACATCTCACACAAACAGGCTGAGGCCCAAGTGGCAACGCATCAGCCACGAAACGATCGCAATTGGTCGAATGGCACGCTCATTGAACGAGGCATTATCAAACACAATCATAAGCACAGAAGAAACTCACCTACATCTATCTCTGTGAACCCGCAAAGACATCCAAAATCCCACAACAATTCCACCATATTGCCCAATGCCATGCAGCAGCCATAAAATCCCAGTCACACATATGCAGATCCGCAACTGTAATTAGCGTTCATGATCCAGGGGTCAGTGGAGAAACATCCCTGTCACATACTTCCTGAGTAGTCATTAAAGTAAATCAGTAAATCTCTTTGAATTAATTGCATACATACCTGGCCTTCGTCTCTGATTGATGCGCAGGATGCACCTTGGCTGTGTCCCAGACCACCACCTCCTCGCTCTTCACCTCTCGTCCACAGACGGCCTCAACGCCAAGGAGTTCGCGCTGCTCCGCTCCATCGTGGCCGCGCGCGCGCCCAGCAGGCTGCTTGTGTTCGGCCTCTCGCCGCAGCTCCTCGCGCTCGCCGCGGTCAACTCCGGGCAGGGCGCTGCCACCGCCTCCGTCACCGACAGCGCCGAGGACGCGGGGGGGCATGCTCGTTGGGCGTGGCCCCAGCAGCTCGGCGGCCGTCCATGTTTCAAGGTACCCCGACCCGGCAGGGGAGGCGTGGGCGGTGCTGCGGCGCGCGAGGTCGAGCCCGGTGTGCCGGCGCCCGACGGGGACGGTGCGCAAGTTGGGTTGCCGGCTGGTGCTGACCTCCTTACCGCGGGAGGTGCTAGACGCGAGGTGGGACGTGGTCGTCGTCGACGGGCCGAGCGGGGCAGGTGAGGTCCCGGGGGGCCGGGGAGGATGGGCGCCATGTACACCACGGCCGCGCGCGTGACGGGGCCGAAGCGGTGGACGTGACGGTGCACGAGATGAACCGGACGACGGGAAGATCTGACGCCACCGCCAATCTTCTCCACCCAGCGGCGCCATGGCTGCCGACCGACGAGCGCCTCATCACGGCTGCTGGCCAACGAGGACAGGGGAGCTCAGATGCTGGGATGGAGACGCACCTACAGGGGGGCCGGGGACGCCGGAGGCGGAGGAGAGGCCGAGAGGGACAGAGGCGGAGGGGAGAGCCGGACGGCCGACGAGTTCGCCGACGAGAGCCCCGCCGGAGCCGTCCCCCATTCGACCTTCTCTGCTCGGCGGCGCAGCTCACGCGCGTATCCATGATGGCGTCCACGATGTTCGATCGGCGTGGTTCAGCGTTCTCTCAGATCTCGCTACTTATAGATGTGCCGCTCCTATCCCGGTGGCTACGGAGGTGACAGAGTCTCCGAAACGTTTTAAGGAAATTTTAGCTACAAGTTTGGGCACATAAAACATATAGTACCACCTTGTGTATATGTTTTAAATTTAAAGTGAAAGCGTAAACTTACGGGAAGAAGCGTATTGTGACGGTGAACCCGACAAAGTCAATCCGTGCTTTATTATTAGGGAATATATATATATATATATATATATATATATATATATATATATATATATATATATATATATATATATATATATATATATATATATATATATATATATATATATATATATATATATATATATATATATATATATTGCACACCTGCCCGTGCGTTGCAACGGGGTAATATATATGGTAGGCCCCTAGCTAAATTAGCATGTCTTAAGACTTCCATATCTTCACTGCTTATTTTTTTTTGCCCTCATCGATGGAGGCCATGGTGTCCACCTGATGACAAACATGTCCGAAAGTGGTTAATTCTATGATAAAACACACGACACACCTGTCATTAAACTTCACCAACGTACGACACACCTGTCATTAAACCTCACCAACGCAAGAGAATGTTTAAAGTTTAAAAACTATAGTTGCCAAGTTCGACGTGATGGCCACCCTCCGTGAGCTACTCCTCACACTTGGTCTATGCACCATTATCCTCTACAGTTTGGAGCAAGAGTTGCGCATCTAGACAACACATGGACCTTGCAGTTAAGAAGTGAGTTCTAGGCCACAATAGCGCTACCTTCGGCAGACCAGTTTAGAACTGCCAAACTAATCCCATTTGTGCATCATATAGCCAGAGA
This sequence comes from Triticum aestivum, assembly GCF_018294505.1. Classification (NCBI taxonomy): domain Eukaryota; kingdom Viridiplantae; phylum Streptophyta; class Magnoliopsida; order Poales; family Poaceae; genus Triticum; species Triticum aestivum. Next base: position 55,314,130 of record NC_057814.1, on the reverse strand, counting down.
ATGGGGGGTTTAAATTATATGCGTCATTGTGTCAGCCATGTCCGCCTTTCTAAACTAAATATTATGTCTGGAATATAAAAAATCTGAAATATTTGTGCATTAGTAATTGCAAGAAGTAGAAATTCACGTCTATAAGAAGCAGTAGCGCACACAACCAAAAATTACCTCACCACAAATAACCTAGATTCTGACCTTAGGTGGTTGGATCCGGTGACGGCGACTATTGAGCGTCGCTCCCTTTCTGAAGGCGTTGCTGTTGAAGAATCTCGTCGTTCATTTGGTGTAATAAGATGGTTGGTGTGGATATGGTCATTGATGTAGTTTTCCGATTATGGATTTGATCGATTCAGGTTTTTTTTTTCTCACCTATGCATAGCTTTGGTCTTGTATGACTTTGCTATTTGTTGGTATGTTCTTGTGTGCGTGTGTTGGTGTTGGCTGTGTGCATCCTAGCTATGCAGAGGCCGGGTGTGCTCATTATGTTTGTATCTTCTTGATGCTCTATTTTGAGCCAATAAAATTCACCCTTTGTCGAAAAACAAATAGCTACAATTTTAGTGTGTAAGCAGCAGCACATCCAATTTCCACGCATGCACACGCACAAAGATCAAGTGCCACACCGCCTTGATGCCACAAGACCTGAAGGAAAAAATAGAGTGGTTGAAAATATGGGCTCTCTTTCGCAAAAAAACGAGCTCTCATCGTCTTGTGTGCACGCCGACGACTTTGGGCAAGAAGACACCATGCATCCACAAGCCTAGATCTAGGCAGTTGGAAGACTTTTTACACGAGCCATATACCAGATTCTTATCTCTTCTTGAAAAGCTTTGTCTATGGCCACCATATGCAGCCATGGATTGGTGCAACCGTGAGAGGGAAAAGGTTGACCAACACCTGGGAACTATTATGAGTACGATGTGCAGATGCGGTGGCCAGTAGGGATGCATCCAAGCACCTTCAATCTGCCCTCACACCGCCACCTCTGCCTTGCTGCCTTCGCTGTTGCCACCAAACGCGCGACGGCCGGAGTGCCGGACGTAGTCCCTGCATGTGAGCTCATTGCCATCCTACGATGCCACCTGGCTGGGAAGATCAGGCCATCCAGTCGTGGCTACGCATGGCGCCCAGCGCCTCTACAACATCCTTTTTTAACACGGCCATAACAGCGGCCGGCGGCGATCATGATGGACCAGGTCCATGCCGGCAAGACCAACGACGGTTCGGCTGTCGGTGAGGCGGAGGGAGAGCATCAGGCATGTGGATGGCATCGGCGAGTTCCTGCCGTGATGGTGGCCCGGCTGTCGGCGAGGGCGATGGAGAGAATCAAGCTCTTGGACTTGCGGTGGTTTGGCGGCGGCATCATCGAGTTCGTGCGATATATGAGGAGGAAATCGAGGGGATTCTCTATGCGCCTGTTCTCTTTGTATTAGGGATTAGTAATGTAGTTATTTATAAGTTTGGGAGTTTCCCAGTTCGTTCTTCAACGGGAGTTATCTCTGGAGTCTGAAACCTACACGTAACGTAGGACAAGGTGTCGGCTTAAAGTAACATCTAAAAAGGGACCGTAGATTTAATTAGTACCACCTTGAATTTTGGAAAAAATATGGACGTGTCGGAAAAAAACTGAAAACGTAAATTCACGAGAAGAAGCGTATTGTGACGGTGAACCCGACAAAGTCAATCCGTGCTTTATTATTAGGAAAAGATAGCAAAAATGCCCATGCGTTGCAACGGGAGAAAACAAACACCACAAGTCCTAACTCAACCAATTGAGCATGGCGTAAGACCTCACCTCCATGCCCCTAACCAAATAAACATGACTAAGACCTCACTCTTAGGCCGGCGTCCTCTATTTGAACATGACACCTGAATCAAGTTTCCGCTTATCCACTTTTCCACCCTCGTTGTCGATAGCCACACTGCCAATTGTTACTAAGCAAGGTTGGCCAGGCCCAAGAACTGGATGCTTTAGCATCCTTCGTGTTCGGCTAGACTAAGAACGTTGGGCAAAGATTTATTATCATTCGGCTAATATAGTAGGGAAAATGGAGTAGTTCGTGTTGGACACACCATGACATTTGAGTTCGACTCCTCATCCGTTGTGACCGGTGGCACTGGGCTGAGCGAGGCAGGCTTCTACGTGACGATGTCTAGCAGAAGAGCATGTCAGTGACCGGCATGTGTTGGTCGACTCGGTCATACCAAAGACGCAATGGAGAAAAAAACATCCAATGTAGTCGTGGATATAACTTTCTTCTTGAAGTTTGAACATATATTCATTCCCGGCATTACGTCGGGGCTTTCAATATTATATTATTCAGTCTTAGGAATCTGTCTAAATAGCAGCCACCACGTATAGAGCAGGCAAGCCGAATCCCCACCTATAGGCATGGGTGGCTCTCCTAGTTTAGGAACCTGTTTAATTAGCCCACCACTTAAATAGAAGATTAGCCTCCACGTACGGATATCATGGAAATTTGGCACGATTTTTCCTCAATTCTCGTTCCTTCCTTTATATTATTTCTCTCAGTCTATATTATTGACTTGTCCTCAATTCTCAATCCTTCCTTGAATTACCTTTCTTATATTTTTGTCCCTAATTTTCCCAACAATTCTCAATCCTTCCTTGAATTATCCTTCCTGTATTTCTCTATTTTTCTGAGAGATGCGGAGTCATTGGGCCGATTTGTGTGCATGCGTTTTCTCATTGCGGCCATATAATCCATCGAGCAGCCAGTTTCCACATAGGTGCAGTTTTCACACACATATTTTAACTGGTGATATGTGATGTGCTAAAGCGAGGTGGGACTAAACAAAAACATTGTCTAGCTCGGTTGGTTGCAGCCTTACAAATTTCCTAGGAGATTGCGAGTTCGATCCCGGGTAGCGACACAAGGCGCCACTGTTTTTGCCTTTCCCAGTGTAGATGGGCCGGCTTCATGAGGCCCAAGCGGGTGCGGGGCGGATGGGTGCAGGCCCCGAAAAAACGCAGCGCAGGGCGCACGCTATTAGGGAAAGATTAGTACCACCTCGTTTATATTACGATTTTATTCATACAAATAGTAAAAGCGTATTATGACATGAGAAAAAAGCGTATTGTGACGGTGAACCCGACAAAGTTAATCCGTGCTTTATATAGGGAGAGATTATATTATTATTATTATTATTATTATTATTATAGCAAAAAGTCCCGTGCGTTGCAACGGAAAGAAACAACAATGCAAACTTGTGGTGGCCGTGTGACCTTGACGTCTCCATCGACGCCTAGCTTCCAATGGTATTGTTTTCCTAGCGCATCACAATATTTTGTTGGATCCTAACAAATATGTCCGTGTGTTGCATTAGGAAAAAAAATTATCATAATCCCATTCCCAACACCTCCCCCACACAGCCCACAACATCTATTTCAATGTGACACCCCATTTGTCGACGATTATCCTCTTTTCCACCATCACCAACGGTCTAACAGGTCGCAAGGCATCTGAACATGGTCAATCCCAAGACGACGAGCTCACCCATCCATTAAACCATACCAATACAAGGAAATGTTTATAACTTAAAAACACATTCCACTTGAGCTAGGCGTGAAGAGCTACTCTATGGTGTCCATGTATTGGTAAAGAATACAAAATCTCTTACAAACAACATATTTTACCTCGGTAAAATCGTACTCCAACATTGACCTCCATAATTGGAGTAGTTGATCAGAAAAAGCGAAATATTATTATTTGCAACAAAAATCTAAATTGTTAACAAATCACCTAATAAAATACACATTTCCATCTATTAATGGAATATAAAGGATACAAAAATCACACTCATTATTTAATATATTTTTAGGGGAACTCATTATTTAATATCACTCATTAAGCTTTCAATTTGCGCGTACATGCATGATTGCATGCCATTTGAGCGTGATAGATATGAAGGCTCCTGTTTGTTGGTTTTTTTCTAAACACCAGCTCGACTCAGACAACACACACATTCACATGAGGACACGGCAACAGAATAGCTCGGCCATGGCCATAATTTAAGCATCTCTGCTTCTTTTTTATGGGAGGTCTGCTGTTTGATCTACTACATAAAGACGTAGAACAGGGCATGTGTCCTGTAATGGGAAAGAGAAGATGTTTAAACGCCAATGTGTTCCATGTTAATGAAAGAAGCCTATTAGTGTCCACAAGCCGTACGTGTTAATTTGTCGTTCATGACAACTGCAAGTACACATCACTAATTCCTCCAGCCTGTTCGTCGCTGCTACCACAATCGTCTACTTACCTCTGCCTCCCGCTGTGCTGTCTTGCCGCTGCCGCCGGGCACGAGACGGCTGGAGTGCTGATGCAGTCCGTGGAGGTGTCTTACATGCGAAATCATTGTCCTCCTACGGTGCGACCTGATCGGGAACGACAGGCGTGCGCAATCATGGCCACACGCGATACCCAGCACTGTACGATATCTCGTTCGACCAGTGCATCGGCTGGCGGCGTTCATCGGGGACCGGGACCGTGCCATGCCTGCATGACGGCGGACCGTCTGTTGGCGAGGCGGATGGGGGGCATCTTGCTCATGGGCCGGCGGATAGCACGACGGCGGTCCGGCTGTCGGCTAGGAGGAGGGAGATCCTCACTTTCTGCCGATGACGACACAACGGACGACATCGGCGAGTTCGTATGGCACCTATCATTGCCGGCACGGCCGTCTGTTTCTGCACCGCCTTCACATATCCAGGCCTCCGTCTCTGCCGAGACGATATTTATGGAAGGAATTGGGAAGTCGGCCAGGGATATCGGTGTTCGACTCCAACTGTCCTCGTCCTCTAGAGTCACGGAGAAAAAATAGTACTACGTGTTGGGTAACACGGTAGCAGGGGAGCGACGTACGAAAAGACCGAGCCAGATAAAGTCAGGTCGTGGTTATCTCCAATGGCCAGTGCTACGCGTCATCCGGTTGACAGGAGTCAAATTCTAAACCGCCTAGCTAGCCGTTCGATGAGAGGCGCGCAGCCGTTTGATTTAAGCCAGCTAGACCACGTGCATCCTTCCCCTTTCCAAGCCTGAAATTGACTCGGTCGTCCGTCGCTCGTCGTCAACAACCTGGTCCTCCCCTCCTCCCGTGTAAGTACCTGCACCGGCCATGCACCACGGGTCAAATCCCCCACAGCAAAAACAGCCCGTTGCATTGCAGTTTCCGTCGCCGGCGAGATCAGGAAGTCGCCACACGAGTAGCATTGCAGCTCCGCCGCCAGTGAGATCCGCGCGTTGCAGCTGCGCCCACGTTGCATTGCAGCTCCGCCGCCGGCGGGCAGCATTGAGCTTTCAGCACAACACCATTGCAGCCCGGCGCATAGCTCCAAGCCTCCAACACAGTACCGACGACGTTCGGTGAGCTCCATTGGAACCGGAACGAGCTCCAACGCAGCATCGACACTCCGGCGAAGCTCCATTGCAACTCCGGCCGAGCTCCATAGCAGCACCGACGGAGCTCCAACGCAACATCGACGCTCCGGCGAAGCTCCATTACAACTCCGGCCGAGCTCCATTGCGGCCCCGGCGGAGCTCCGACGACTCCGGCGAAGCTCCGTTGAAACTCCGACCGAGCTCCATTGCAGCCCCGGCGGCAGCCCGTTGCACTGCAGTTCCGACGTCCACCGGCATGTTGCACTGCCACTAGTAGAAAAGGGGGCTTTTGTCCCGGTTGGTAAGGGCCTTTAGTCCCGGTTTTTGAACCGGGACTAAAGGCTCGTTACTAATGCCTCCCCCCTTTAGTCCCGGTTCTTACACGAACCGGGACTAAAGGCCGTCCACATGGACGCAGCCTGGAGCTCCACCTTTAGTCCCGGTTGGTGTTACCAACACCAACCGGGACTAAAGGAAATTTTATGTTTTTTTTTTTGAAAATTTTTTTTGCGAATTTTTTGAAATTTTTTTTATTTTCAAATTTCTGAATTATTTTAACCTCTAATCTCTAATCATCACCCCTCATCACTGCTCAATTTATCCTCTAATCTCTAATCACCCCTCGTCATTCCAAATCATCTAACTTCCCGGACGGTCACCCATCCTCTCACTACTCCAGCCTGAGCATGCTTAACTTCCGGGTTCTATTCTCCCTCGTTTCCAAGTCTGCACTTGTTGTTTTCCTGACAATAGTAAGATGTCAATTCTATTAACCCTCAGGAATTTAGCTTGAGCATGAAGTGACACATTTCACTGTTTGAGTTTGAAACTATTGTTTTAAAAAACAATAATTATTTAGTAACACTAATATTTCTGGAATAATTAGTTTGACCATTGTTTGACCACTGTTTGACCAGATTTGACCAAAATTCAAAAAAACTGAAATAATTATTTAGTAACACTAATATTCTAGAATAATTAGTTTGACCATTGTTTGACCACAGTTTGACCACAATTTGAAATTTTTTGAATTTTTTTGCCTCTCTAGATCTTAAAAGCCCCGTATCTTTTTTCTGTTAGGTTTTTGAGGATTTTGAAAATGTTTAACGGGGTTCCCCGGGCTAAATTCGGATGTAACTTTTCGAGTAGATGATTTTTCATATAAAAAACTTTTTAATCCGAGTTCGTATGCAAAAGTTATGCCCATTTTAAGAAATTCCAGAGAGATTTTGCAAATAAAGTCGAAATTCATATTTGTTAATTTTCCCAACAACTAGACCACATATCACATGGGAAACTTATGTTATTTTATTTTTTTGACATTTCCATCATTTTCTTTTGTTTTTTCTAAAACTGAAAAGGCGGTCCACGGGAGGGGGGGTAGAGTTTGATGGGCCCTTTAATAGCGAAAAGAATTTTCATAAAGAATGTTTTTGTTAGAAATTTAATAGCAAAAAGCATTATCATAAAGATTTTTTTGTTAGAAACTAAAATAACAAAATCTGTTTTTGAATAGAATCATAAAACACAATAATAACAAAATCAAAGAATTCAAATTTGAAAACTAATGGCACTAACAGAAAGTTTATAATTTTTGTGACCTAAAAGCAAAAAGAATTAAAAAATAAAATTTAATAAAATAAATAAAAATAGCAACAGTAAGTATTTTGTTGTAAGTAGAAACAAAATAAAATAAATAAAGCAACAAAGAAAAAAAAGTGCCATCTACTGGGCCACCACGGCCTGAATACGACTAGAAACCCAACCATGGGCCAGGATTCAGGCCCGCAGGTGGCCCAGTAGGCCCACAGGCACACAGTGTACGGTTAGGCCCGAAAGCCTGCAATTGAGAGGAGCTCGAGAGGATGGGCGCAGCAGCGCTTATAAACCACTCTCGAGCTCTCTCAACTAGCGAGGTGGGACTAAACTTTGGCCGCGACGCGGGCAGCACATGTCCTTTGGTCCCGGTTGGTGGCACCAACCGGGACTAAAGGACTAACATTTGGTCCCGGTTGGTGCCACCAACCGGTACTAATGGGCATCGCACCCTTTAGTCCCGGTTCGTGGCACCAACCGGGACTAAAGGGCCCAGGTGAACCGGCCCTAATGCCTTAGCCGCACGAACCGGGACCAATGCTCACATTAGTCCCGGTTCGTGACTGAACCGGGACTAATGTGAATATTGCCCTGTGACGAAAGCCCTGTTTTGTACTAGTGTGCAGCTCCACCGGCCGGCATGCAGCGCCACGCCCGCTGCACTGAGCTCCGCCACCGGCGGGCAGCACGATGCATGTTGCACTAAAGCTACCTCCCGCCCACCGGCGAGTTGCACTGCAGCTCCGTCGCCCACCGAGAGCTACGAGGACGCGACACGCGCGCTCCACGGAACCATCCACCGCCGCTGACGAGATCCACGGGTTGCAGCGCTCCTCTCCGCAACACCGGCGGCGCTGCATCAACACGCTCGGCAACACCAACCATGGCTGACGGTCCCGACGATGCGGCCGTTTCCTCCGTTGGCGCCGGCCACGGCTGCAACACCGACGAGCTGTGCGATTGCAACTTCGGCGACATTAGCCGTCGATTTGAGACAGGATTGCAGCAGACCCATGGTGGCTGCAACGGCTGGTTGCAGCACTCCCCCCGGCGAGATTCTCCGGTTGTAGCGCCGGTTAGCGCTGCCGCGAGCGGCGCATCCAGGGCCTTGTAGAGCCGGCGAGATTCAATAGACAGTTTGTGAGTGGTTTGCAGTCAACGCGTGGTGTACGGGGAGAGAATAGATGTGTGGTGAGTGCTTCTCGGTTGAGAATTGGGATAAGCACGAAGGGTGGAAGCTGTGATGCGCGAGGCCCACCTGGACACGTGTCAAACGTTAGACGCGGCTTACGCTTGGGATAGATCATCCGGCTGATTTTAACACTTTCCCATCTCCAATTCATCGTCCGTCTAGCTTCAACTGGACGTGGCCTCGTGGGCCAGGCTTAGTTAGAAAAAAGAACTGAATTTGGCATATAACTTGCTGGATGAGTTGCCCGACTGCGTGAACAACCGTGAGGTGGGCACCACGTGACACATGTGGTAAGCAATTCAAACTATTAAAAAAAACAATCGTGAGGTGGGCAGAAAAATAGTACCATCAAAAAAATAATGACTTTTTCGCAAGCGTTTTAGTACCACCTCGTTTATATTACGATTTTGTCTATACAAATCGTAAAAGCGTATTATGACACGAGAAGAAAGCGTATTGTGAAGATGAACCCACGGAGTCAATCCGTGCTTTATTATATAAATTATAATTATAATTATAATTATATTATAGGGAAAGAAAGATTAGGGAAAGATATATAGATGGGCCGGCCCAGTCGTTCGGTTAGTATCGTCGCTGTGTGCGTTACCTCGACATTTCGACGCAGAGAGAGTCGAATAGGAAATTCCAGGTTTAGCGTCGGCGCTAGCCAAACCCGACCATCGGCGCCTCCCTGTACGCCCCCGTGCTCTCATGCACGACCGCCTCCAGCCACTCATATGCCGCCACCGGCCTTGATGCCTCTTTGCAACGCACCACCGACCATCCTCTCACCCATGCCACTGCTTCTGACTCTCCGTAATTATCATCGCCGGTCTTCCTCCTCCTTCCTCTCTCGCCTAGCCGACCTGTGTTGGCAGTCATAGACGGCACACTCCACACTCCACACTCCACAGTACATGCCGCTACGTTGAGCCTGACACTGCTGCATCAATCTAAAATGTGATGACCACCATCACGGTTGCATCAATCTATGGTTCAGGTTTGAGACAGGTCTGCAACATTGGTGCTAGGAGGAGACGCCTGGGCCTGGCCGAAAAGACATGTGCGCCCGCCTGTGCTCGTCCGACGACAATTGGGAGTCCAAAGTTCATACTCTTTCCAGGGACACGTATCTATTAGATTGATTCTCATCATAGTAGTAGCTCTATCTGTTGTGTCAATGAACAACCACGCGAGGCTGCAGGATTCTAATCACTGACTCAATTTTAATTTTTGATCTGCCTTCTAAGGTAAGCGTGGAGTTATGGTTTGACCTTTTCATTGCCGTGTTTGCAAAATGGTGTGGCAGTAGCATTGGACAATTAGAGGGTGCTTGGATTCAAGGGACTTATTTTAGTCTGATTAAAAATAATCTTTTAAGAGGATAAAGTTCTAAGCACCCCTGACTAAAGAGAGACTAAAACTAGTCTTGAGACTAAATTTTTTTAGTCAGGGGTACCCCTACTAAAATGTGGATTAGTCCTCTCTCTCCTCATTTAACTCCTCTCCTTTAACACAGCCGAGTTCTGGATTGGAGGCTTTGGAGGATAATAAATGCTCATTAACTTGATTTTAGTCTCTTTAGTATTTGGATCCAAGCATGGATGAGGCTAGCAAGTTTTAGTCCCACTAATTTTAGTCATAGCACTAAAACGTATCAAGCACCCTTTTAACCAGTGACGAGGAGCAACATCACAACTCTTCTCATAATGCCCACACGTTGTGGAGCCGCCGGCCTTCCCAAGCCGCCCTGATCAGGCAATAAAGTAAGCGAGTCTGTCCATGCATTTTTAGTTGCTCAACTTCTGATAATGTTTTTTTTTTGAAAAAGGAGGTTTAAACCCCGGGCCTCTGCATCAAGCGATGCATGCGGCCATCTTTATTTATTATTTCATCAAGGTCTAACAAGAACGTACATCAAACCACCCGAAGCCACCACTCTCACCTACAAAACTTGATTATGTGGAGTGCTCTCACTCCCCATATCTAAACCGATGTCGTCGCCGATTCATCCACATAACGCATCGGAACGAACAGCCGGTGCAGCAGTGTACACCACACATACACATCTTTTAGACACCCGCCATCATCATCGGACTGCTGACCCATCTTCAAGAGAGAGATCCACATCATCCTTGTCAGTCCGTCCATCCGTCGACGCCACCACGGCACACAACGGCGCCACCACCCCGCGCTCGTCCATCCAGACGCGAAGATTCTGGAAGATCTGTCGTGCGTAGCACCTGCCGACCAGGCATGACACAGCGTAGCACCTGTCGGCCAGGCATGACTTGACATCTCCACCGAAGCTCCGTGCAAGACGAAGCCGCTCCATCTCCTGCCTCTGTCTTCCAGCGCTGCTTCACAAACGATGCTCCCAAGAGAGAAACGACACCGCAGTACCACCATCGTCCGATCTGGAAGACCAGGTCCTAGGGTTTCCCTCGGAGCAGCACGAGTTGGTCGACAATCGTTGCATGATGATGCGTTCATCAAGGTAACGGCGTATAGCGCCGTCATCGTCTGCCATCGGCTCGGTTTTCATTGGCAACTATGTCATCCCGACTCGCAGCCGGAACTAGATGACAGATCACGAGATCTGATCATCCAGCCTCAGGCCGACCACCTCCGACGGAGGAGATGGACACCACCGCTGGCAGCACCGGCCAGATCGGATCTGGCCGGAGGCGCCGCTAAGCCGCTTACCGGACAAAATCAACGTGAAGGACACCCGACCGCCGGAGGTAGCCGCCGCCACCATCATGGTTGATCCTGCTGCCAGACTGGACGCCATCCGCGCGCGTGCGCCCGCGCTGCGACCACCATGCCTCCATGGATCTGAGCAGGATCCCATTCCTGAAGAAGAGGGTTGCGGTGACATGGGCGCACTGCCGTGACCACCGCCGTCCTCCACCACCACCGGGCCTAGCGACGCAGGCGGTGGAGCGCTGCGCCGTCCATCCATCGCTCGAGCCTCCCGCCCGAGGACAAGCCACACCAGGGTGCCAGGGGCCCCATCGCCGCCGGATCTGCACGGGCTTAGCCAGGCCGAGTCCATAGGGCGGCGGCGAGGGGGGAGAGAAGGTGCGAGAGGGACCTGGCGGAGTAGATCTCGCTGTCGCCCGAGTCACCCTGGGAGGTGGGCGACGCGGGGGCCTGGGACAACTTCTTATAATAGTAGTGACTTTATGTGATAATCACAGTTCAGTTAATCCTAGCAGGTTACTCACCATGCTTTGTATTTTTTTTCTTACAAAGGACCAGAATATATGGCTCGGTAAGTATGCTCTCACGAAAAAAAAAAATCTTGGAATAACTGCACTGTGAATACTTGTATGAACTGACAACAAATTTTGTGTTCCGAATATATGTTGTGTGACATAGGTGATTTTGGCAAAAGTATTGACTTCTGATGATTTAGCTTCGTCAGTAAGTTGTTCTTGCTCAAGCCCTACATATGTAGGTCTTTCTCTTTCTAAGTTGCTTATGATTTGATATACCGTGTCTCTTTTGAAGGTTGTAGGAACTCCCAGTTACATATGCCCTGAACTTCTTGCTAACATTCCATTTGGCTCCAAGTCCGACATATGGTTTCTAGGCAAGTATTCCTATCTAATATTCAGACAAGGTGGAAGAAGAGAGAGAGAGAGAGAGAGAGAGAGAGAGAGAGAGCGCAGTGGGTGAGTGAGAGATTGAGGAAGAAGAGTGATCCTGCGGTACTATAAGCAAAAAATGCCATGATGTGCATGAACCATCACAGTAGATCGGCCCTGTTGCAATGCACGGGCAATTACCTAGTCCAATAAAATGTCATTAGTACTAGTTCCAAGAAATCATGAATAGCCACGGTCATGATGTCTTATAGATAGGGCCTACTCCCCTCCTTTCAAAATAGAGTGCATATTTGTTTTGTTTGATTACACTTTGATCTAGTTTATAAGAAAGAAATATTAACATATACGATACTGATCAATATCCTCAAACCTATCATAAAAAAGTTTTCATATTATATTTTGGGGAAGAATTGGTCTGTGCGACTACCAAAATTGCATATCCGAGTCCTGCCACTTAAACTTCCATATTTCGGTTTGGGCCATTAGCGATTTTTAAAAAATAGGTGCATTTCCCCACAAGTCGTCACTACCAGTTACCGTCGACTTTGCGTCGTTTCCTCCCATTTTGGACCCTCCACTTTGTAGGGTAACGCAGCAGAAAACAAAAAATTTCCGACCAACGCACCAGCCCAGGACCACTATGGAGACTGCATACATGGTTTGATCTTTTTCGTTACCGACTCGTAGCGCAGCGGGAAGTAGAGTCGATGACGATCGGCGGTGCAGATCCCCGCAGCTAGGATTTACAACCTCCCAACCGCGAGGATGTATACCCTCATCTGCTCCTCAGACAGCCCTCCGGGAGGCAGTCGAACAGCCCCCCCCCCCGGACGGTGTCGCGGACAGCCCTTCGGGAGGACCTTCGAAACTCGAACGGTCACTCGGACAGCCCTTCGGGAGGACCTTCGAAACTCGGACGGTCACACGGACAGCCCTTCGGGAGGCACTCACGAACTAAGACCGAAACTACGATCTCTCTACAGAGTTGCACACATACGGTGTCATCTATCCGGCAGGGCTTCGCCGTCCAGAACTAGTTCCTGCCGGAACCCAGACAGCCTTACGGCTCTACGAAACTCTTTTCGTGGGAGGGAGAGAAGAAGCCAGATAATGCATGGCATGTGTATGAGAGCAAGGGATGAGTGTGGAGGGCTGCCCCTCCACCTCTATTTATAGGAAATCCCAAGGGGGTAGGGTAGTTTCACAAAAAACCCAAAATGCACATGAATGAAGTCCTTCCACAAGGACCTAGGAGTGAAACCAAGGAACAAGAGGGTCCCCAAGGGGGGATACCCCATGTGGCCGGCCACACCCCCATGAGGGGCCCAAAAAATGGCTCCTATCCATCCATGTCATCCCCAAGATCTTTTGGAGCAAAGCCCCAAAAGGTGGCTTTCCATAAAGTAACCATAAAGCTGATTTTCACTATTCACGACGACATTTTTCAGCGTCTGATCGAACTGAAAATATTTATGTGGGCTAAGAACATTTCCAGTACCCACTAAAATGATTTTCAACGCGTTCCGAAACAATTCCGGTTTTAGTGATTTTCATCTGCGAAACGCATCTGAAGTGGCTCCGGCAGCTCCGGAACATTTCCGGTTTTTATCTCAGAAAATTCCAAAAAGCTTCCAGAATGATTCTGGCATCCTCCAAGAATTATCAGGCATGTGCCGAAACCAATTTGACTTAATGGTGTATCCCGAAACAACTTTTCGGTATCATCGAAACTTATCCGATGACCTCTCTCTGCGGTACGATTCCGCTGTCCGAAACTTTTCGGTGTCCGAAACTTTTTCGGTGATTTTCTCTCAGACTCCCTGTCTAGTATTCAGCAGATAGATGACCCTTAAGCGTGTGACCCTATAGGTTCGGTGAAGTATAGACATGACCCGGAACCCCTTCCGATCAATGATCAACATCGGAGCCGTGGACACCCATATTGACCCCTATACCCACACGAATAAATATTCGAGTGAACCTCCAGTTGCCGTGTGCTATTCCTGTTGCTTCGCGATATGTTACAAATACCCGAGGTGAGACATGTTGGCATTCCCGTGGATCAACAACTTGTCCACTATGCTAGTTACCTCGTTACCGGTATTGTTCTCTTTTCTCGTTATCGTGTTCCGGCATCCCCGTGATCAAATCACAAAGTGTCTGGCCAGACGATGATGGATACCGTAACACCGAGAGGGCCCAGAGATATCTCTCCATCGTCGGAGGAGCAAATCCCAATCTTGAGCTATCAAGTTACTTGACACACTTTTCCATGAACCCGTAAGCCGCCGTAATAGCCACCCATTTACGGATGACGTTTAACAAACCCCAAAGTTCATGAAGCAAGCATGAAGAAACTCGATACTCTCATGGTCTAAGGAATCATGCAAACGTTAACCATCTCTGTGTTATGTACCAATAAACTTGTGACGAATGAATCTCATAGCATAACATCAATCCGGGTCGATTCAACACAAATGTTCTCTTAACATTGTGCCCTCAAAGTTGCTGGCATAGACATGCCCATGACCAGGAAAACAGAATCATCATGCAACACTTGAGCTAGTCTTAGAGGCCAGACTAGGAATACTTCTTACCGTTTATTATTCCACACGTGCATATGAGTCTTCCTCCGAGCCTCGTGGATATTGCAGACTCGAGAATCATTGCAGTTATAGCATGGAACATAAACATAATTATGAACTCGGAGATAAATAATATCATTTATTATTGCCTCTAGGGCATATCTCCTACAGACTCCCACTTGCACTAGAGTCAATAATCTAGCTTATGCTAATGCACTTCACACCTGTGGCACACCGGTGTAAATATGCTTCGCTTGTGGTATAGCCTGATGTCCAACGGATCTGACGACTTCAGTTCCGTGTGTATCTTTGCATGTCCTCGCGTTTCACGTTTTCACAAAATTCATATTTTGTGTGGACTTGGCTTTGTATGTATGTGAATCACAGGTCGAACCTGGATTCCTCAGACTGAGTTATGGAGCAACTACCTGCAGTAGTGTCCCATTGTCAAAAGCCATCTTGGAACTATACTAAGTTCATGAATGAACTATATGATTCAACATCTTCTTTGTCGCTTCTAAAGCGTCAACATACTTAGCCCTTGTTATAGAATTCGCCACAGTAACTAGTTTGAACAAATTCCAACTAACTGTGCCACCACATTGTGTGTTACACAAAACCCTTAATTTAAATCGAAAATCGCATGGAGAAAAGATGAAGACTCTATCGATGTAACATTTTACAACGAACTCTTCATGATCTCTGCTTGCGAGAAAACCATGTCATCAGTACTTACTCTAGTACTCTGTGACATCTTTCACTGTTGTCCCATGATCAGTAATTTGATCACTTTGGTATCCATACTCGCAACACCTTGGGAGTATCGGACATATCTGGTTGTTTTACATACCATGGAATACATGATTAATCCAAACACAAAAGTGTGTGGAATCTGCATCATGTATTTTACTCATCAGTGTTTTGGGACACCGAGTCTTGCAAAAACTCTTTCCATGTGACTTTGGCAAGAATCACTCCTTGGCGTTTTAAATGCTAAAAGGTTTTAGCATCTTGTCAATATGTATTCATTGCTTAGCCCCATTAGGTAAATCTATCTCCATAGATCATCATGCCTAATATTGAGGCTATTTAGCCTAAGCACTTCATCGAAAAACTATTTTCAAATGAAGTCCTAATTTGTGTCAAGAAATTTATTTCCAATTACCAATGTGCCAAGCACATAAGGTTTTTAGAAATATTATTACGCTCCCACTTACTTTCTTGAATTACAAGCATCTTCGTTACCCATTGATGAAGTCAAAACCCCTTTGACCATTTCATCAAAACACGAAGATTCCAACTCCATTTTGCTCTCTTCTGTCCATTGCTGGAACTCTGAAGTTTGCATACCTACTAGCATCCTCTGGATCGACAAATTACTTTGGACTGTATCATATACAAGTCCTAGCTTTCATTTCCATCAGATGGAAATCCTTTTATCATCCATGTTTCATATCTCATGATTGAAATATGTATTAATTGCTAGTTCAACCCGAACCGACTTTAAGCATCGCTACGATGAAAACAACCTCATCGTAATTATTTTCAACAAGTCGAGCTTTATGGATAAAACATTTTATCCGTATCAGTTTTAAGTTCCATAAATATTCGTTAGACTCTAAGTCTTCCGAAAGGTGTATCAAGGTTTTAATCTTGAATCACTTATATGGAAACTAACTCGGGTTGTATTGGCATTTAGCCAATTCCGGAGTCAGGGCCCATCAACGCTTCCTTGTGTATCGTAGGTATAATGTTGTCTAACAACAATATCTCGTTTGCGCACCTGAGAGGTTTGCACGAGCCTTGCCTACGTGGTTCAGCTGCAAGTTCGACCGAAGTTCATACATTTTATTGTAGAGACTTCTGTATCAGTCGCAGTAGGAAACTCTGGAATTTCTTCCAAGGTCTCTTTCCTTTGATCTGATGAAGATACTGTTTATCTCGTCGAGTTGCACTATTCTCCCACTCACCTTTTAGAAAGAACCATTCTCTTTAAAAGCACACCGTTTCGCGGCAAAACTATTTGCCTCGGTATAGTGAGGGAGGAATACCCAACATTTTGGTATAACCTACAAAGTAGCACTTGTCTGATTTGGAATAGGTTTGTAACCTTTTACACAAGCCCCATATTCCAAATGTTAAGAAAAGATATAACATGGTTGGGCGTACCATACCATGGCTTCATTTCAACAGACCCGATGTAGCTCTTTTCAGTGTAAAAGCCGCAGTCTCTAAAGCATCACTTTAAAAGGGATAATGGCAAATTTATTTATGTCATCTTTGACCTTACCATGTCATAAATGGTTTGATTACATCTCCACGGACTTTCCACTTGCAGTGGTGTTCCGGGAGGTGCAAGTTTATGAAACCCCTTTCACAACTCATCAGACATTCGCTAAACATGTAACTCAAATATTCCTTTGTGCAATCAAATTGCAGAAACATAATTTTCTTGTTACAATAACTTCTACTTCATTTTTGAGAACCTTTCGAATGATTTCAAAAGATCCAGACTTACGTCTCATCAAGTAAATATCCATATATCTACTTGAGTCATTTCTGAAGATAAATAAATCCACCACTAACAACACTTATCGGACTACACACATCAAATGTATGATCACTAATAAGTTTGTTGTTCGTTCCTTATGGCCTGTGAACGGTATTTTAGTCACTTCACTTTTCGGAGGAAAGTTGCAAGTGTCAGATGATTCAAAATCAAAAAGACTTCAAAATCCATCATAATGGAATTTTCCATGCGGGTTTCTCCAATGTGACCAAATGTAGTGCCACACTTGTGTGGTATTCTTTTAGTCTTGCGACATTTAGCGTCAGTGTTATGGATGTATCATATTACCCTCAATATTCATAACATACGTCCCATCGATGATGGAAGTATGGCCCTTATGTTATTCATAATACTTAACAACAATTGTTGTTTTTATGAACAACTCTTTTGCAACAAACATTGTGCAATGGGCTAGAGTGTATGAAACTCTAAAATGAATTATGAAAGTAAACCCAGAGGTATTGTATTATTATCAATATTCATAACATACATCTCATTCATAATGAAAGTATGGCCCTTGTGTTATTCATAACATCGAACATAAAAAGTTCTCTTATGAACAACCTTCTTGCAAGATGCCTTATGCAATGGGATAGAGTTTGTAAAACTCTAAATGAATTATGAAAATAAATACAGACGGCAATACACCGATGGAAGGTATAGTAACATTTACTATGTTCCCTGTGTATACCTTAACCTCATTTCTAGCTAGTCTTTCAGGCCATAGTAGTTCTTACATCGAGTTGCAACAGAATGCAATCGAGCGGGCATTTTTGTGATGAACTCACAATACCCAAGAATTAGTGATTAACATGTTTAACCATAATTCGCAAGAACTATATCTTTGACCAGCCTTCTATACATCAAAAACTTGTATGACATTCATACATGAGCTGGATATTCCAGTCTTCTTTCCTTTTGCCTTTATACTTCTAGCAGTTTAACTTTTAGTATTTCTCCTACTCTCAGAAGAAGCACCCAACTTAAGAGTGGCATTAGCCCCGGACTTCCTAGGCGTGTAAGTCATACTAACACCCTTTGGACACTTCCTTTCTCTTTAAGTTGTTGTTTTATTCACCTTTCATTATATGACAGGCGTTCTTCTGGATCCCTTTCCCAACAGTCAAATGCATAGTAAACACTTTTACTAATACTTGCAAACAAACATTGCTTTGTTTGTATCTGAAAATAATTTTCAGTTCCATGAATATCATATAACTATCCCAACTTTCGAAGTTTGGGTTTCATGGAAGCAAACATATTCCACTTGACCGTAACAGAATTCTAGCTTTTGGATCGAAGGACGAGAGTCACATGATCCATAGCATTAGCGGGAGGATACGGAAAGCATGCGATAGGACAAAGTCCTTCTCGGCACTTTTGAGGACAATCCTCATATTACGTTACCAATCGTAAAGTTTTAACCAGATATTTAACAGCTATTCAATTTTAACAGGGAAGGTGGAAACGCGAGCCATTATTCTACAACTATTTTGCAAGAAACACTTAGACAGTGTTCATAATTAATTGCACTGAGAATTAAACATGTTAATTCAACAGTGCGCTCCCACTCAAATCAATATCTCTCATAATTGATTTAGAGTGATTCAAGATCCATATTTCTATTCGATGCCATTGACGGGTTCATCACTGATGACACGAATTTCAATCGGTAGGCCAACTTGCCGATCACATCTCTATGTGATTCTTGTTCATCTTTCGATGGGCGTGTTCCGAGCTCAGGACTCTCCTGCCTGAACGTCAAAGACAACCAAGTGATCTTGCTGCGAGGTCTGACCTCACCCGCCTCATTCCTCTCGATTCGTTCGTGCTCATGTGTACATGGCGCACCCCGAAAAGATACGAATTTCAGACGGTGCTACACTTGGGTGAACACTAACTACTTTGATATTTTAAGTGAGAGATCACCCTAATAAAAAGCGACTACCGCGCAATCAAGAAGGGTGTATCATAAGGGATAAACATCTCAGGAAATTCATAATAGCATGATATGGTATAGCCCTTTCTGACGGAGAAGTATTTCATTTCTTCGTCTTCGGCATTCGCGTCGGTGTTCACCTTCACGAAGATTGCCACCACCCTGTTGATGCACCAGATAATATTGCTATCTCTATAGCTAATAAAATAAGGCATTACAACAAGGTTGACACGCAGGTCATTAAAGTGCAATCATATGGCTCCAGCCATCATGCCCAATCATGACACGCAGGTCATGTTAATCAAATTACATCATATAGTCATCTCATACATAATCGAATTAGTATGAGCACTGCTATACCACATCACATGCACATCCTGCAAAACCAAATTAGACGCCTCTAATCGGTTTATGCAAAATTTATTTTACGTGGCTTCTAAGGTTTTGACTTAAACCGCAGCTACCAACATTTTATCATCAAGTATGATTATTCAGGTTGCTAGATTAACATCTCGGGGTATATGAAACACGGGATAATCAAATCTCGAGCCCCATACTAAACTTCGTCATACGCATGACCCCCGTGCAGATCATATCTGCAATGCCCTTTCATCTGCGAATTTCATCTTTCTTTTGACTACGGCAGAACCCAAAGAACTGATAGCACTTCCATGATCAATCAGGATCACGGATTGCCAGAACTTTGTCAAATTCCACCATGCTGTCTCGAGATTGAGCAAACGCAAATTCTAGGGAAGCAACAAGAACCTCGGGTAACAGATTTCATCTGTCACCCGCATAAATAATTTTCAGCAATAGATCTCATCTACTACCTAATTATATTATGCAATACCCATACATCTCCATGTATTCTAGATCGAAACCTGCATCTACGCATAGCACGGCTCTTGATGCCACTGTAGGGAACGCAGCAGAAAACAAAAAATTTCCGACCTACGCACCAGCCCAGGACCACTATGGAGACTGCATACATGGTTTGATCTTTTTCGTTACCGACTCGTAGCGCAGCGGGAAGTAGAGTCGATGACGATCGGCGGTGCAGATCCCCGCAGCTAGGATTTACAACCTCCCAACCGCGAGGATGTATACCCTCATCTGCTCCTCAGACAGCCCTCCGGGAGGCGGTCGAACAGCCCCCCGGACGGTGTCGCGGACAGCCCTTCGGGAGGACCTTCGAAACTCGAACGGTCACTCGGACAGCCCTTCGGGAGGACCTTCGAAACTCGGACGGTCACACGGACAGCCCTTCGGGAGGCACTCACGAACTAAGACCGAAACTACGATCTCTCTACAGAGTTGCACACATACGGTGTCATCTATCCGGCAGGGCTTCGCCGTCCAGAACTAGTTCCTGCCGGAACCCAGACAGCCTTACGGCTCTACGAAACTCTTTTCGTGGGAGGGAGAGAAGAAGCCAGATAATGCATGGCATGTGTATGAGAGCAAGGGATGAGTGTGGAGGGCTGCCCCTCCACCTCTATTTATAGGAAATCCCAAGGGGGTAGGGTAGTTTCACAAAAAACCCAAAATGCACATGAATGAAGTCCTTCCACAAGGACCTAGGAGTGAAACCAAGGAACAAGAGGGTCCCCAAGGGGGGATACCCCATGTGGCCGGCCACACCCCCATGAGGGGCCCAAAAAATGGCTCCTATCCATCCATGTCATCCCCAAGATCTTTTGGAGCAAAGCCCCAAAAGGTGGCTTTCCATAAAGTAACCATAAAGCTGATTTTCACTATTCACGACGACATTTTTCAGCGTCTGATCGAACTGAAAATATTTATGTGGGCTAAGAACATTTCCAGTACCCACTAAAATGATTTTCAACGCGTTCCGAAACAATTCCGGTTTTAGTGATTTTCATCTGCGAAACGCATCTGAAGTGGCTCCGGCAGCTCCGGAACATTTCCGGTTTTTATCTCAGAAAATTCCAAAAAGCTTCCAGAATGATTCTGGCATCCTCCAAGAATTATCAGGCATGTGCCGAAACCAATTTGACTTAATGGTGTATCCCGAAACAACTTTTCGGTATCATCGAAACTTATCCGATGACCTCTCTCTGCGGTACGATTCCGCTGTCCGAAACTTTTCGGTGTCCGAAACTTTTTCGGTGATTTTCTCTCAGACTCCCTGTCTAGTATTCAGCAGATAGATGACCCTTAAGCGTGTGACCCTATAGGTTCGGTGAAGTATAGACATGACCCGGAACCCCTTCCGATCAATGATCAACATCGGAGCCGTGGACACCCATATTGACCCCTATACCCACACGAATAAATATTCGAGTGAACCTCCAGTTGCCGTGTGCTATTCCTGTTGCTTCGCGATATGTTACAAATACCCGAGGTGAGACATGTTGGCATTCCCGTGGATCAACAACTTGTCCACTATGCTAGTTACCTCGTTACCGGTATTGTTCTCTTTTCTCGTTATCGTGTTCCGGCATCCCCGTGATCAAATCACAAAGTGTCTGGCCAGACGATGATGGATACCGTAACACCGAGAGGGCCCAGAGATATCTCTCCATCGTCGGAGGAGCAAATCCCAATCTTGAGCTATCAAGTTACTTGACACACTTTTCCATGAACCCGTAAGCCGCCGTAATAGCCACCCATTTACGGATGACGTTTAACAAACCCCAAAGTTCATGAAGCAAGCATGAAGAAACTCGATACTCTCATGGTCTAAGGAATCATGCAAACGTTAACCATCTCTGTGTTATGTACCAATAAACTTGTGACGAATGAATCTCATAGCATAACATCAATCCGGGTCGATTCAACACAAATGTTCTCTTAACATTGTGCCCTCAAAGTTGCTGGCATAGACATGCCCATGACCAGGAAAACAGAATCATCATGCAACACTTGAGCTAGTCTTAGAGGCCAGACTAGGAATACTTCTTACCGTTTATTATTCCACACGTGCATATGAGTCTTCCTCCGAGCCTCGTGGATATTGCAGACTCGAGAATCATTGCAGTTATAGCATGGAACATAAACATAATTATGAACTCGGAGATAAATAATATCATTTATTATTGCCTCTAGGGCATATCTCCTACAGACTCCCACTTGCACTAGAGTCAATAATCCAGCTTATGCTAATGCACTTCACACCTGTGGCACACCGGTGTAAATATGCTTCGCTTGTGGTATAGCCTGATGTCCAACGGATCTAACGACTTCAGTTCCGTGTGTATCTTTGCATGTCCTCACGTTTTCACAAAATTCATATTTTGTGTGGACTTGGCTTTGTATGTATGTGAATCACAGGTCGAACCTGGATTCCTCAGACTGAGTTATGGAGCAACTACCTGCAGTAGTGTCCCATTGTCAAAAGCCATCTTGGAACTATACTAAGTTCATGAATGAACTATATGATTCAACATCTTCTTTGTCGCTTCTAAAGCGTCAACATACTTAGCCCTTGTTATAGAATTCGCCACAGTAACTAGTTTGAACAAATTCCAACTAACTATGCCACCACATTGTGTGTTACACAAAACCCTTAATTTAAATCGAAAATCGCATGGAGAAAAGATGAAGACTCTATCGATGTAACATTTTACAACGAACTCTTCATGATCTCTGCTTGCGAGAAAACCATGTCATCAGTACTTACTCTAGTACTCTGTGACATCTTTCACTGTTGTCCCATGATCAGTAATTTGATCACTTTGGTATCCATACTCGCAACACCTTGGGAGTATCGGACATATCTGGTTGTTTTACATACCATGGAATACATGATTAATCCAAACACAAAAGTGTGTGGAATCTGCATCATGTATTTTACTCATCAGTGTTTTGGGACACCGAGTCTTGCAAAAACTCTTTCCATGTGACTTTGGCAAGAATCACTCCTTGGCGTTTTAAATGCTAAAAGGTTTTAGCATCTTGTCAATATGTATTCATTGCTTAGCCCCATTAGGTAAATCTATCTCCATAGATCATCATGCCTAATATTGAGGCTATTTAGCCTAAGCACTTCATCGAAAAACTATTTTCAAATGAAGTCCTAATTTATCTCTCAAACCGTGCGTCCAAATCTCAAACCGCTTTCACCATTGGATTCCTCGCGTCGAGATCTTCAAAACTAGATCCCATATTGATAGGTTTTGACGAACTTAACTGGACGAAAAAAAACAGGACGGAAAAACCGAACCGGGAGCACGGGTTTTTTCCCTTTTCGAAAGAGGCGCACCCGTGCCTCTCAAGAAATCACAACTGTGCCTCTCGCGGAAGCAAAACCGTGACTTTCGCGGAAGGAAAAAAGAGAAAACGCATATTTTTTCCGTTTCCGAGGAGGCACGGCCGTGACTCTCGTGAAAGCACAACCGTGCCTTTTGCGGAAGCAAAACCGTGACTCTCATGAAAGGAAAAAAAAAAGAAAACGCGTTTTTTCCCTTTTCGAGAGGCATGGCCATGACTCTCGCGAAAGCACAACCGTGCCTCTCGCGAAGCAAAAACGTGACTCTCGCGAAAGAAAAAAAACAGAAAACGCGTTTTTTTTCTTTCCGAGAAGCACGGCCATGACTCTCGCGAAAACACATCCGT
This sequence comes from Triticum aestivum, assembly GCF_018294505.1. Lineage (NCBI taxonomy): Eukaryota > Viridiplantae > Streptophyta > Magnoliopsida > Poales > Poaceae > Triticum > Triticum aestivum. The sequence goes on along the minus strand of NC_057814.1, from coordinate 55,290,658 downwards.
GCCTCTCGCGGAAGCAAAACCGTGACTCTCGCGAACGAAAGAAAAACGGAAACACATTTTTTTCCCTTTCCGAGAGGCACGGCCGTGACTCTCGCGAAAGCAAAACCGTGCCTCTCGCGGAAGCAAAACCGTGCCTCTCGCGAAAGGAAAAAGAAAAAGAAAACGCGTATTTTCACGCAAATTTTTTTCCAAATTTTTTTGATTGAAAAGCTAAGGAAGACCGCTGGAAAACCAAAACATCGAAAAAAGCCGAAAAAAAGCCGAAAACGCGTGCGAAAAAAAAAATCCGAAGGGAGCGCCCAGAGCGCGACACGTGGCGAATGGCTGAGAGCGCGCCAAGTGGCGCTGATCGTTACGAGGCTCCCGAAGGAGCGCTCGTTAACTGGTTGCTCTCGAGTTAAGGGGGAAACAACATGTATTCCCTTGATCCAGCGCTAATTACTCGTAGCAGCCAAAGGAATTGTCGATGGATAGGGGGCCAGGCCCCTGCTCGTCCCCCTGTCTCACCGAACGCCTGCCAGATGGTAGCTGGACAATTAGTGACCGGTTTTATTGTCAATTGCATGTAGACGCTACCATAGTAACTAGGTGGGATTTGATTAAGCAATTTGAGAAGTTTAGAACAATATGGGAGCTCCGGTTTTAGATACTCTTAGGGTATCTCCAACGTGGTCCCGCAAATTTGCTCTGGAATCCGTCTACCAACAGGGTGTCCAGTTCACGGACACGGATACAGGAGGCGACCATCCAAAGCTAGGCGCATATGTCCATTTAAACTTCAAATGAATTTTAATGAAAATGACCAAATTGATGCAAACTCAAACAAACCGGACAATATTCATTTAAACTTAGATAAGTTTTTCATAAAACCGGACAATATTTTGTACGGTGAACTAAAAACCATAAAAAACCTAATCCTACACTACCCTGTACTTCACAGTGACCTCATAGACCGTGCCGGGCTGGCCAGCGGCTCCTCTGGCATCATCACCGGAGCCGTTGCCGTCATCGTCGTCGTCGGGCTTCGGGAGGCGGAAGGGTGCGGCGTCGCGGCAGGGCTTCCCGGCAGCCGCCTAACGCTCGCGGATGATTCTCCCCGCTTCCTCCTCCGTTGTGCACAATGCGGCCGCGGCCACCGATGATGTGGACAGGGCCTTGGAGGAGGCAGCGTTGGCGACATCGATCTCACTAAGAGACCACTTTTCGTTGTACTTGGCCATCTCCTGGTCGAGGTGACGAAGATGGCGCTTGCTCGCCATCGTCATGGAGTGATCCAGGACCTAGTTGTATGCCAGGTCCGGGTCCGCCGCGTTGTGTGGCGGCAGAACATTGGAGTCCATGAACTCAGACCGGTGCGCCGCGTTGTGCCTATCCCGCCGGCGTCGCTCCCTGCCGGCGTAATCCTGCGCCGTTAGGATGCTCCAGGACGACGAACGGTTGCCACCACCGAGATAGTGGCGAATGCGACTGCGCACCTTCAGGGTGATCGCACGGGATAAGGGCGGTGGTGATCGGTGCTCCTCCTTGACACAATGGGGCGGCGGAGAGTGCTGCTCCTCCTTCACGTGGCGGGGCAGCGGAGAGAGTCGCTCATGCTTGACGCGTTGGGGCGGTGAGAGGGGCTTGTCCTTGACGCGACGTCCGGTCTGGACGCCGCAGTTGCATGAGGGAGAGCGCAGGGGGTAGGTGGGCTCAGGCTTCACGCGGAGGAGCGTCTCCGGTGGAGCCACCGGGCCGTTGACATGGAGGACGGAGCGACAGAGCATTACCTTCATCTGTTGATCGTACTCCTCTTCCATGACGGTGAACACCGGCGCCGACTGGTCCTCCTCGTCGCCGGAGGAGATGATGATCTCCGCCTTCTGCGAGAAGCTGCCCGCCGATGAGGACGACAACCCCGGGGTTTGTGGGCGGCATCGCCAAGATCCTCCGAAGCGGCCCGCCTGCCGGCACTGAGGCCCACGACTTGCCCATCGCCGGAGTTGTGGAGGAAGAAGGGAGGGAAGGAGGAGGATGTGCGGAGCGATGCGGTGAGTGCGATGTGGACAGCGCCGGAGCACAGCTTATCAAGCCACGGCTAGGCCATGCAAACAGACGGTCAGCTGCTTCAATGTGGTGCAGCGGCTGAAATTGGTTCGTCAGGAAGATGCGTCCGCATTGAAGCGGCGACTCCCGAGAGGTCGCGTCGGTCAACGCCGCCCTTCCGTCCTATCACATCACATGACATCAATGTCGGCTGCCGCGTGCTCCGGGCCGGCCTTGATGCGGTGCGGGAAGCGGCGTGTGCATTGAAAGAAAAGCGCGGGAGATGCCCTTATGCCCTTATGTATAACAAATTCAAACGAGCACATAGTTTTACAACCTTAAATCAAGCCCACCTCTATGAACTTTTCTATACTGTACACATGTTTTCATTTTTTGGAATATCTCACATGCACACTTACACCCGGATGCGATAAGAATGTATATTAACTCGCGACCATGAAATATATCCAGGTGTCTCCGGTCTCGAGAAACACCTCAAAAACTAACCAGGGGGGGCTCCACTAGTACAGAAAGCTTGTTTCCAAACTGCTAAAATTTCCATCCTTATTTGCCAAGGCATCCAATAATAAACTGTATCAAAAGATTTAAAGTGTGAGGTCAGGTGGCATTTCGTGACAGAACAGAGGAGAGTAGTACGAGTTCAAAAGAATGAACTATTAGTCTAGTGTTCTCTCGGTCTTTTGCAATGCTCTGACGCATGTCAAATGGTAAAAAAAAGGTGAGATGAGTGAGTGCACTTGCACCAGAGTTGTAGTACAAACAGTACTTCTAGTTGTTACTCCCTCCGTCCCATAATATAAGAAACGTTCTTATATTTTGGGACAGAGGGAGTATTAATTAAAGATGTCTGGAAAGATACTAAGATGGAAAGCATGACCACATTATTCCATACATCATCAGATAATTAGTGCTTGCTCGCAGAGAAGGAAGCGCAGTACACCTGATCGTGGTTCGCTGAACATTATGCAGGGCTACAGACCGGCCGGCGACCGGCGTACACGGTTTATTACCTACTACTAATGGATCTATTATAGGCTACTTAGTGGAAGGAGGTGTTCTTGAGGTGCTCTCACGTCCTGGAAGGAGTGCTTCCTGGCCATGGAGAGGATGGTCTTGTCGGCGACGACGAAGTAGGCCATCCCGGCGACCGTGGAGATGATGAGCGCCTGCCCGCTGGGGTTATGTGCTATGAACCGAGCAAGGATTTCGTCGAAGAACTGAATGGCTACTTACAATGGGGACTGCGGCAGCGACGGTGGCGACGGCCGCGGCCTTGGCTCCCGCCATGGCGGCCTCTGCAGTTTGGGATCGACGTAGGAATGTTAATCAAGATCAAGTTTCAGCAGTCACATAAGCTGCAATGAACTTCTGAAGTCTGTCGTACACAGCTTATATGAAACCAGGATCGAGCCCTCTGTTTTATTCAGTACACGGATGTACATACATTTCGGCGTCAGATATTCATGCGGCAGCGGTTTCTTGGGACACTGACAACGACGCATACATTTTTTCTAGAATACGCGCAACGGCCAACGGCAGAAGCAGGATAATACTAGCTCAAGGCCTGAAGAATGCCGGCGGACGGGGACGAGCTGCGGCGGCGGCGCCACCGTGGAAGGAAGTGTCCTTGAGGTGGTCGGGGGCGCTCTCGTACGAGTGCCTCCTCGCCAGCGAGAGGATGGCCTTGTCAGCGGCGACGAAGTAGGCCATCCCGGCGACGGTGCAGACGATGAGCGCCTGGCCGGTGGGGTTCAGGTTCGCCTTGGCCCATGGCAGCATCCTCACGCTCGCCAGCTGCACGATACACAGTTCAGTTATGAAAACCGGACAAAAGAAAAACTCTTGCTTTCCTTATACATGAAAATCAGCAACTCCTGTTGGACGGAGGAGCTCACCGTGGGCACCGCAGACGCGACGGTGGCGACGGCCGCCGCCTTGGCTCCGGCGAGCGTCGCTTCTGGGAAACATTAGGAAAAGAAATGCATTTGTAGTGTCAGACTATCAGTACACGACCTGGCTGAACTGAACTGACCTCTGAAGAATTGGATCCTGCTGGTTACTAGGTACCTCTGGAGCAGCGTTTGGCGAGGGCGAGCTTGTTATCGAGGTGGGCGCGGGTGACGGTGGCCGTCGACGACATCTTCGCCGTGGTCTTGTGCATAAACGGCTCAGCACGAAGAGTGCGATGATCGAGCGAGATGAGATGAGATGGGCTGGCTGTTGCTTGACGCTTCCGGGACGAGGAGTTGAGCCAAGTATTTATAGCGGGCAAAAAGGTGGCGGCCACGCACGGTTTTGGGATCCAAACCGTGGGTGCTCTGCTCTGCTCACTCGTTTGGACTTGGAGTGATGAACTGCGTTGGTGGGCAGAGCACGCTTTCCGGGAGCGGCATGCAGGTTGCAGGGGCCGGTTATCCAAAACTGTGGTATGGGAATCCACAGGATTGGATGATGTTTGTCCGTTGGAGGGTGTTCTCCCTCGTCTTTCTTTCTTTCTTTCTTTACCCACCAAACTAAAGCCAGCAAGAAAAGGGAGATCTCGATCAATCTAAAGTTAGGCACAACAGTGCTGATCCGATCATCATATAAGGGCATGTACAACGGGGGCATCACCCTGATAGTGCCTCACCTCTTAAACTAATCAAAAAAATAAGGAAACCACCGTTTTGAAAAAATCCTGGCCAACCGGAGCCACACTGCTGTAGCGGGACCCATCGTCCTTCACATGCCTAGTATTTTTCTTCCTCTCTCTATCTCTCTCCTTGCATGCATCAGCAGAGCTGCCTTTTTCTTTCTTTCTCTCGCTTTTCACGCTGAAGAAGCTGGCTCTTCTGCAGGCTACACCTGCTAGTGCGAGGCTATATCTTTTAGTCCGAACCTAACTCCGATCTTACATGGACCTGCGGGGCAGCAGGTTGAGGCCACCCATTGGCCATGCCCTAAAAAAACGAAACAAAGCGGGTGCCGCCAGTTTCACTCGTAAATCGTCGGTCGGTCGGCGAGCGGCGCTCCCCGTTTTCGGGCGAAACCGGCGGCATCTGCTCCCCGGCCGGACTAGCCCTTCTCTGTGTGATGTGTGAACTGCTTCGGCACTTCTTACGTTTTTTCTGGTCTGGGCCTACCGATGTTGCATACAACACTCCATTCAACCCAGACCCTCAAACAAACCACAAGTATGCGGATCAAGTCGTTCAGATTCAACATGGACTCTTATTTGTCCTCAGACGCACCCACGTGTTCGTTTTCTTGCTAATCGGACGCAAACCAAGGGGCTTTGCGGGAGTTCAGACATGTGCCCCATAGGACTCAAACACAATTTGCCAGAGGCGGACCTACATAGTGCTGAGTGGGTGCCCAGGCCCCCAGTCAATTTTTGAAATTTCAGTAAAAGTTCCTTGTATTCTATAAGATTGTTTTTGAAATTCTTCACATTTGTACATTAAGTGCCCCCGCTCCTATTATTTGCCCCCACTCCACATCATTTCTGTGTCCGCCCCTGCAATTTGCCCACCCAAAATCATGGCGGAGCCCGCGCATTTGGAGAGGCTCGCACCGTTTTCACGCCAAAACCCGCGCTTTCCTCACCCTCTCTGCTCAATTCCCGTGCTTTTTGCTGTCTGCCACCGCATGGACCTGTATGAAGAGTTGTCGGAGCTGACGGAGGTGGAGGATCCAGAGAAGGGGGTCGTCCACAAGATCAACTCGCCGAATGGTAAGCTCGTCGACTTTGATCAAATTTATATGGAAAAATATTAACATCTACGATATTAAAGTTATACAATATAAAAATTATATTCATAACACACCTAATGATATTGATTTCGAAGTGTGAATATTGATTTTTTTTTATAAAGTTGGTCAAACTTTACGAAGTTTGACTTTGGAAAAAACAATCGTATATGCACAATAAAAAAGGACCAGAGAGAGTATTTACAATGCACACTTACACGCGGATGCGGTATGAATACATTTTATTTGACTCACGACCAAGAAAAATGTCGAGGTGCCCCGGTCTCTGCGGACAAACACCTCAAACCTACACACGGGGGTCCTCCACTAGTACAAAAGCTTGTCCCAAAATAGCTAATTTTTTCATTTTTCAGAAACATCCTTACTTGCCAACCCATCCATTAAACCATACCAGAAGATTCAACGTGTGAGGTGGCATGATGCTCACGTGCATTTCGGAACACAACAGAGCAGGAGTAGGGGGGTCACTGTTATCGGTCTTTTGCAATGCACTGACGCGTGTTAAATGATAATCGCAAACAAGAAAAAGGGTAAGATGAGTGAGTGCACTTGAACCAGAGTTGTACAAAATTAGAACTAGTAGTTTTTATTAATTCAAGATCTCCGGGAAGGTACTAGTAGTAAGATGGAGAACATGGCCACATTATTAGTGCTTGCTCGCACAAATTGAAGGGCTGTACACCACCTTTCAGCACTGCAACCATCGTCGCCTCGCCTGCTGGCCCTGTCGCTGAACATCATACGTTTCAGAACACACGTTTCCACGGGCCAGCGTACACAGTTTATTGGGCACTGGCTAATCAAGTGTCTAATTAGTTTTTTTGAACCAATCAAGTGTCTAATTAGTGGAAGGAGGTGTTCTTGAGGTGCTCTGGCGCCGTCTCGTACGAGTGCTTCCTGGCCATGGAGAGGATGGTCTTGTCGGCGACGATGAAGTAGGCCATCCCGGCGACGGTGGAGATGATGAGCGCCTGCCCGGTCGGGTTCAGGTGCGCCCTCGCCCACGGCAGCATCCTCGCGCTCGCCAGCTGCAGAGAAAGCCACGGAGGAAGAAGACGGTGAGATGCATGATTGTTGGCCCTTGCAACTAGCTGCGCCGGCTGAGAAACGCGTACTTACAGTGGGGATGGCGGCTGCGATGGTGGCGACGGCCGCGGCCTTGGCTCCCGCCATGGCAGCCTCTGCAGTTCCGGATCAACAGAGACATGTTGGTTACGATCAAGTTTCATAAGAGACGGTACAGAAAGCTGCAATGTGCCCTTGAGGACCGGCGCGGCATGATATCATTTTCGTTACCTTTGGAGCAGCGCTTGGCGGCGACGAGCCTCTGGTCGAGGTAGGCATCTTGACTTGGTGCTGAAGAAAGTGAACTAGTAGCTAGTGAACTCGAGTACTGCTAGCTGAGATCCGTAGTAGTAGTAGTAGTGTGAGTGAGGTGAGATGAGATGGATAGACAGGTGCGGCTCTCCGGCTGGATTTATAGGTTGCAGGAAACCGCGCAACCAGCGAGCAGAGAGGGAGACGATACGGTGGGAAGCGAGACCGCGGTTTTGAGACGAGCGGCGGGCGGGCGGGATGGCCGGCGCTGCGGCAGAGCACAGGTGGCGGCGGCTCGTTGGCGTTCGTCTTATAGAAAGCGGAGCACGTGATGGGCGGGCGCTCCACTACACTCTGCACAGGATAAGAGGAGGCATCGATCGATCCATCAGGGTTGGCAGGTCTGTCAGCGTAGGAGCATGGGCGTGAGTGCCGTGTCAGTCAGCGTGCACCCCGTTTTTGTTTGGGCGGGCGCTCCCAGTTTCCGGCCTAGCTAGCTCGGTTCGCCGCGTCGGCAATCAGGCCAACTCCGCCAGTGGTTGGCTGCAAAACCTTTTTTTTCCTAGAGTACGCCAAAAGCGCACCGTATTTTTCTAGAAGGCAGAAAAGTTGATTACAAGAATGGACTCCAACTCCACACAAAGAAACCTAAAGCCTGCTCTCTTACAAACCTATCCAGACCCTCAACTCCTACTCCCGCCGATTTCAATTCCATTGCTTTATCTCATCAAGGATAGTATGCACTAAACTAGTGGCTGGTCTCACTTGGTCGTCTCTATGGAACACCCTAGCGTTCCTTTGCTTCCAGAGGTGCCATGCGGAAGCGATAACAAAGGAGTCGAAACCTCTCTTGATCTTCCCATGAAAGGAGGCACACGCCCTCTCCCACCATGCCATGAATGAATCGTCTTGGCTTGGGATCTGAATGTTTGCTTGTAGGGCCTCGAAGCATTCGTGCCAAACTTGTCTCGCGTAGACGCACTGGGCCAGAATGTGGTCCACATTGTCCTCTTCCTGATCGCACGTGAAGCAAGGCGAAGTGGTCTCTTGCAGTCCGTGTCTTGCTCTGCGATCCGAGGTCCACAGTCGATATTGCGAGGTCAGCCAGGCGAAAATTTTACATTTGAGTGGCCCCACCTTCTCCATATTTGTGTAGCGGTGGCAGAGCGTGTTAGGCCAAAGCAGAGCCTCTTGTAGGTGGACTTTGCCGAGTAGGATCCGGTGTCATCACACGGCCAGATGAAATCATCAGGTTCCGCCTCATTCCTAACCACCGAAGCGATCGCCTGCTGAAGGTGAACGAGTTGAATATGGGCAATGAATGAGAGTTGGCCTTCGATGTCTAGCATCCAAGCACCATGGAGGAGAGCCTGCTGGACGGTTCGTCTGCTTTTGGTACGCTTATCGACCATGGCCGCGAGCAGGGGAGCGATGTCCCTGATGGAAAATCCGTGTATCCACCTGTCGGTCCAGAAAAGAATCTTTGAGCCCTCGCCAACTCTAATGAGCACCATGCTGTCAAACACTGCCTTTGCTTCCTTATCGATTATGAGATGCAGGCCTTGCCACGGCCGGCTGGGATCCGTTCTTCTGAGCCACTCCCAGCGAACCCGAAGTGCGGTGCAAAACCTTTGTTTGGTTGGTTGCCGTAGTTCCCCAGAGTACATGATACTCCCTGGTACTCCCTCTATAAACCAATATAAGAATATTTATAGATAACTAAATTAATATTCTAAACGCTCTTATATTAGTTTACGGAGGGAGTACTAGTTAGTTGATTTGCAAAAAAAATTGTTGATTTGCAAAAAAAAGATAAACAAGACAAAATATCTATCATTTTCAATAATTAAGAAAAAAATTGTCCAGAAAATTGGGCAAAAACCGTAACAACACACCTAAAAACTATCATCATGGAACATGACAATACATATGGCAGCGGCCGATCTGGCTACCGACGTAGACTCCAAATACAACCGAGAAGACTTCATCCGCCATGCATGGCTGCACACAGGCGTCATCATCATCACCTATCGCACTAGATCCAGTGACTCCAACTTCACCGAAGGCGGCCGTGAACAAAGCAATCATCACAAGTTGATGCACGAAACCAACATCTACTAATAGAAAACGGGTAAACGGGCATTAGAAACAGCCTCCGCAAGCGGTTGTGATCAAATAGAACCAAGTCACCTGTAAAATGTCGAGGCGTCTCCGGTCTCGAGAAACACCTCCAACCTAAACAGGGGGGCTCCACTAGTACAGAAAGCTAGTTTCAAAACTGCTAAATTTTCCATCCTTATTTGCCAAGGCATCCAATAAACTGTCTCAAAAGATTTAGAGTGTGAGGTCAGGTGGCGTTTCGCGACAGAACAGACGATAGTAGTCTAGTGTTATCTCGGTCTTTTGCAATGCTCTGACGCGTGTCAAACTGTAATCGCAAACAAGAAAAAGGTGAGATGGGTCATGAGTGAGTGTACTTGAAGCAAAGTTGTACAAGAGCTGGTTATTAATTTACGATCCCTGGAAAGATGACAAGATGGAGAACATGCCCACATTATTACATAAGTACATCATCAGATAATTATACCATCACCTCGCCTGATCGCCCCTCTCGCTGAACATTATAGTACTATTTTTCGGCGACCGGCGTACACGGTTTATTACGCACTACTAATGGATCTACTATTATAGTATAATTAGTGGAAGGATGTGTTCTTGAGGTGGTCCGGCGCGTCGTCGAAGGAGTGCTTCCTGGCCATGGAGAGGATGGTCTTGTCGGCGACGATGAAGTAGGCCATCCCGGCGACGGTGGAGATGATGAGGGCCTGCCCGGTGGGGTTGAGGTGCGCCCTCGCCCACGGCAGCATCCTCACGCTCGCCAGCTGAAATGACAGGTAACGCATTCATGAGATATGTGCTATGAACTCTGTAACTGAATGGCTAGCTGGCTACTTAGGGTGGGTACTGCGGCCGCGGCCCTGGCTCCGGCCATGGCAGCCTCTGCAGTTTCGGATCAACGCAGGAATGTTAATCCAGGTCAAGTTTCAGCAGACGCATAGGCTGCAATGGGTGGGATATACGAGCAGGGCCGGTCCTAAGATTTTGGGGGCCCGGAGCAAAACTAAAATTCGGGGCCCTTAATACAAACACCATAACAATAGCGATCATTATATATATAGGATGCGGATATTTCAAACATAGGGCAAATGCACCAGAATTGTAAAAATTTATTAGAAAACTAAAGGAGTCAAAAAGTTTTGGGCAGAAATGACTCTCATGGTATTCTCAGCGAAAATAATTGCAGGCCCAAAAAATGTGAATGGTAACATTTATAGAGTACTATCAATTTTGTCTTTTTGTCCAGGATACCATGGTAGTCATTCCTTGGCGAAACTTTTCATGCATTTATATAGTACTACGCGAAGGCATCTTTGTTAAAATAAAAGTTTCACTTTCTTTTTACTCTTCTCATTACTTCTAAGATATAAAATTCAGTTCGGGTGCAATGGGACCAAAGACACATTGGCTATTTCTGTTATATATTGGACTGTTACCTGTTAACACTTGAATGCATCTAAAAGTATTATTTATGTCACGTAACCTGTACATATTACCTTAATATAATTCTACATCCCTCGATGCACAGCAACATGTGATGCAAAGTTAACATAAAATTAACTGGCGGACTGTGCCGTGCATCCAATGTGTTAAGAGTGTTCTCAGGGTCACTTACATTCACATTTTCTCCCTGTATTCCATTAGCTCGCCCATCCATAGCTACTGTCACAAACTCTATATTCGTCCAAGCGTCAATGGCATTCTCAAAATAATTATCAATAGCTCCTCTTTGTGATTTTATCAACTCATCCACAAATCCTTTCCATAGTTCTGAAATCCAAAAAACACAGAAGATCCACAAACCAATTATAATGAAATATTTTAATATAATTGACCTATATAGATAACTAATTAGTGATTGATGGTATTACCCGTGTACGTACAAAGGTTCCGTCCGGCAAGACAAGAAGTGGTTAACTGGTGATCGATTGATGCCCTGGTTGGATCCAAGAAGGAATTCCCTAGAGCTCTAGGCGCAGCATTAGAGAAGCGATCAGATCACACAAAGAGGCGCCAAGCCGGAGCACCAGAGTAACAATCTCTGCGTTGGCCGAAACTCTCCGATCTCTGCACCATAGCCGCCGCCGATTGCCGCTTTCGTCGCGTACAGATAGATCGTGGTCGCGTAGTTGCATCGCGAAGGAAAATTTTAGGAAACGAGCAAAAGAAGATGAAAGAACGACCGTAGATTGCTCCCGGGCTCCCGTAACATGTGCCCTTTACTATGCGATTCCCATACAGGCTGGCAATCGCATGTCGCAGCAGCGAAAAATTAGGCCATGGGCTACCGGCCGAATGCATGCATACTAGGCGTGGGGGCCCCTGTAAGGTGGGGGCCCGTGGCGGCCGCCCTTCCTGCCCTCCCTCAGGGCCGGCCCTGTATACGAGCAGAGCAGATGCTGGGCTGAGGCCGGAACTGTTACCTCTGGAGCAGCGCTTGGCTGCGGCGAGCCTCTGGTCGAGGTAGGCAGGGGTCACCGTCGACATCTTCGCGGGAGAGATTTGTGGCAGCCTGGCAGGAGATCCAAAGGAAGCGAAGTAGCTAGCGTGTCAGTGGAGCGTGGATGTGAGTGAGAAGAGATGGGCAGAGCAAGGTGGTCCGGCCGGATTTATAGGTTGCAGGAAACCGCGCAACCGGCGTGCGGCCGGGCAGGAAGACGACCAGACCGTGGTTTTGGTACTGGTGCCGGCGGGCGGCGCGTAGGTTAACACGTAGACGTAGGAGCATGTGCGTGAGTGCAGTGTCAGTCAGCGTTATAGCACTCCGTTTTGTTGGCGATGTGTGTGGTCTGGGCGCTCCCAGCAACCCGTCGGCGATCCAATTCCGAGAGCACCTCGGTACAGATCCTTTGTTTGGCGGGGTCGGCCCGAGCATAGTGCTTTTTTTTTGTGAAGGGTGGATTTTATTATACAAAATAAAGCATCAAGTGAATTCCATAAAAATGAGCACACATCCGGCCTATGCATAGTTAAGATGCACACTGTGAACACCAACATTCACACACAAAAAAAAAACGGCCGGCAAATACAAAGTCATATAAGACCAAGGCAATGCCCAAGCAAGAAAAAAAAATCCAAAAAGATCAAATCCGCGAGCGACAATCTAAAATAGTAATCATATCATCACCAATCATCTCATGACACCACAAGGACAACGAGGTTCTCAACAGCAACGCCTTCATGAAGGGAAGATGTTTTTAGTAGTTCATTTAAACAGCAAAAACATCTTATATTTTGGTCCCAAGGGCGTATACGTATATGCTCTTGGATAAAGTTGAGCACTTTTTTTCTAGGGAAATAATTAGATCGCCTGTTTTAATATTTGACTAACATCTTTTACGATCTATAAGGGTGAAGTCATATAGAAAGTCACGCAGATTTGGGGCTTGAGAGTAATCTTATTCTAATTTGGGGCTTGTAACACATGATCTATTCTCTTTTTACTTTTTTTAGAGTCATTCTCTAGAAATCCAATTTGACTCTCGGGAGCACGTGCTTCTGCGTGTGAAAAATATTTTTTGAAATGTCAAAAAAAAATACCAACAAATATATTTCATGTATTTATAGTCACATCCCAATGTTACCTGCAAAGTTTTGGGCAAAAGGCCAAACATTTTGGCTTGTGCAAAAAAAAAAAACACAATAAATATTTTTTTTCTCTAACGAAACACTACTGCTCCGTTTGGCATGAAAATTGTCAAGCATGCTTGTGACGCTAACACGAACATCAACAAAAAAATCAATGTTTTTCTAATATGTTTTACAACTTTTTTGCAGTACAGTTCATTGGGAGCGGTAGCCAAAACGCCCCTCCCATCTTTCTTTTCTTCCCTAATACATGAGGCATATCTTTTATCTCTGTTTAAAAATAACATAACATTTCACGTAGGATAGATGATCCAATATTATGCTTTTTGTGTAGGCATGTTTGCCTACACAGCTTGTGGCTTTTTTCTCCCTCCACTGATTGATGTGTACTGAATTTTATTACTCCTACTCACAATTGTTCATAGTAAATATAAGTATGGATGTGTGCATCGTTAAGATGAAGAGGCAGAAGCGAACGAACCTGTGGTTATTTGGAGGACGGTGGTATCCCAGCCCACCAAGATTCAAATTATAGATTTGACATTAGTGTTTGCATTTTTCTGGATTTATTTCAGCCTTTCCTGCAAAAAAATGATGAAGAGGTAGGAAACTACAGCTGCATATTTTTCCACACAAAAAGGCATCCCGATTCAATTCCGTTGAAATCTTGGTAATGTTACAACATCTACAGCTGCATATTTCAAAAGTGACCCCATATGTTCGCAAATGCATCCGGACGTATCTGCGGACAGAGCCCGCTCACCCTTCATTTATCTCTCGCTGCAACCACAAACCTCAAATCTCACCCTCGACTTTTTTGATACTCCATGATGGAACGTAAAATTAAACCACCTACTATATCATACATAGATCAAACTATCCTAGTTTTACTTGTCGTTGGAGATGAGACAACCTCCATGTCGGAAATGCCGGGTGGACAAGCCTCATGGTCGTTGGCCGCAGTTCACGACATCCCTCGCGAGCGATGGCAGCAGTGCGTCTAGCAGGAGGAGACTAACGCCCTGCTCACAGAGATCGAGGTGGAGGCGGACGAAGAGGAGGCACAAAAATCACGGACATCGCCAGTTCCGCGTTGATCGCGCCGCTAGCACAGTTAGTGCCCAACCGCAACGGCCACGAGGCCGATCCATCCATGTCCGGCAACGTCCACAGGATGAACTCTGGCCGGGAAGAGTAGGAGGTGGGACACAGATGTGGGCAAGTCTCGTGTCCCATGTCATATTCTTCCCCTCCGACAACTTCACTTCACAATAGTTTGCGGCCATTGAACTTGCCAGACATGGTAAAGACATCATGTGGAACACGGAGGCCTCCAGGACTGACGAATATTTAGACTGGGTTAAAAAGTGTTATTTGCTTTTGTTTAGTTGAAATGTATCTAAAATGTAATGAATTTCATCCAGTTTGAATGAAAATCGTTCGGTTTGTATAAACTTATCTAGTTTGTTTAAAGTCTATTTGAAATGTGTCTGGACGTTTAATGGATTAGCGTTGGATGGCCGGCTCGTAAACGGATATTGTGTCCCTTTTAGGGGCCGGCGTTGGAGATACCATTAATTAGTTGGCTCTTTTTTCATGCTCTAGCACATGTAAGATGAGTGATGGCAGATGAACCAGACTTGTACAAATATATTCTTTTAGGGGCCGGCGTTGGAGATGCCCTTAGCTTAGTCTTTTTTGCATGCTCTGGCACATGTAAGATGAGTAGTGATGGCAGATGAACCAGAATTGTACAAATACTGGTATTCATTAATTCAAGAAAATACTGGCTGGGTTACATGGTAACTTCATCATCCGATAAGTGCTTGCACGGATAGAAGCGCAAGGCCTGATCTGCATCGCCTCGCCTCTCTCGCTGAACATTATACTACTGTATCATTCAGCAGACACGTACGGCCGTACGGGTCGGCGTGAAGTTTATTGCGCACTACCCATGGTGGATTCAGCAGACATTATACTACAGGATCTACTGCCTAATCAGTGGAAGGAGGTGTTCTTGAGGTGGTCCGGCGCGTTCTGGAAGGAGTGCTTCCTGGCCATGGAGAGGATGGTCTTGTCGGCCACGATGAAGTAGGCCATCCCGGCGACGGTGGAGATGATGAGGGCCTGCCCGGTGGGGTTCAGGTGCGCTCTCGCCCACGGCAGCATCCTCACGCTCGCCAGCTGCAGAGAAAGGCTCGGAAGAAGAAGACGGTGAGACTGAGATGCATGATTGTTGTATGTTTGCAAGACAGCCGTGCCGGATGAGAAACGTGTACTTACAGTGGGGACTGCGGCAGCGACGGTGGCGACGGCCGCGGCCTTGGCTCCAGCCATGGCAGCCTCTGCAGTTCCAGATCAACGCAGACATGTGTTAGTGACGACCAAAGTTTCAGCAAGAGACAGTACGTAAAGCTGCAATGTGGCCTGGAGAACCGCTTGGTTTTGGTTACCTTTGGAGCAGCGGTTGGCGACGGCGAGCCTCTGGTCGAGGTAGGCACGGGTCACCGTAGGCATCTTCGTGGGAGAGAGTCTGGTGCCGAAGGAAGGAAGCGAACTGGTAGCTAGTGAACTCGAGTACTCCTAGCTGATATCAGTAGTAGTGTGAGTGAGGTGAGATGAGATGGATGGACAGGTGCGGTTCTCCGGCTGAATTTTTATAGGTTGCAGGAAACCGCGCAACCAGCGGGCGGGGAGAAAGGCGATTTGATTCGGTGGGAAGCGAGACCGCGGTTTTGAGACGAGCGGCGGGCGGGCGGGATGGCCGGCGCTGCGGCAGAGAACAGGTGGCGGCGGCTCGTTGTCGTTCGTCTTATGGAAAGCGGAGCACGTGACGGGCGGGCGCTCCACTACACTCTGCACAGGATAAAGAGGAGGCATCGATCGATCCATCGGGGTTGGCAGCGCATCTTAGGATAACACGTACCGTAGGTAGGAGCATGTGCGTGAGTACAGTGTCAGTCAGTGTGCACTCCGTTTCTGTGTGGGCGGGTGCGCCCTGTTTTCGGCCTAGCTAGCTCGGCTAGCCGCGTCGGCAATCAGGCCAATTCCGCCAGTGGTTCGGCGCAAAACCATTGTTTGTTTGGCTGGCGTCCTTCACCGGAGTACGTTAGGGCAATTCCAACGCGCACAGCCAAGGATGTGTGTTTTATCCGCCTTTTGTCCGTTTGGATTAATCGAGCAGATGGACGCGTCCGCTTTCTGGCTTAAGTCGGCTGGTGCATCTGACGGATGGCCGACCCATTTTCACCCGTGTCAAAAAGAAAGCAGAAGTTCCGAAACCACGCGGCCGAAATAAACATAATTGAACATTAATGACCGGTCAACTGTCGGCCAAAGTCTACTTAAACATTAAAAAAAACTAGCGCGGTCAGCGTGCTGCCCTTGGCGTCGTCATCGTAGTCTACTTAAACACGTAGGTAGGAGAATGTGTGTGAGTGTAGTGTCAGTCCGCATGCACTCTGTTTGTGTGTGGCGGGTGCTCACCGCAATCAGGCCAATTCCGCAAGTGGTTCGGTGCAAAACCTTTGTTTGTTTGGCTGGCGTCATTCCCCGTATTACATGATACTAGTTAGTTAATTTGCAAAAATTAAAAAAACGAGACAGAAGATTTTCCCCGTATTAATGCAGGAAAATTGGCAAAAACCGTAACAATACACCCAACAGACTATCATCATGGAACATAACAATACACATGGCAGCGGCCAATCTAGCTACCAACGTAGACGTACTCCAGACACAACCGGAAAGAGCAACCATCATCATCACTTATCGCCCTAGATCCAGCGACTTTGACTTCACCGAAGGCGGCCATAAACAAAGCAATCATCACAAGTTGACGCACGAAACCAACATCTACTAATAGAAAACGGGCATTAGAAGCAGCCTCCACAAGTGATTGTGATCAAATAGAACGACGTCGCGTGTAATATGTACACCGGAGGCGGTTAGAACAGCATAACCGCTTGCAGTAAGTATTGGAGGCGGTTGGTAATAAAAAAACTGCATCTACTATCGAAACCGCCTAAGCTTAGTGGGTAGCTCAGGACAGGGCCTTCAGTTCTCTTTGTCTACTGATCCTCTACCTTCACTTTAGTTTCCGTCCATTTCCCTTCCCTTTTCCAGTTCTTGGCCAGACCTTGTGCCAAACTCGGTCCCACCAGATGAATGGTTCGTAATTTTTGATTAATCGTTGGAGTTTCTGAGAACTCTTTAATTGGTATAGTATAGATAGATAGATTACACATATAGGATCCACAACAAACAATCCTTCTGTGTTCCGTCAAAGAGCAAAGAGTTGTATTCATATATGATTTTTTGATTGTTTTCTGAGGAATTGAGCACACGCAGAGAGTGGTTTACCCTGGCTCTGAGGGTGTTTTGGATATCCAAATGCAATATCGAGCTTTGCCAATGAGGTGCAAGTGCGGGAGAAAGACGTCGTTGATATACACGAGGGTATGTGTTTTATTTTATGCTTTTGGAAGGATGGTGTTGTAAGGGTTGGACCATTTTAATTTTTTTTGAACTCGGGAAGAGCCCAGAGTTAAATTAGATAAGCATGCAACATTTTACAAAAGGACCCAACAGAAAGTAGAAATTACAGTCCAGGTGAGAAACTTTGCAAATAGGACCCCAAAGGACGAAACTAAAAAGCAATCAAGTCCTTGGCACCTGCTTTGATCCTGGCCCGGATCTACCGCCGTCGGGGACGAGACCATTTTAATACATGACCTTGGCATTCATGCAAAACGAAACATTGTGCATCCCTGAATTCACAAACAAGCCTGTCAATAGTAGTTGGTTTCTACTAATTGGCGATATACTCCATTACCCCATAAATGCTTTAAAAAATTATGTTCTCTGCGAAAATAAAGCATGTCGCCATGACACGGACGATCTTGACACAATGTACGACCAACAGAATGATAAAACAGAGATTCCCAAAGGAACGCACTACAGACTCATCAGGTCAACGTGTATGCTTGGCCACTATTTTTTCTTCTTCTTAAATCAATGCGGCAAAATAATCTGGTTTTCAAAAGGACTAAAGTAAACATAAGCTAGTCTCTTTGCGCTATATTCCGAACAAGATATATAATAATCTCCTCCCATTTAATTATGTAAGTAACTAGTACAATAACTTCTTGAAAGTAGCATCACAAAAATTTAGGATTAGGTAACACATGAACCACATATATCATTTATATGTTAAGCTTACTACTTGGGGGAGAATAAAGCCACACATCAAGATACAATGGATGGTGCGGGTGAATTGGCCAATCCGCTAGCGAACCCGCAACAATAGATGTTCCTAGGGCAGCACACTGGATTGTACCCCACCGGTCTAGCAGCTGCATGTGCTACCGGTGCTGCCATTATCATGAGCAAGCAGACTTGCGCCATGAGAAAAACAATGATCACTTGGAAGATGCCATTGTTCGCCATTGCCCAAGAACAAAACAACAGAAAATATATAGTTATGCAATAGTCTGTCAACCAGTATGTTTTTGTGGTCACGAGGGGTACCGTTCAGTCGCCTTATATAGATGTGGCGGCATCAAGGTTATCCTTATCCAATTAATGTCATTAAATGATATGTTTCATTTTTCTTTGGATAATGGCTATCCTTCTCCAAATAAATGCCAAATAGTTCCTCCATCCCTAAATATAAGTCTTTTTTAGACATTTCAATATGAACTACATACGGATGTATATAGACATAGTTTACAATGTAGATTCACTCATTTTGCTCTGAAATCTCTAAATAGACTTATATTTAGGAATAGAGGGATTAAATCCTATGAAATGTCATTGCTAGTATACCGAAAAATCATCAATAGGCACGGTCATGTTGTCTTATAGATAGGGCTTACTCCCCTCATTTCAGAATAGAGTGCATATCAGTTTTGTTGATTACACTTTGATCTGGTTTATAAGAAGGAAATATTAACATGTACGGTAGCAATCAATATCCTCAAACCCATCATGAAAAAGTTTTCATATTATATTTTTGGGACGAACCGATCTGTGCCACCGCCAAAGTTGCATATTCGAGTCCTGCCACTCAATCTTCTGTATTTCGGTCTGGGCACTAACCATTGTGAAAAAAATAGGTGTATGATACTGCACGTCATCTCCATCGGTTGCCGTCAACTTTGCGTTGTTTCCTTCCATTTTGGACCCACCACTTCACCACATCAACTGCAGCCACGAGGAGAATCTATTGACCCTTTCGAGCGATGTGTGGGCCCCTCCGATGAAAGTGTGGGCCCCTCCGATGAAAGTGCAGGCCACTCTGATGTGGGCCAACCAATATTGGCGACAAGACTCTTTGAGTGTCCGTCGATGTGGGGGCCCGCCGTTGGGGCCATAATTCCCATTTTGCCCCTCCGATGCGTGCCTTTCCCCACTGTGGGCTCACTTGCAGTGCTCGATAGTGACACGTCCCTAAATTTTGTTGTTAGACACCCTTTTCCCCACCACTTTGAGTCATATCCTTTCGTAGATCTGTCACCGCCTCGTTGCTTCCACGGCCTCCATTCACCCGGATCTCGGCGGCAAGGGACGACGCCCTCTAGAGCCCGTTGAAAGTGGCATTTCTCCCATTTGGTAAAGAAATCAACCATTGTCTTGTGTTGTTTTGTGATTCCCCTTTTGTGTTTCGAATAGTGTGGTCATGCTATGTGAAAGGATCGATATAGTTGACTAGAGGGGGGGGGGTGAATAGGCAACTAACTATTTTTAGCTTTTCTTTACCAATTTAAACTTTGCATCAAAGTAGGTTGTCTAGATATGCAACTAGGTGAGCAACCTATATGATGCAACAACAACAAGCACATAAGCAAGCAAGAGATATAACACAAATAAGCTTGCACAAGTAAAGGCACGAGATAACCAAGAGTGGAGCCGGTGAAGACGAGGATGTGTTACCGAAGTTCCTTCCCTTTGAGGGGAAGTACGTCTCCGTTGGAGCGGTGTGGAGGCAAAATGCTCCCGAAGAAGCCACTAGGGCCACCGTATTCTCCTCACGCCCTCACACAATGCGAGATGCCGTGATTCCACTATTGGTGCCCTTGGAGGCGGCGACCGAACCTTTACAAACAAGGTTGGGGCAATCTCCACAACTTAATTGGAGGCTCCCAACGACACCACGAAGCTTCACCACAATGGACTATGGCTCCGCGGTGACCTCAACCGTCTAGGGTGCTCAAACACCCAAGAGTAACAAGATCCGCAAGGGATTAGTGAGGGGAATCAAATTTCTCTTGGTGGAAGTGTAGATCGGGGCCTTCTCAACCAATCCCGAGCAAATCAACAAGTTTGATTGGCTAGGGAGAGAGATCGGGCGAAAGTGGAGCTTGGAGCAACAATGGAGCTTAGGGTTGGAAGAGGTAGTCAACTAGAGGAAGAAGACACCCCTTATATAGTGGAGAACCAAATCCAACCGTTATCCACTTAACCAGCCCGCGACCTGCGGTACTACCGCCCCTGACAAGCGGTACTACCGCAAGGCCACACGGTACTACCGCGAGTGACCGTGGTACTACCGCTGCTACGGCAGGAACTAGGTCAGGCCTGAAGCACAGAGGCTGAGGGCGGTACTGCCGCAGGCGCGGTACTACCGTTCCCCCATGCGGTACTACTGCAAGGCAGGAATGGCCTAGCCTGGGAAGGGCGCGGATGAATAAAAATACATCCGTGCCTACTTCCGCTGAAAATCAATCGATGCAAAAATCTGACACGGTACTACCGCACATGGCATGCGGTACTACCGTGCAGGGAGCGGATGTAAAAAAGTACATCCGCCCCTACTTCCGCTCATGTAACTGTGCCAGACCAGGACTCACGGTACTACCGCGCGCATGGGGCGGTACTACCGTGTAGGGCGCGGACGTAAAAAATTACGTCCGCCCCTACAGCCGCATGAGCAACTGAGTCTGGTCTGAGGCCACGGTAGTACGGCTCCGTAGGAGCGGTACTACTGCGGGCGCCTACGGTACTACCTCAAAGGCTTGTGGTACTGCCACAAGGGCCTGCAGTACTACCGCTCCGTAGAGCAGTACTACCGCATGCCCCAGAATAGCAACACTTAGGAATCCTTCTCTTTGCATAGAAATGAGGAAAACGGAGGATGCTCCAAAGCACAAGGGGAAAGGTGGTGCAGAGGAAGAAAATGTGTACGTGATGATTCCACCCGAACCTTTCCGAAGCGAACCCCCTCTTAATAGTACGGCTTTCCTACGACTCAAATCCACCGAAAAGAAACGTAGAAAAACGCCGTCTTCAATAGTATTCGAGGGGCACCAAACCGTCTTGTGCCTAGCGATGAAACGTCTGAGAAACTCAAGGCACACGATTAGTCCGCAAAAGCATTGTCATCAATCACCAAAACACCTTAGGGATAAATATGCCGTTACAATCTCCCCCTTTTTGGGGGATTGATGACAATACGGGATTTGCACAAAGGGAAATAATATAGAGCATACGCAAACCCCTCCTCTCTAAAATATAGACGGGCTCCCCCTAGATGTGTGCAATCTAGATAGGTGCTTTGGACTGCACGGCACACATACTAGGATCAACACTCCCCCTATATTTTATAGACAAGGAATATCTTGCAATAGTAAGGCTAACACTAAGCAAGATAGCAAACAAGAGCATAACATAAGTAGCACAATATATCATAAGCTCACTAAGATAAGATAGAGTGCATATGTCTTACACCATATGAAGGATAAGTCTCACAAGCGAAAATCAAACCAAAGCAAACGAGGTTCAACTGAACAAACACAAACGAAGCAATACGAAAAAACGACTCGTAAATCCTACACTCTCTCCCCCTTTGGCATCGAGATGCCAAAAAGGCAGAGAGGACACCTACACACAAGGGGTGGCTCAGGCAGAGTAATCACTCCAACGCTCCTCGTCAGACTCGGCAGCGGGGACGGTCTCCTTGATGTCCTCCTCAGAATCAGTCCACTTGAAACCTTTCTTAGCCATCCACTCAGCCTCTGGAGTGATGACCTCCTCAGAACCGCCAGAGACTTCCTCTCCAAAGACCTTCATAATCTTCTTGTCGCGGCGGCGACTCTCCTTGGAGGCCACGTGAGTCCTGTATTGCCCCTTTGCTTGCATGCAAAACAGAGTCTTCATCTTGTCCTTCAGCTTCTTGGCCCACGAGGGCTCAGAGAAGCGAGGGGCAAACCCAGCAGCACGGTCCTAACCAGCATCCTCCGCCTCAGCCTCCTCCCCATCAACAACCCTCTGAGCAATAGTCGCCTCAGCACGAGTAGTAGTGTTGGCCCACTTGGGCTTGACACGGAGACTGGTGGACTCATGACGAATCCAGTCTGGAGCAAGAAACTCATCACCGGAGAACAGCTTCTCCCAAGTCTTGGAGATCAACAGAAACAGGTACGGTCCATAGATGGGTACCTTGCGGTTGAACACCGCGAACCGAAGCTCACACCACATGATATGTGAGACATCAAGTGGTTGAGACTGAGACACACGCGCCTCCTCGCACAGGAGCATCATATCCACCAGATAGGCATGTACCTTGTACTTGTCACCAATGCGAGGGAAAAGAGAGTTGCGGAAGATGCGATACATGATGTCCAGAAATGGGTTCAGCACCCACGTCGTCTTGCCACTGGGAAGTGTCTTCGCAACATTATACTGCTGGAGCTTGTTCTTGCTGGCTGACTCAGGGTTGGCATGAGGGCGAACACCAACGGGTGTGTTGAGCCCCTCATTAGGTACGTGGAGCAAATCCATGAAGTCCTTCCAGGTAGCAGTCAACTGACGTCCATTGGTCATCCAGGTCATCCTTCGATCCTCCCCAGAGTGAAAGTGAACTGAGGCAAAGAACTGGCAAATATTCTCAGGGTCAAAGTCCAGGTGGAAGGAGATCACATGTTCAATGCCAAACTGCTCCACCAAGTCCAGAGCCTCTCCAAAGTAAGCACGGTGCTTGTCCTGCCTCATGTGATTCATGTCAATCCACTTGACATCCACATAGGTGTTTTGCTTGGCCTTAATCACATCCAGGTAGATGAGGGTCTGCTGCTTGGTCCAAAACAGGTCATTGCCTCTGAAGATAGCACGGACATTCACATACGGGTTGATCTGCCTTTGAGGGATAAACTCAGAAAGAGGTATCTCGTCCATTCCCTTTGTGGGTTCCTTGTACTTGCTAGCGGAGGACTTGACATTGCGCTTGGGGGCACTGGATCCCTCTGGAGCTTCATCTTGATTGCGCAGACGCTTGGAGCCAGTGTCACGACTGGGATTAGAATGGCGAGCAGGAGCACCGGAGCCACCACCTAAGACACAAAGCAAAAAGCACACAAAAAAGCGAGAAGAATCAATGCATAGACCTCAGCAAGACAAGGGAAACAAGTAGAAAGCATACGTGGTAATTGCTAAGAAGAAGATTGGACAACAACGGTAGTACTACCAGTTCGTGTGGTACTAAAATTTTAGTACCGCTCCTAGTCGCGGTAGTACCGCGTGAAGGCGCGGTAGTACTGGGGCTCGGAGCGGTAGTAGGACCTTAGTACCACGGCTCGCGCGGTAGTACCGCACCTGACGGGCGGTAGTACCGCACCAGAGGTGCGGTAGTACCACACAAGCGGTAGTACTGCACCAGAGGTGCGGTAGTACCGCACGACGTCAGATCTGAACCACTTTGAATTTGAGAACAACCGCGAAAATGAGGCGGTACTACGGTTGATCAAATCTACAACGGGACAACATATCAAGTATAGTTTCTACGCAACACTACTCTCCTACATCCTACTCTTGCATAGATTTAGCCTAAAATCTCAAGAACACATGCATCTCCCCTAAAACCTAGAGGCAAAGGAACGAACAAAAGAGAGAGGGATTTGGGGAGAAACCTTGTTCCATGGCAAGAGGAAGTGGTGGGGAACGATCCCACCGGTCGGAATCCGAGGAGAGCGGCCGGAGACGGAGATCCGGCGAGGGTCTCCGGCGCCGTTCTTGAGGAGGAGAGAGAGGCGGCGGGGGAGAGAAACAGACGAATGGGTATGGGGGAGTTCGAACTCCCCCTGCCCGAGTCTTAACCCCCACGCGCACTCGTCAGCGCGGTAGTACCGCATCTCATCGCGGTAGTACCGCTCGGGCGGAAGTACCGCACCGAAGTGGTAGTACCGCTCCCCCAGGCGGTAGTAAAAAATTACTGCCGTGCTGGGTGCGGAAGTACCGTGCGCTCCACACGCGGTAGTACCGTGGCAGGCCGCGGTAGTACCGTGAGCTGAAGAAGATGCAAGTTCCGAACGAAAGAAAAAGGGTCTTTGCAAGGAAACTTCAAGCGAACGAGACACCACTAGAACACGCTCAGCACGAAGAAAGAAAGGCAAGAAACAACAAGGACCAACCACGAGACACAACCTCTCCAAGGAGAGGGCGGTGGCCGGAGCCACCTATGTTTGAGTCAATTGGTATGGCACCACGAAGGATTATCCTTGGGCCCGTGACCAAAACTCGTCTTTGAAGCACAAGTACCATAAAAAATGGCTAATGTGAAAGAGTTGATCAATTTATGCATAATGGGGGAGGGAGATTTCATTGAGAGAACAACACTCCCCCTATGTCCATGCCTACATCTAAACGAGACAACAAGTTGAGTATGGTGGGGTGTGCAAGGATTCAAGCAACATTGCTCGAGTCAATGATATTTAGCTCATGCTTTAACTCGCGAAATCTTGCTTCATCTAAAGGCTTCGTGAAAATATCTGCAAGGTTATCATGAGTGTTGACATAGTTGAGCTCGATCTCCCCTCGCCTAATGTGATCCCGGATGAAGTGATACCGAATCTCAATATGCTTCGTCTTGAAGTGTTGCACCGGGTTAAGAGAAATCTTGATGGCACTTTCATTGTCACACCAAAGAGGCACTTTGTCACAAGTGACACCCTAATCCTTTAAAGTTTGCCTCATCCACAAAAGTTGTGCACCACAACTGTCGGCAGCCACATACTCCGCTTCGGTGGACGAGAGAGACACACAACTTTGCTTCTTGGAATACCAACTCACCAAAGAGCAACCAAGAAATTGGCACCCTCTGGAAGTGGACTTCCTATCCACTTTGTCTCCCGCTCAATCGGAGTCCGAATACCCTACAAGCTTGAAGTTTGCTCCTCTTGGGTACCATAAGCCAAAGTTTGGGTATGAGCCAAATATCGAAAGATTCGCTTGACCGCCACAAAGTGTCTTTCCTTAGGTACGGCTTGAAACCGTGCACAAGTTCCCACACTCAACATGATATCCGGTCTAGATGCACAAAGGTAAAGCAAGGATCCAATCATGGACCGATATACCTTTTGATCCACCGCTTTACCATTGGGATCAATGTCAAGTTGGCACTTGGTGGGCATTGGAGTGGAAGCCGGCTTGACATCACTTAGCTTGAATCTCTTGAGCATGTCTTGAGTGTATTTGGCTTGGTTGATGAAGGTTCCTTCTCTTCTTTGCTTCACTTCGAAACCGAGAAAGAACTTCAACTCTCCCATGGAAGACATCTTGAACTTTGAGGTCATGAGAGCGGCAAATTCCTCATTGAAAGCTTTGTTAGAGGAGCCAAAGATAATATTATCAACATATAGTTGGCACACAAACAACTCCCCTTTGACCTTCTTAGTAAAAAGAGTGGGGTCGATTAGCCCAACTTCAAATCCACAGTCTTGTAACAACTCGGTAAGGTGGTCATACCACGCACGTGGGGCTTGTTTAAGGCCATAGAGTGCCCTATAGAGTTGATACACATGATCGGGAAAGTAGGGATCCTCGAACCCGGGGGGGGTTGCTTGACATATACCAACTCATTAATAGGACCATTAAGGAAAGCATTTTCACATCCATTTGTTGCAACTTAAAGTTGTGATGAGAAGCATAAGCAATCAACAAACGAATGGATTCAAGGCGAGCAACGGGAGCAAAGGTTTCACCGTAGTCGATACCCTCGACTTGGGAGTAGCCTTGTGCCACCAACCTTGCCTTGTTGCGAACAATGGTCCCATGAGCATCTTGCTTGTTCTTGAATATCCACTTGGTTCCAATGACATTGTGGTTCCCCGTTGGCCTTGGCACCAATCTCCACTCCTTGTTGTACTCGAAGTTGTTGAGTTCTTCATGCATGGCATTAAGCCAATCCGGATCTTCGAGTGCCTCATATACCTTTTGGGGTTCAACACAAGAGACAAACGCGTGATGTTCACAATAGTTTGCCAATTGTCTACGAGTGCTTACCCCCTTTTGAATGCTTCCAAGCACATTCTTCATAAGATGACCCTTGGTAGAGAGCTTGGATGCAATCTTTGCGGCACGACGCTCCAATTCCTCCTCGGAGGTGAGTTGAGGAGCGGTCACTTGATCATCTTGAGTGTCGTCTTGAGCTTGTTCTTTATCTTGATCTTGCTCTTGATCTTGAACTTGCTCGGAGGAGGGAACTTGACCTTGGGCATCACATGGTGACTCAACACCGTCTTGAGGTTGATCTTGCCCTTGGTCATGTTCATGAGGTTGAGGGCCTTCACTTTGTTCTTCGGAAGCGTGTGGGCCTTGGGTTGGTGATGGCTCCACTTGAGTGGAGCATTGTCCTTCTCCTTCGGCCACAAGGGGTTCCTTAATGGGTAGGATAAACCCAACTCCCATTCTTCTTATGGCTTGAGGAGGAATTTCATCACCTACATCACAAGTGCCACTTTGCTCCACTTGGGAGCCGTTATTCTCATCAAACTCCACGTTACATGTCTCTTCAATAAGTCCCGTGGACTTATTGAGGAAACGGTGAGCATGAGAGTTTGTAGCATAACCAACAAATATGCCCTCATAAGCTCTAGCCTCAAATTTAGACAAACGAACACCTTTCTTGAGAATGAAACACTTACACCCGAACACCCGAAAGTACTTGAGGTTGGGCTTGTTACCGGTGAGTATCTCATATGGAGTCTTGTTCAATCCCTTGCGGAGGTAGAGCCGATTGGATGCATGACACGCGGTGTCGATGGCTTCGGCCCAAAAGTTATATGGAGACTTGAACTCCGCCATCATGGTCCTTGCCGCATCCATCAACGTCCGGTTCTTCCTCTCCGCTACACCATTTTGTTGAAGGGTGTATGGTGCGAAATATTGATGCTTGATCCCCTCATCACTAAGGAACTCATCCAAGGTGTAGTTCTTGAACTCGGTGCCGTTGTCGCTTCTTATAGTCAAGATCTTTGCATTGTGTTGACGTTGGGCTTCATTTGCAAAGTTAATGACAGTTTGTTGGGTCTCGCTCTTCCTCTTGAAGAAATATACCCATGTGTATCTTGAATAGTCATCCACAATCACAAAGCAATACTTTCTACCCCCAAGACTATCAAAGGATGGAGGCCCAAAGAGATCCAAGTGAAGGATCTCCAAAGGCCTCTTCGAGTAAATGATAGTCGTGGGAGGGTGAGCCTTCTCATGTAGCTTCCCTTCAATACAAGCATTGCGAGCACGATCTTTAGCAAAACTAACATTTGTTAGTCCACGAACATGGCCCCCCTTGAGAAGACTTTGCAAAGATCTCATATTGACATGGGCTAAACGGCGATGCCAAAGACATCCCACGTCAACTTTAGCCATTAGGCATGTCGCGGTCTTAGTGGGTCGCTCCAAAAAGTTAATCACATATAGACCATTCTCGACATGCCCCAACAAAGGCTACTTTAAGAGTCTTTCTCCACAAGAGGGCCACGGTATCAATATCAAAGAAGTGGCAAAAGCCCATGATTGCAAGTTGACGAATGGAAAGTAAATTGTATGCAAGGGACTCAACAAGCATGACCTTCTCGATCGTGAGATCATGAGAAATGACAACCTTGCCGAGTCCCAATACCTTAGAAGATGAGGCATCACCCCACTTGACGTTGGTGGGCATAGATGGAATCTTGTGCACGTCCACCACCAAGTCCTTGCTTCCGGTCATATGATTTGTAGCTCCACTATCGAGCAACCATGATCCCCCACCGGAAGCAAACACCTACAAGAGATCAATGCTTGGTTTTAGGTACCCATTTTGTAATGGGTCCTTTGATGTTAGTGACAAGGGTCTTCGGAACCCAAATATTCAATATACTCATGAGGAGAACCAACAAATTTGGCATAAACATGCCCATCACTAGCACGACACAAAACATAAGAAGGGTTAAAGTCGCCGGCTTTGTTGGAAGGGGTGGCATTGCCTGTCTTGACACCACCACCCTTCACATTGCTCTTCTTCTCCTTGGAAGCACCCTCTCCCTCCTTCAAAAAGGTTTGTTTGAGAGGGGGAGGTCGTTTGGTCTTGTCAGTCTTCTTCTTGTTCTTGGGCATGGGTGCGAACCCAATCCCTTCCTTGGCCACAACTTCCTTTTGATTGCTCAAAAGGTCGTTGAGGTTCTTCTCACCTTGAATGCACGACACAAGGCCTTTCTCAAGTTGCTCTTTCAACTTAGAATTCTCCTCAACAAGATGCACATGCTCACAACAAGGGTTAGTAGCATTTGCATTATCAATTAACACCATATGAGGAAATGTGGCTTTCTCCTTGGTTAGCTTTACTTGGAGTTGATCATGAGACTCCTTGAGGCTAGCATGAGCACCCTTCAAGACTTTGTGAGCCTTGTCAAGTATGTCAAACTCCTCTTTGAGTCTAGCAAGATCAACCCCAAGCTTGGCTTTCTCGGAATTGAGCACACGAGAAACAACAAGAGCATGATCAAGATCTTTCTTTAATTTAGCATGATCATCGTTGTGTGACTCCTCAAGAGCCAAACGAAGACCACACTCTTCTTCAAGAGCATTGGAAAGATCCGAAATCTCATCAGCATAGTCACGACTATGCCCCTCCATCTTAGAGATGGTATCTTCGTGAGCCTCGATCATGTCATTGGCTTCACCAAGTTGTTCCAAGAGAGCAACGAAGTGCTTCTTGGGTTTACCTTGAGTTGTTCCATAAAGACTCAAACTCATTCTCCTCCACACTAGATCCCTCATGTTCATCAATGCAATCCGTCAAAGAAGGATGATTAATGATGGTAGTTTTGATGTTGGGGGTTACCTTGTTGGTGGCTTTAGCCATGAGGCACTTGGCGGTGATGTTCTCATTGGGTGAGTCGAAGACTGACACCCGTGGAGTCGTCGCAATGGCAACCGAGGCCATGGCAACCGACTCACCATCTTCATCATCATCTTCATCCTCAATATACTCTTCTTGTACCACCAATGCCTTGGGAGGAGTCTTCTTGGTGAAGTTGTTCTTGTTGGGGAAAGACTTGGCTTTGTCCTTTCGGATGAGCTTGCCACCATTGTCTTCCCTCTTCTCATACGGGCACTCCGCAACAAAGTGGCTCACATTGCCACAATTATAGCAAGTCCTCACACGTTGCTTGACCCTTGCGCCACTTGAATTGTTCTTGTTGAAGTTGGGCCTTGAGTTCTTCTTGCTCCAAAATTGCCTTGAGGCAAGAGCCATGTGTTCATGATAGGCATAATTTGTATCTTCGGGGTTGCTCTCCTCTTCTTCCTCTTCGTCCTCCTCCTCCACATTAACCTTGGCCTTTAGTGCAAGGTTGGGCTTCTTTACTCTTTGAGACCGTAGCACCACATTGTCGGCGGTCTTGTCCAAGATGCTCATAGCAACGAACTCATCCAACACTTCACTTGAGGACAAGGTGTGGAAGTCCGGCCTTTGACGAATGACGGAGGACATGGCCTTGTGGTAAGGCATCATTGCCTTGAGGAATTTACGCTTGATCCAATTGTCATCCGTGTCCTTGCTTCCATGATCTCGGAGTGAAACCGCGAGTTTGGTTACCCTCCGATAAAGCTCATGAGGTTTTTCATCTTCTTTCATTGCAAACTCATCGGCTTCATCTTGCACCACTTCATAGTTTGAGCGTTGAATGCTTGCACTTCCTCGGTAGAGAGAAACAACTTGGTGTCAAGCATCTTTGGCCATGGAGTAGGGCCGGAGATGAGGAAGATCTTCGGGTGGAATCGCTTCTTGGATGATGAATAGAGCATTCTCATTGAATTGATTATCCACGGCTTCTCTAGGAGTGAAGTTGCTTCGGTCATGCGGATAGAAACCTTCTTCAATGACTCTCCAAAGATTAATATTCACATGATTTAAATGACGCTTAAAGCGATAGACCCAAGAATCAAAGTCCACATTCTTCTCAATCTTAGGGGCCGGGCCGGCATGATTCAAATGAGTGGAAGGAAGCGGTCCACCAAACACAAGTGGAGGTTCCACATGGGCAAAGATGTCGGTGCCATTTTTACCACTAGAAGAAGGAGATTTCTCGCTAGTAGCTTCCCCCTTGTCGGAGGTAGCATTCGTCTCCTTGTTAGCGGGATCACCCACTTTCAACGGTGCGGTGGAAGTTTAAGCCCTTCTATGTATTTATTAAACATGCTTTCGACCTCGGTCGTCATGGAGGTCTTCAATGTGTCCAAGGCCACATTGAATTCCTCACGAGAGACTGCGGTTCCCCCATCGGCCGTAGACGAGAATGGATTCACACCGGAGTGCTCCTCCGCACTGTCTGCGGTGTCAACCATACTCTTCGGACGGCAAAGTCCTTAATAAAGAGAAGAGGCTCTGCTACCAATTGAAAGGATCGATATAGTTGACTAGAGGGGGGTGAATAGGCAACTAACTATTTTTAGCTTTTCTTTACCAATTTAAACTTTGCATCAAAGTAGGTTGTCTAGATATGCAACTAGGTGAGCAACCTATATGATGCAACAACAATAAGCACATAAGCAAGCAAGAGATATAACACAAATAAGCTTGCACAAGTAAAGGCACGAGATAACCAAGAGTGGAGCCGGTGAAGACGAGGATGTGTTACCGAAGTTCCTTCCCTTTAAGGGGAAGTACGTCTCCGTTGGAGCGGTGTGGAGGCACAATGCTCCCCAAGAAGCCACTAGGGCCACCGTATTCTCCTCACGCCTCACACAATGCGAGATGCCGTGATTCCACTATTGGTGCCCTTGGAGGCGGCGACCGAACCTTTACAAACAAGGTTGGGGCAATCTCCACAACTTAATTGGAGGCTCCCAACGACACCACGAAGCTTCACCACAATGGACTATGGCTCCGCGGTGACCTCAACCGTCTAGGGTGCTCAAACACCCAAGAGTAACAAGATCCGCAAGGGATTGGTGGGGGGAATCAAATTTCTCTTGGTGGAAGTGTAGATCGGGGCCTTCTCAACCAATCCCGAGCAAATCAACAAGTTTGATTGGCTAGGGAGAGAGATCGGGCGAAAGTGGAGCTTGGAGCAACAATGGAGCTTAGGGTTGGAAGAGGTAGTCAACTAGAGGAAGAAGACACCACTTATATAGTGGAGAACCAAATCCAACCGTTATCCACTTAACCAGCCCGCGACCTGCGGTACTACCGCCCCTGACAAGCGGTACTACCGCAAGGCCACACGGTACTACCGCGAGTGACCGCGGTACTATCGCTGCTACGGCAGGAACTAGGTCAGGCCTGAAGCATAGTGGCTGAGGGCGGTACTGCCGCAGCCGCGGTACTACCGCTCCCCCATGCGGTACTACCGCAAGGCAGGAATGGCCTACATCCGCTGAAAATCAATCGATTCAAAAATCCAACACGGTACTACTGCACATGGCATGCGGTACTACCGCGCAGGGAGCGGATGTAAAAAAGTACATCCGCCCCTACTTCCGCTCATGTAACTGTGCTAGACCAGGACTCACGGTACTACCGCGCGCATGGGGCGGTACTACCACCTAGGGCGCGGACGTAAAAAATTACATCTTCCCCTACAGCCGCACGAGCAACTGAGTCTGGTTTGAGGCCACGGTAGTACGGCTCCGTAGGAGCGGCACTACCGCGGGCGCCTACAGTACTACCGCAAAGGCTTGCGGTACTACCGCAAGGGCATGCGGTACTACCGCTCCGTAGAGCAGTACTACCGCATGCCCCAGAACAGCAACACTTAGGAATCCTTCTCTTTGCATAGAAATGAGGAAAACGGAGGATGCTCCAAAGCACAAGGGGAAAGGTGGTGCAGAGGAAGAAAACGTGTACGTGATGATTCCACCCGGACCTTTCCGAAGCGGACCCCCTCTTAATAGTACGGCTTTCCTACGACTCAAATCCACCGAAAAGAAACGTAGAAAAATGCCGTCTTCAATAGTCTTCGAGGGGCACCAAACCGTCTTGTGCCTAGCGATGAAACGTCTGAGAAACTCTAGGCACACGATTAGTCCGCAAAAGCATTGTCATCAATCACCAAAACACCTTAGGGATAAATATGCCCTTACACTATGCTACTTTGCACAGGTTGGTGCCGCCCAATAGCTTCATGATGTCGTTGAAGATACGGCATGGGTGTCACACTGATCGCCTGCCCGATGGTAGCTTGACAATTAGTGACATGTTTTACTATCAATTGCCTTTAGACGCTACCATAGTACCTCAGAGGGATCTGGTTAAGCAATTTGAGAAGTTTAGGACGAATATGGGAGCTCCGGCTGTAGAAGCTCTTACGTAACAAATTCGACACACACAGTTTTACAGCCTTAAATCCTGCCCAACAAGAGGAACTTTTGTATATTCTACATATGTTTTTTAACTTTTGGAATGTCTTGTTAAAGTTGGAGGAAGCGTTGAACCCTTTGGCCTCTGTCCGCGATGTATTAATTTATTGAGAGGTTTGCCGTGGCAGAGGCCTATGTCGGGCTGTAGAAAACAGTCTGACGCTGCAAACAATACGCAGGCTAGGCCATAGGCCATTGCATGATCAAGTTTACCTATTTTTACTTTACCACTACGTGCCATTGCATGCTCCTATTTTTACTTTACCACTATGTGCCATTGCATGCTCCTTTTTTTACTTTACCACTATGTACCATTGCATGCTCCTTTTTCGATGCTTTGCATGCAAGCATTAAACACATTCAGCTGCGCGTGAAGGGCGCACGCTGGTGATGTCCACATGGGCAGCCTAGGAATAGTGTATCGATTTCGGTAGCGAGAGAGAAAAAAACGCAGCGATACATCCATCAATCAACAAAAAGAAATTCCCAAGTTCAAAAAAAAAGAAATCCCCGATTGCTTCCTTCGCTGCCCCTCTCTCATGTTTCTCTTCTCTCGATTCCCCAAGCCGAAGCCAGCCGCCGCCGACTCCCCAACCCCGACCTCCACTCCACCGCCAGCGGCCTCTCCCCCTCTCTCCCTGGACGCATATCCACTCGAGCAGCACAGCCCACAGTCAGATCCGCCCCTCCGTCCTCGCGCCAGAAACCCTAGCCGTCTGGCCATGGCGACCGACCGCAGGCACATGCCTCGACGATGGTGGTATGTTATCAATCCCTTCTCTCCTCCTCCTCCTTCTTCTCGCCCTCTCTGACCCCCGTCTTGTCTCATCTCTGTACTAGGGGCCACGGAGCGGAGCTTCCTCTGCCCGAGACGCTGCTCATGTGCTCATCAAGGTCCGCTGCTCCTTCCTCCAGTCCCAGTCCCAGGATAAGCAGCAGCAACATTAAGGTACGGCCCTCTCTCTTGATTTCCTCTTATTCCCTCCCTTTCCTTTCCCTA
Source organism: Triticum aestivum (assembly GCF_018294505.1). Taxonomy (NCBI): domain Eukaryota; kingdom Viridiplantae; phylum Streptophyta; class Magnoliopsida; order Poales; family Poaceae; genus Triticum; species Triticum aestivum. The sequence goes on along the minus strand of NC_057814.1, from coordinate 55,257,225 downwards.
AGGCATGGGATTTGCTTTCCTTGGTAGGTGCACGCATCTCCTCCTCCTTGCCATTTGTTGTGTTGCTCCATGAGCAGATAACTTTCTATAGTAGAGATCTAATAAGCTTCTGTTGATTTTTTCAGCGGAAAAAAGTTACATTTTCTTGACCATATCTATCCTTTAGTGAACTTTGTAACAGGCTATTCAAGCAGGAGTATGTGTAGACATATTTGTTGTAACTGATGAATACACCAATTTGGCTTCGTCGAAGTTTTAAAGTATTGAAAGTGGTGGTTCATTATTTGTCTATGCAAACTCGGATGATTCAACACTTCACCAGGACATGTGAGCTTGATCTTATGATTGTCCTCTGTATTTTATTTCTGAAATTCCCCTGCGTAGGTTCCTGATAAGATGTCAAATTCCACCGCCTAGGTTCTTGATAAGATGTGAATGGTCTTCTCCTTGTTGCCTTGCCTTTTCTTATGAACAGGTATCGCATGTTGAGTTGATCCTATGCATTTGGTTGTGTTCTCAGGCTGAGAACATCACAAGATTTTGATCCGGGCCACTCTGTAAGCCTTCAAGCTACCCGTATTCACATTATCTGTAGGATCAAATCCCATGTCTGTCACAGTAAAAGTGTTTAACCCACCTTGGGTGCCACTGACCTGTTAGGTTTGGACCCACATGCCATTGGTGCAATAGTGGCATAACTGTTATGAAAAATTGCAGTGACAGATAAGGATTTAACACTTAACCATACCATCTAATTTTAATGTATCCATCTTTTTGCAGTATGGCCATTTCTTCCCTGATCCTCAATATGAAAATGTGCAACATATTAACTGCTGTGATTCAATTCAGATTATCATAGGTAATTCGCATAATGGATTGTCATAAATAATTTGCATCATGTTGTACCAACAGACAAAGGGAGTGCATGGTTCTACTAGCTTATTTGTGTTCGAGCCTCCAACAGGCTTTGCATGCCCCAAGATTTGAAGCGTGACTTACTTTTTTGTGTCGACTGAATTCTTTTGTTACAATCATCAGTGGAGATTTCTAAAAAAAATATGTGGATTGGTAAGACTAAGTTCGACTATCGTATTTAATGGGTCATAATTTCTTATTCCCAAAGCAGATGTTAAACTAAAATACATGAGTTCATGGGGGAGCACGTCAACAAGGCTGCTGCATGAGTTCATGTCGTCGGCAGTGGCTCACACGTCAACAAGGCCGATGAAATCAGGGGGGGCACGAGTGGGTCCGAGGACGAGCACACTTGATGCTTCTTTAATTCACTACAGCAAAATACTACTTCTTGGTGGCGTATGGATGTCGCACTGTATGGATCTTGATCTGTAGTTGGATAGTTCCTGACCTCATTCCAGGAGGCTGGTTGGAGCCTGGTACTTCACTTTTCTCCTTACTGATAAATGCTCCTATTCATTAATTTGGTAATGCACATGAGTTGTTGCAAGCCAAGCGATAGAAAAGTTTGAAACTAATGCTGCAGGTGATGTTTCTTTTTTTTTCTTCTTCATGACATTTTTTGGGTTCAGCATGTTGATAAGAACTACTCACTCTGTTTCCAAATAAAGTCTTTTTAGAGATTTCAATGTGGACTAGATATGGATGTATATAGACAGATTTTAGAGTGAGATTCACCCATTTCCACTATATGTACTCCATATTGAAATCTTCTAACAAGACTTATATTTAGGAACAGAGGGAGTACTTTGTTTGTAGTCTTTGTACAACCTGCTTTGTTCAGAAGAATGTTCTATCAGACAACCATGTCTGATATGTTCACATGACTTCTTTCATGTGATCGTTCCTCACATTCCTTTGCTTCCAACTATTCCAGCCAACTGCAATGAAGTCCTCCATAGACAAGGGTTTGCAGAAAATGATCTTGGCATCCCAGATAAGCAGGTCGGGGTCAAAGCCAGTGCCGAGGGGGATTTCAATGGATTACCAACACGAGAAACTGAAATGGCAGGACCAGAAAAGATGGTCCCAGATCTAACTGCAGCCGGATGTGCAAGAACACATCAATGATCATCTGTGAGACTCACACTGAAATTTTGTCGATGGAGCATTATTTCTGCTATTTAGCTTCTAGAGTACAATGACTTGTACGTACAACTATAACAGCTAGCAGCATGGTTTATCCCCTTCTGGTTCTACTATTTCTCTAGAGTGATGGCATAGGAAGAGCATGTGTATATGTTGAGGTTAGTCTTCCGAAACTAATGCTGCAGATGTTCTTTCTAGACCCAGCATGTGTATTTATTTTATTTTTACTTCTTTGTGACGTTTGTTGGTTTGGCATGTGGATAAGAATTATTTTTTTGTTTATGAATTCTTTCATGTAACACCCCGGATGTAACTTTCCATATTTGTAACTCCAACTCTTGCCATTTTCGGCTATGTGTTATGATATTCTCTCCGTGGTCGGATTATGTTTTTTGTTTTGCATTTTGTTCATGTCATGCATCTCATATCATTTCATCATGTGCATCTCATGGGCATACATGTTCGTCTCATGAGTCCGAGCATTTTCTCCGTTATCCGTTTTGCAATCCGGCACTCCCACATGCACCGGCGCACCCCTCTTGTTTCTTTTCATGAACGGGAGTTGAACGTTTTCGGAATGGACCGAGGCTTGCCAAGTGGCCTTGGTATACCACTGGTAGAGCACTTCCATTTGGAGGTCGTTTGATGCTCCAACGGTTAACCTGGCAACCACAAAGTCCTTTTGTGTGTTGCAGCAAAACCCCCCTCCAAAAATTCCAAAAACCCCTCTAAGTCTCTTCCATGCTCTAGGTCGTTCGATCACGATCGTGTGGGCGAAAACCGTGCTCCATTTGGAGTCTCCTAGCTCCCTCTAGCTATATATATGTGAGACTCCCCGAAATTCCGGATCCCCGAAACCCTAGCCCTTTCCCTCCGCGCACCGGACACGTCCGCCCGGCGCCGGACGAAATCGCGCCGCCGCCCTCGCCCAATCCGCCGCCGCCAAGTGTCATCGCCGCCGTCCCCGCCGCCGCGGCCCGGAGAGCCCGGATCGGGCCCGCGCCCCCACGCCGCCGAGGCCCGGCGCCGCCCTCCGGCCGCCACCCGTGCCCGCCGGCACCCGCGCGCCCATGCGCCGGCGTGCCTCGACGCCATCCTCGCTGCCTCCTCCCGCCGCGTCCCAACCGACCCCCGCGTCCCCCGGCGCCTCCTCCTCCTCCCTCGACCGAGCTCTCTCCGGCGCCCGAGCCCGCTGCCCCGGCGAACTGCTCCCGATCCGATCTGGAAACTCTAGGGTTGACTCCCCCCTCCTCTAATTTCTGCCAAGTCTCGGATATTTTCACATACTGTGGCATACTTCATCATGGCATAACTCTCTCCATATAACTACGTTTCGCGCGTGTAATATATCGAAATGTTCTTCTCGAGATGCTCTTCATTTTGTTCCATTATGCCATGTTCATTTGAGTCCATCTTGATGCCAAAATCTCTAGTGCAAGAGTGCTATATGCTGTTACCTGCTGTTACTTATCAGAACATGAGGATTTGTTATTTGTTTTGCATTTAATATGTGCATCTTATGGGCATGAGCTCTACATGTGTTTTGATGTATGCCATCCCATCTTTACAGAGGTGTATGCCATGTATTTTTGTGATCTCTGTGGTGACTAGCACAAGCATGCAAACTAGGCTTTGTGATGTTTCTGTTTTCAGGGGCTTAGTAATTTTGCTAATTCTGTGACTGCTGTTATTTTGTTGCTATGTATCCATGTGGCTACAGAGGGATCCATGCTTCTTTTGATGATGTTCAGTAAGGATGTTTTGTAGATATAGTTGTACTCTATGCATCCATGTCCCTGTTTGCAATTAGGGAGTACCTAGCATGACTCAATCTTGCTCTACTTTTGTTATAAAATATTTCTGGCAGATTGTTTACGCGTTATTCAATTTTTCCAAGCTTGTTGTAGTTGATCCATTCATGCTTTGTATTTGTTCTTGCCATGGATAGCTTCATAAACTTGCCATCTTGCTGTAGGTATGCTTGTTTTGTCATGCATGGCTTTGTGCTGAGTGAGTCAAGCTCACCAAGATGCCTTCATAATGCTATTACTGCCATGCTCTGTTTTCTGCCAAGTCTGAAACCTATTAACGAAAGTTGCTATGTTTACATGGTTGCCATCATATCTTCTGCTCTTTTTTGGCTTATGGTCAGTAAGGAGCTTTTGTTCTATGCATTTAGTAGGTTCATGCGATGTCTTGTTTTGCTATGTTAAGTTCCTGTAGCATGTTGATTTCTTGTTCTGAACATTGCTACCTGATATTGTTTCAGCCATGTCCAGTAATTTCACCAAGTCTGTGAACCTGATATCTTTTGCACTTTTGCCATGCTTGTTTGGACCTGTTATGTTGTGATCTAGCCGTAGCTCAGTGTTCATCTTTTGTCAAGCATCTCCTGTAGATTACTTCCATATGCTTTGTTGCTATGTTGGAGTGCTGTAGCGTTGCTACTTGTTGCATTCTAAGTGCTATCATGCTGTTAATCGCAGAATCGTGTCATTCTTGTTTTGCTTGCCATTTGCAAACCGTGCATCCGTTTCCGGTGATCTTTATATCAATTTCGACCGAAATCATCTCATCTTTCCAGTGGCATGCTTGGTTTGCCAAGTTACTGCCTTGTTCATCATTTTTCTTCCGGAGCACGCATATGCATCGCATACCACATCTTGCATATCATACATGTTTTGCATCATGTTGGTTGTGCATTTCCCGTGATTGATTGTGGTTACGTTGCTTGTGTTCTTGTTGTGGGTAGAGCCGGGAGACGAGTTCGTGAACGAGGAACCTGTCGAGTACGCTTACGAGGATTAAGCTTTCGACAACTTTGAGAACCTTGCAGGCAAGATGACCATACCCTCGAAATCACTTCTATCTTTGCTTTGCTAGTTGCTCGTTCTATTGCCATGCTGCGCTACCTACCACTTGCTATATCATGCCTCCCATATTGCCATGTCAAGCCTCTAACCATCCTTTTCCTAGCAAACCGTTGTTTGACTAAGTTACCGCTTTTGCTCAGCCCTTCTTATAGCGTTGCTAGTTGCAGGTGAAGTTGAAGTTGGTTCCATGTTGGAACATGGATATTTTGGAATATCACAATATCTCTTATTTAATTAATGCATCTATATATTTGATAAAGGGTGGAAGGCTCGGCCTTATGCCTGGTGTTTTGTTCCACTCTTGCCGCCTTACTTTCCGTCATACCGGTATTATGTTCCTTGAGTTTGTGTTCCTTACGCGGTTGGGTGATTTATGGGACCCCCTTGACAGTTCGTCTTGAATAAAACTCCTCTAGCAAGGCCCAACCTTGGTTTTACCATTTGCCACCTAAGCCTTTTCCCTTGGGTTTTCGCGAGCCCGAGGGTCATCTTTATTTTAACCCCCGGGTCAGTGCTCCTCCGAGTGTTGGTCCAAACTAGAGCACCGTGCGGGACCGTCCCTTGGCAACTTGGGTTACGTTGGTACCTGTACGCTTCGCTTATCCGGTGTGCCCTGAGAACGAGATATGTGCAGCTCCTATCGGGATTTGTCGGCACAGCGGGTGGTCTTGCTGGTCTTGTTTTACCATTGTCGAAATGTCTTGTAAACCGGGATTCCGAGACTGATCGGGTCTTCCTGGGAGAAGGTTTATCCTTCGTTGACCGTGAGAGCTTATGATGGGCTAAGTTGGGACACCCCTGCAGGGCATTATCTTTCGAAAGCCGTGCCCACGGTTATGAGGCAGATGGGAATTTGTTAATGTCCGGTTGTAGAAAACTTTTCACTTGACCCTATTAAAATACATCAACCGTGTGTGTAGCCGTGATGGTCTCTTCTCGGTGGAGTCCGGGAAGTGAACACGGTTTGAGTTATGCATGAACGTAAGTAGTTTCAGGATCACTTCTTGATCATTTCTAGCTTCTCGACCGTTGCATTGCTTCTCTTCTCGCTCTCATTTGCGTATGTTAGCCACCATATATGCTTAGTGCTTGCTGCAGCTCCCCCTCATTACACCATCCTTTCCTATAAGCTTAAATAGTCTTGATCTCGTGGGTGTGAGATTGCTGAGTCCTCGTGACTCACAGATTCTACCAAAACAGTTGCAGGTGCCGACGATGCCGATCCAGATGACGCAACCGAGCTCAAGTGGGAGTTCGATGAGGAACGTGGTCGTTACTATTTTTCTTTTCCTGATGATCAGTAGTGGAGCACAGTTGGGACGATCGGGGATCTAGCATTTGGAGTTATCTTATTTTCATTTAGGTTTTGACCGTAGTCGGTCTATGTGTGGATTTTGGATGATATGTATGAATTATTTATGTATTGTGTGAAGTGGCGATTGTAAGCCAACTCTCGTTATCCCATTCTTGTTCATTACATGGGATTGTGTGAAGATGACCCTTCTTGCGACAAAACCACAATGCGGTTATGCCTCTAAGTCGTGCCTCGACACGTGGGAGATATAGCCGCATCGTGGGCGTTACATTTCATGTCAGTATTTTTTTATGCTCAGCTGTAGATGTCAAATATTATCGATCCATGCATCTTATTTACTTTTTTGTCGTCGGTTAATCGACTGACAGAGGAGAAGTATACCATACCCAGGAATCAACATTAGCATAGTCCAATGTACAATTTAGTTCCAATCAAACAGCTTGCATTCTTGAGATTCAGCCGGCTTTTGAAGTGATTCATTCACAGTTTGTGTCCTTGACGGAATCACAAACTAAAAAGGAAACAGATTACTGGATCGGACGTGGAAGGGGAAAAACAATCGCCAATCGGAAGCAAATCCATACACCAACTCGGACCAGCAAAAGTTGGACTAATATAAAGTACCCAGCTTTCAGAGATTGGACGCCTAGATTAGTACACACGAAAAAGTACGGGCAACTTAGTACACACCCAGGTTACAAATATTGATTTTGATTTCTAAAGAAGAGCAAATCTCCAAGTATACTCCAAGCTACTGAGCCAACTAGAGCAGATCAATCTACAAGCAATCTCCAAGCTACTGACCCAACCAGAGCCAAGGAGCCATAAGTATATTCCTTATCCCCTTATCATGATTAATATACACCAACTCTATAATCCATCTGTCCATACAACATCCTTCAATATCCTTACAAACAATGTGGTACCTGCCATGCATATACATAAAATTTATCATCAATAATTTTGAACTTCTGGACAAGTAAAATCAGTTAATTATGAAATTTATCACCATCAATTTTCAACTTCTGGACAAAGAAACAAACAAGAAGAAAAGTACACGCCACACATAAACAAAGGAGAGGAAGAAGAAGAAGAAAAAAGAAGAATAAGACCAGTACAAGCGAGACATACACCAAGAATATTGTCTACATGGAAGACCTGACCAAATAGGTAATGCAACATTTCAAATTTCAGTTTCTAATTCTATGTTAATATAAAACAAACTTAAGCATTTATGTTACACATTGCATTACTAATTTTCTAAACTTAAATTCATTACTTGGATTCTATAGAACGATCCAACTGTCAACTTTGGACTTAGAATTCAGTACTACTTGATTGTCCCGAAGGAGGATGTCTTCATGTACTCAACCGGTAACTCATTCGTGGAAATAGTGTTTCATTTTTTACGAAAATGTTAACTTTTATTAAAAATAAGAAAATTACCAAAATTAACCTAATTATCGATGTTTATATAAATTGGACATAAAAATGATGCAACAAATATCGTGATGCTAACAACAACTGTTTGTTTGCTAACAATCGAGGACTAATGTGTGTGGGCGTATGAAAATGGCCGCACGAGACGCTGCAGCAATACAGGTGCGCACAACTTCGTGTCAAGAGGCGCGCCATGGGTGCGCCCCAACCCCTAGTATGCAAGAAGTAGATTGTAGTGCAGCGCATTGTTAGCAGCCGTGCAAGCATGCATGTCCAACAGCCTACAGCCTAGCTTACAGCATAGCCTACAAGGTACATTATTTGCAGGGACGTGGCTCCCTGGCGCACGGGCGCCCGATCGCACCACCGAGCACTCTCCCATAAAAGGAAGCAACGACCCGCGTGCGAGCAGACAACCGAAAAGGGAAAGACAGCCCCGCGCACGCGAAATCAAGGAACTGAAGCCTGCGCGAATGACGGGTGGATCGCACGCGCCCCGATCACACCTGGTCCACCTCCTGGTCCCCGTGCGTTGGCCCCCTTCTCTCTCTCACGCGCCCCCGCAATCCCCCTCTCTCTCCTCTCTTTTCTCTCTTTCTTGACCAGCACGTTCAGATCTCCCCTCATCCTTTCCTCCTCCTTTCCTCCTTCCTCTAACTTTGTAACCAGATTTGAAGAATCAGGCTGATCTTGGGGTGTCCATGGTGTCTTGACAAAGCAAGATCAGAAGGTAACTACCGTCCTCCAAAACCTCTACCCCCTCTTCTGTTCGTGATTTGCCTACAAATCCCGTCCCTCTCTGGTCGGATTTGTAGGTGTGTGCAAAAAACTAAGGAACTAGTGATTTTGGGCAATTCTATTACTTTGACTAAGCAACTACAAAAAACCGTCCATCTCATGCTTGATCATGAACACCCCACCCCCCTTCATGTTTGGTAAAATGAGCAACTAGTACTCCAAACTTTAGGCAATTCCATTGTGGTCGTTGAGCAACTGCAAAAAAAATGAGGGGGGTATGAACAAGAAACCTAAAACCTTTGTCCCTGCTTGAGATATCAATAGGGTTTGTATGTTCCTGATTTCAAAACTAAGCATCTATGTGCATTGTGTTTGTCTGTTCCTGGTCAATAGGCCTACAGTTGTTTTGCAAAAAGCAAACTGAGCAACTAGTGCTCCAACTTTAGGCAATTTCATTGTGATCGTTGAGCAACTACAAAAAAAATGTGGGGGTATGAACAAGAAACCTAAAACCTTTGTCCCTGCTTGAGATATCAATAGGGTTTGTATGTTCCTGATTTCAAAACTAAGCATCTATGTGCATTGTGTTTGTCTGTTCCTGGTCAATAGGCCTACAGTTGTTTTGCAAAAAGCAAACTGAGCAACTAGTGCTCCAACTTTAGGCAATTTCATTGTGATCGTTGAGCAAGTACAAAAAAATGTGGGGGTATGAACAAGAAACCTAAAACCTTTGTCCCTGCTTGAGATATCAATAGGGTTTGTCTATTCCTGATTTCAAAACTGAGCATCTATGTGCATTGTGTGTGTCTGTTCCATATCAATAGTCCTAGAGTTGTTTTGCAAAAAAAAACTGAGCATCTAGTGCTACAACTTTAGGCAATTCTATTGTGGTCGTTGAGCAACTGCAAAAAAATGAGGGGGATATGAACAAAAAACCTAAAACCTTTGTCCCTGCTTGAGATATCAAAAGGGTTTGCATGTTACTGGTTTCAAAACTGAGCATCTATGTGCATTGTGTTTGTCTGTCCCTGGTCAATAGGCTTACAGTTGTTTTGCAAAAAAACACTGAGCAACTGATCCTCCTACTTTACGCAATTGTATTGTGTTCGTTGAACAACTGCAAAAAAATATCTTTTCCCCTGCTTGAGGGATCAAGAGGGGGTGTTTCTTTTCCTGATTTGTAAAACTAAGCAACTATGTCCATTATGTAAAGAAAAGAGAAACAATTTCCAAGCAACTTCCCACCTCTCAATGGTTTTACAGACAAAACTGAGCAACATACAATTGTCATGAACAAAAGTATGCATCAAGATGCTTGCATTCATCAATCCGGCAAAAACTGCATACGGTTCTCAATCTGGTAAAAACAGAAAATATTCACACAAAAGCATTCAAACGTAGTTCAGTACATGTGTATCCTCTCATAAATAAGGACACAAATAAAAAACATATTAAAAGTAACAACATTGCATAGAAGATCTGCCTAAATCCACACAAATCCACTACTAAAAATGAAAAAAGGTCTTCTGCCCATGCTTAGACCTGCCTAACATATATGCATCTTTCCCCCACTGCAAAAAGTGTTTGCCACCTCCTGCTGAAGAACAAAAAGGGAACACACTTGTCAGCAAATTATACACATATTGTGCGCTGGTGGGTAACACAGAGAAGAAAAATGTATGACAAAAAAATTGAACTTGTGTGAAAACAACACAAAAAGTTGCCTCTGCTTACCTTTACAGTTGCCTAGAAAATTGTATATGGTTGCCCTGATTTAATCTAGTATAGACTTTTACTTCAATTTGTCCTCCTAACAGAAAAGTATGTTTATATTGGTTGTGTTATTGACAATGAAAATGTCTCTGCAGGGTGAGCTGGTAAACAAAACAAAGAGGGACAAGAAGAATAAAATAAAACAATGAAAAAACTCAATGAACCACCGGTTGACGTCGAGTCTGTCAACATTTCGGTTGAGTTGGGCGCGCCGTTCTTAAATACAGCATATGATCAGCCTTATATCCATTTGGAAGAGGGGGTTGGTGAGTCACTAGACCCCGCATTGGCTCTAATGATGCTCATGCTCTGACCACCCATGTCGCTGCTCCCAATGCTGTACTTGGTCCTGCTAATGCTACAGTTGATGATAAACCTGACTTGGAAGATGAAGAAGCAGGGTCGCAGCCGCAACTGCCCTATGTTGGTATGCGCTTTGACACGCTAGTGGGGGCAAGAGAACACTACAATCGCTATGCTCTAGGGGTGGGTTTTTCAATCAAGTCAAACACGTCCCACAGGTCGGCATACACAGGGGTGCTGGACAGGCAACAATTCTGTTGTAACAAGTTTCGTATGCCTGTGGAGAGGGTTGGAGTATCAGATGTCTCATCAAGCAAAAAAAGTGCATGCACAAGCTCCCCTGAAGAAGATATTGAAGAGGATGATGAAGAACCCACTTATAAGAAGAAGCAAAAAAGGGAGACTATAAAGCAAACCAAATGCCCTGCTAAGATGGTGGTCAAGCTAATAGATGGCAGATGGGAAGTTATAAACTTCATTGCAAATCACACCCATCCGTTGGTTGACAAACCTTCACTATCCAAATATCTCCGTTCCCACCAAGGCATCCCCCCAGAGGAGAAAAAATTTCTGACTCATCTACACGACAACAACTAGACAGGTACATCAAAAAACACCCCACCACCCCTCATCTTTTTGGTCAGAAAAAAGCAACTCTGGCAACTCTCTTTTTTTAATTTGAGCAATTCTGTTTTGGCTTTGAGCAACTCTGATAAGATACGTGGTGCCCAGCATATAAAAAACTACTAACTTCTCACATTGTGCATTTCGTGTGCATAGGGGGAAAACTAGTAAAAAGAAAGAACTTTTTATGTATATGAAGTTGCTCTATTTTATGCATAAGTTGCTCCTTACATCATGTTTTTGTTGCTTCAAAAAAATAACACAAGGTATTGTGAAAAAATGTCTTTGACAGGGAGAATGATGATGGTGATGTCATCATACTATGGGTCAGAGTTGATCATCCCTTACACGTGCAAAGCCATACATAACCACTGTTCAAAGCTGAATGCTGCAACTAAAGACTGCGACGTTGAAGAAACCCTGAACTACTTTTGCAAAGTTAAGGAAGCAGACCCTGGTTTTTTCTTCAAGTGCAAGACGGATGCGGAAGGCAGGTGTGAGAACTTGTTTTGGGTGGATGGTGCAGCCCGGAAAGCTTATGCGACGGCTTACCACGATTGCGTATCATTTGATGCAACTTATCTCACGAACATGTACAGTATGCCGTTTGCCCCCTTCATTGGCATCAACAGACATGGGCAATCTATTATGCTTGGGTGTGGCTTTGTCCGGAAGGAGCTAGCCTCAAGCTATGACTGGCTATTTGATGCGTTCTTGGAGGCAATGGATGGATTGGCTCCGGACAACATAATCATAGACCAAGATGCTGCAATGGCGGCATCTATCAAGAACAAGTTCCCCGCAGCAATACATCGTTGTTATCGTTGGCATATTATGAAGAAGGCGCAAGAAAAACTTGGACCAGTGTTGGCTAGGAACCCAGATTTGGTGAAGGACTTCAATGAGTGTATTGACTTCAGTTTCACCCCTGCGGAATTTGAGCGAAAGTGGGTTGCACTCTTGATAAAGTATGATGGGCTCATGTATGGGCACTTTGAGAAATTGTATGAAGACCAGGCTACATGGGTGCCATGCTACTTCAAATTCAGGTTCTTCCCGTTCCTTCAATCAACACAACGCAGCGAAGGGTTCAACGTTGTCTTGAAGCGCTATGTGAACCCACACAAGTCGCTCCTCAATTTTGTCAAGCAACATGAGAAAATTTAGGTACACATACTCGTGAGGGAAGGCGGGAACGACTACCGGACAGAGCATCTAGACGCACAAAGATGGTCGTGTTTCCCCATTGAGAGACATGCCTACAAGGCATACACTAGGGACATCTATGTGAAATTTAGAACTGAGTTTTAGATGATTGGCCAGTACGATGTGTTCCCCGCTGGAATCCACTTCTATCACCTTGAGCCCAATATAGAAGAAGTTCTAGGGTATGGCTCAAGGAAGTACCTAGTCATAGTGAGGCCAGAGCCAGCAATCTATGATTGTGAATGTTGCAAGTGGCATAGGGACGGCATACTTTGTTGCCATGTATTGAAAATCTTCAGACACCTTGGCGTTAATGAGATCCCTACACACTACATCAAGCAACGTTGGACGCAAGATGCAGTCCCAAGTGTGCCCTCGCCAATTGACCAAAATTCTGGCCCAGACTTGCCCCCTGAGTCAGAGAACCAAGTGCGCCAAGTGAATATGACAATGGATTTTGCAAGGTTGGCAAAGAAAGCAATGACAAGTGATGAGGCTGCTCCTGTGGTTGCGAGGCACATGAAGGCAGCAGACGCTGAGGTTACTAAACTGAACTAATTAAGGAGAAAGAAGCTCAAGGCAGCCCGGGAAGCAGTCCGGGCTAAGGAAGCATCAGATCCAACAGCCCCCAGTGCATCGGGTCAACCTCCTCCTCCACCTGCCCCCTACCCCCTATGGACCCACCCAGGTCAGTCACAAAAGGCCGCACCTGCACCAGACGGTTCAAATCAGCTCTAGAACTACAACCAAAAAGAAAGAACAAATGCAACCTTTGTGATTCAATTGAACACAATGCTCAAAAGTACACTTAGAAGTTGAAGTGACGTGGACAGACGAAAATGACCCACTCAGTCTAGGTGCCGTACACTGGAAGCAACTGTTGACCTCATTTTTTGAGCAGATGATGAGGCAATTTAAAGCAACCGCGCCACAGGTCAGGTTTTATGTCAAAAAACGTGTCGATCGATTTGGAGAAGCTTGTAATAATTTATATTTGTCCTTGTTTCTGTCTTCGCTTTAAATTCATAATTGCAGACATATAGCTTCAAAGAAAATGGTCGTTGCTTGAAAGGAAAATGTGGAAATCTATATGCTTAATCATTCTGTGGTTTTTGATTCCTCTTGCCAAAAAAGTTGTCAGCAGCTGTGTTTAAAAAAAACAACTCATGCACAGTTTTTGAGCAAACAGTGGGGCAGTATGAAGCCACTTGTGCGTTGATTTTGGGCAGGTGATATGGAAAATGGTTAACACCTAGTTCTTTGCTTTAAGTTCATAGCTGGATCCATTGTATGCTCAATCAAATGATAAAAATCAAAAAACATGATTGATTGCCAGTAATGTGAGGTTGTTTCACTTGATGTGCTGAAAAAAAGATGAAAAACCTCTGTACCGATGTCCTTTTACTTTTTGACTGGTTTGAGAATCTCCTGCCATGGCTCCTTGTTTAGTTCACATTTGATCATGGAGATGGTCATTCGCTTCCTGATATTCTGTATGTCAGCTTGTCCGTAGTTGGGAAGCCATGTCCCATTCCAGAATAGTACGTTCATCAGAGCAAAAATCCCACAATCACCTCTGCATAAATAAAGAGAGAATCCTTTATGTCAGAAGAACACTTGAAAAAAACCACACATAACTCCTACGAACTCTGCAAGTAAGTAGTTCTTACGCTATGATCTGCTTCGGTGCATCAATGTCAACTAGTGGGAATTTCTCCATGATTTTTGCCTGCTCTGGATAATGTATATCCCACAATGTCCGAACAGATGCTACAATGCACCTTGCTACCCCGTCCAACCTTTTGCTTTTCTTGACGAGTCTCAGCGAGTCAAACACCTCAAACCTGCCGTCCCTCAAATTTATGTTGAAAACCCAGTAGTGGCATGTGCGATTGGGTGTGTCTAGCTCTAGGTTTTCAAGCACATGGATCATCACCTGCAGAAGGAAAAAGAGTGGTCACAATCAACAAGAGTTTTGAAGCAACTCTGAGACTGTTTATAGGCAACTTCAATATTTAAAAAGAGCAAAGTGATGAAAAAAATGCAGCAAATCTCTCTGAACCTTACATTTGATTGTGCTTAGAATTTGAGTACTGTTATAACCAATTAGCAAACAAAAATCTTTGAGAATAAAGTGGTTGCAATCAACAAGAGTTTTTGAGGCAACTCTCAGGCTGTTTACAGGCAACTTCAATATTTAAAAAGAGCAAGTGATGAAAAAAATGTAGCGAAGCTCACTGAACCTTACATTTGATTGTGCTTAGAATTTGAGTATTGTTATAACCAACTAGCAAACAAAAATCTTTGAGAAAAAGTGGTTACAATCAACAAGAGTTTTGAGGCAACTCTGAGACTGTTTACAGGCAACTTCAATACTTAAAAAGAGCAAGTGATGAAAAAATGCAGCAAAACTCACTGAACCTTACATTTGATTGTGCTTGGAATTTGAGTATTGTTATAACCAACTAGGAAAACAAATCTTTGAGGGGGTGTTTGTGAGCAACTCTGAAGGTAGCTCTGACCAGTTGCTGATCTTGTTTTGAGTGTGGTTTTGAACAAATTCTGGGGGTGGTTGTAGGCAACTTAGGTATTTAAAAAAATCTCGGGATAGTTGAAAAGCAACTTAGATCTCGAAAAAAAGACAACAGTTATATGCAACTTTTAATTTGATTGTGATTATAATTTTAGTGTGGTTATAAAGCGACTAGTAGAACAAAAATTGAAATGTGTTTATAAGCATCTCTGGGTGTGGTTGTATGCAACTTTAAAAATTTTAAAAACTGCAAAGTGATAAAACAAAAATTCAGCAAAACGCTATGAAACTTACATTGATTGTGCTTACAATTTGAGTGTGGTTATAAAACAGGCCTCAAAAAATCTTTGAGGGGTGTGGTTGTGAGCAACTCTGAAGATATCTCTGGCCAGTTAATAATTTTCTTGTTGTGTTTGATTTTGGGCAACTCTGGGGTGTAGTTGGAGGCAACTTAGCTACTTAACGCAAGCAACTCTGGGTATAGTTGAAAGCAACTTAGATATCTAAAAAAGAGCACTTGTTGCTGTGTGGATACATACCATATCTTGCTGATCCAGATGGTTTTCTGCCTTAAACCTGTTCGTCAACTCAGCCCCGCTCAAATCAACTTTTTGGAGCGCAATCTGGGGGGAACAAGCACCAAATGAAAAATCAGTGCCAACAAAAAATAAGAAAACAAAGAAAAAATAATTTGAAAAAAATAGAAGTTGATTATTCTTACTGAAAACCTTAGAGGCATGATTACTTTCTTGGAGCCCTGCCTTCTGTTGAACATGATTGCCTCGATCACTAACTCAAAGACATGGGTCCTGAGCCACCCATTCCTCCTCATTGATTGAGCTAGCTCCTTCAATGTGCAAAAATAGCCACGGTAATTTATGATATGCGGCCTGTATAAGCAGAAGGAGGAGGTGTTTCAGAAAAGACCAACGGATAAGTTAGGGTGATGCCAAAAAACATGTTATTGAAAAAAAGAAAGAACCGCACGTTTGATCCTCCTGACTTGATGTCCTTGTTGTCCCCGTTCCTGCTCCTCTGAGCATCAAAACCAATGCATACAACCTGTTTACATCTGGTGAACAATTGAAGTCCTTTTTTACTTCTAAGTTCACATACGGTGACCTTTGTGATGGAGGTGGTTTTAGTATTCTCCTCTCACGCTTCTGGGCAATGGGATCGTCGTGGTTGCTGGCACCACCTTGGCTAGACTCCCCTGCACCGGGAATTTTTGCCTCACCGGTTGGTGTGCAAAATCCAGAAGGTGACATCTGCCCCGACCCCTCACCTACAACACTTTTGACTGCCCCTTCAACAACTCCATCGAAATCCAGGTTGCACCAGTCAATTCCCCACTCAATGTCGGCAGTGGCAGGTTCGTTTGTCACCGCCTTGTCCTTTGACATCTCCTTGTCCTCCTCCACTTTGTTTTCTGGCATTTCATCTATTCCAAGATCGAAAGGTGGGCCTGGGCAATAATTATCCCAAACAGCGTTTCCAGACTTTGATCTTTGGAGTGATTGTTGTGCTTCACCTGAATCAGAGACTTCTTTGCTTGTTGCCTGATTAAGAACGGGAGACGCCCGTATTATAGGAATAGTGTCGGCAGACTTACTTTTCATGAGTGGTGGCATTGACCCTGGAGTCACACACCTTTCCAGTAGCTCGTTTATGTCCCTGATATCAGTAAAAGATATTTCTTTCCTTTGTCCAGAGCAAGCTTGCTTGGTGTGAACAAAAGGAGGCTTCTTTGTTGTCTGGGCTGCAACTTCATCTGTAGTTGCCTGGTTTACTACAGGAGTTGCTTCCTTAATCACTGCAGTTGCTTCTTTCAGCACTGCAACTCCTTTCCCCTTGATATCCTCTTTGGCACTCTCATTGACTGCTGGCTATTTCGACTGCTCACAAGTCTGTGCTGGCTGCATTTTTCTGGACTCTGCTGGTTCTAACACTTTGCCTCCATGCTTGTCCTGTCCAGATACAAGTGCACTCTTGACCACTGGCTCGGTGTGTTGCTTGCGAGGGGCTTCTGCCTGCATGTTGACCATAGTTGCTTGAGATGTAGCTGCAGTTGCTTGCAAAATGCCAACAGTTTTTTTTGCTTGTTTGCTGATTTTTTCTGAAACACCTTGGGTTTTGGAGCTGCCGTGACTGTCTGTTTTTTTGAATCAGTTCCCAAACTCTGGACATGTGTGGGAGCTTGCTGCTTAGCTGTTTGGCTTGGTTAAGGGGATGCAGCGCTAGCCTTCACTGTTCTGTGGCTTATTTTCTTAACCTTCTTCTTCCCACCCGCCTCGGCTCCTTTTTCTAATTGTGTATCACTACCATCTTTTGGGACGTCAGTAAAACGTTTCAACCCATCTTCCACAATCATTTCTTCACAGTGAAAGTCCGTACGTGGCAAGAAATCTTCAGGTGGCAGCACGGGCAACGGGAATAAAGGTATATCTCGAATCTCAAGCACTCTCTTCTTCTGCTTTAAAGCTAAATCTCCCATTCTGACCACCTCCGCAGCAGTCAAAGCGGGTGCGCTGTCTACCTCGAACGGTTCCTTTTGAATGTGCATCTTAACAAAGTCGCTGTGAAAAAAACTGCTAGCACTTTGCATGCCCCCCTGTGTTTTGCTGGTGCTCGTGCACGGGTGTGATTGCTCCTGCTCCTTGGCACCACGCTTCAGCTTCTCCATGATAGTGCTCAGCGAGACCTCATCATCAAAACTGTCCGTACGCCACCCTGGGGGTTTTGCACCTCCATCGTGGCCGCTCCAAGTGGTGTTGTCAGCGCTAGCGTTGCTGCCTGTCCAGTCATCATGCTTGTCGTCTTCCCCCTTCTTCCCTCCCATGCAACCTTCTTCCTCCTCATCCTTCTCTCCTTCATCTCCACCTTCATCCTTCCCAAAATCATCCTTCTCTTGCTTCTCATCTTTGTTCTTTTCATCCTCCCGTTTCTACTCTTTTTCAAGCTCTTCTTTTCCCTGTTGCTCATTTCCCTTGCTCTGCTCCTGATTTATGTCCTCGTCTACATTATTTGCATCTTCCTCCTTCCCATCCTCCTCATCCTTGTCTTCATCCTCCTCCTCCCCCTCAACATCGTCCTCTTCCCCCTCCTCATCGTCCTCTTCTTCCTCCTCCTCATAACCCAGCTCTTCCTCCTCCTCATCAACCTCTTCTTCCTCCTTCTCATCACTCCCCTCTTCCTCCTCCTTTTCATCCTCGTCTTCATCCCCTTCGGCATCCATGCGCTCAATGTCGGTGGGATCTGTTGCTGCTGGCGGGCTCTCTAAACCATCATTGTTGTCATTGTCATCTTCATCATCATCGTCGTCGTCACCTTCCCCATCGGAAATGTCCTCATCTCCACATTCATCATCGTACTCTCCTTCCTCCTCTTCATCTTCATCTGAAAGTTTCAGTTCGTCGTCCTCCGTTTCCTCCTCATTATCATCAGACAACAAAGGGCTCTCCCCATCATGAGTTCTGCTGCCCTTTCCTTTCTTCTTCCTTTCAACATTTTTCACTTTAGAAACTGTCGCTGCTCTTCTATGCCTTTCCTTCACCAATGGTTGGCGTGGTTCTGGGTCCCTGGAAGTACTCGTGACTGGCACATGTTCCTCCTCATCAAGCTTGCCAACACCTAGAACAAACTTCCCCACTTGGGAAGATATTCCAGAGCACATGTTGTGTACAAGCACCGTCAACTTCTTCTGTTTCTACAAAAAACAAACAAGACAAAACATAGATAAAACATGCATTTCATTATCAACTTTGCATAAAAAAAGTGTCGGATACTAGGAAGCACAGTAAAAGGACCATACATTGATGTCGTAATTCTGGGGTAGCCTGGCAGCAACAAACTTCTCGATATGATCCATGCTACCAAACAGAGTGTCTTCAGCACACCTTGAGAACTTAGATTTCAACTGTGGTGTTGATGGGCACGTGTTAGAGATCAACAGTCAGGGGAAAAAAGGTTGAGGGAATTAAAAATCAATCACGCAAAAAAAGATATTATATTGCGAGGTTTATCAAAGTGTTTCCCTAAAAATTAGGGCAACAACATGCATATTGTTGGGAAACTCCCGTAGAACACATGATATAAAACTGGAAAAACCCATACATAACTATTTGGACTAAACAACATGGAACTCCAAAAAAAGGGATCATGCTGATGAGCAACTACAACTATGTACATGAGCAACTCTAACTGTAAATGGAGCAAGTCCACCTCTAATTGTGGGCAACTACAAAACATACTGGAGGGCAAGTCCACCTCTGATTATGGGCAACTACAAAAACCTACTGGTGAGCAAGTCGAGATACACTCAATCGACCTAGTGGTAAAATTCCCTAAAAATTAGGGCAACAACATGCATATTGTTGGGCAACTCCCGCAGAACACATGATATAAAACTGGAAAAACCCATACATAACTATTTGGACTGAACAACATATAACTCCAAAAGAATGGATCATGCTGATGAGCAAATACAACTATGTACATGGGCAACTCTAACTGTAAATGGAGCAAGTCCACCTCTGATTATGGGCAACTACAAAATATACTAGAGCGCAAGTCCACCTCTGATTATGGGCAACTACAAAAACCTACTGGTGAGCAAGTCGACCTCAAAAACTACATGCCTACTTGATAAAACACGAGGCTCTACATGCTGAACAACCATGAGAAAAAAGTGCATTGAAAAAAACAGGGAAAAACTTACTCGCAGCTTTCCATATACACCCTTTCTGATCCTGTCCTTTTTCATGACTGCCTTGATAAGACCCTCGTTCCAGGCCTCAACCCTTGGAAGAATATTCGGCATGTCTTCATGCACAAAGTCCTTGGAGATGGTCCTGAAGTCCACATCTAGCGAGTCGAGGTAAACGAGTTGTCTCGCAGACCAAAACACAAACAAAAAGAAAAAGGAAAAATGTTAGTTTCCTGTAAAGTATTGACAATGAAAAGAAAGACAATGGACCATAAAAAAGGGGGGATCTAGATCATTTTACCACTAGGTGGAAAAGGCAACAACATCTGGTATTCTTCTTGTCTCCTAGCCCCATGAAAGCGATCCTAAGCTGGTCAATGACAAACTGGCAAACATCTGAATTCGCAATATCGAGTGGGTTCAACGCAGCTGAATAGGCACGCGGCGACACCTTCAAGCCCGTAGTCGGTGCGAGAAAACAGCTGAAAACAATGACAAGCCAGGCGCTTAAGAACGTGTCATCATGAGCATCTCCCATTTCCTTTATCTTCTCCACCCACTTGGTCACTGTTGGGGCAAGGCCTGAAGGAATGTTGAACATCCCGTTGAAAAACTTTACTATGTCTGGATCAATTTCATATGCAACCTTGTTTCGCCCCCTTGGCAGACCCCATATCCTTTCAACGCTGTCTGCATCGACAGGGATCTTACCCCTATCAGGTATAAGAAGCTGGGAGAACTCCGGGTCATAACAATCGATGACAAACTTCATGATAGATCCTTTCATTGTTCTCGTGTCGATATCAAGTACGCCACCAAAACTAATTTCATAAATGACTCCCTTTTGTGTGTCTACAAGGTCGGCATTTAGAGTGAATAGCCTTGAAGGTGATGCCCTGTTCCTTGGTGCCGAGGCACTAGTTCCAATCTGTGGAGACAGAAAAACCAGAAGAAAAATAAAAAATAAAAAATAAGGCAAGGCTGCTCTGCGTGGGAAACTGAGCAACTACATCTACATTATAAAACAAACTGGTTCTACCATATTGGGCAATTAGTACTACTATACTAGGCAACTAGTACTGCTATGCTATACATCTAGTACGGCTATACTAGCAAACTGGTGCTACAAATACTACACAACTAGTACTGCTATAGTATGCAAACTCTTACTACTATACTGGGCAACTAGTACTACTATACTAGCCAACTAGTACTGCTATACTATGCAACTGGTACTACTATACTGGGCGCCTGGTACAACTATACTAGGCAACTGGTACTACTATACTGGGCATCTGGTACAACTATACTAGGCAGCAAGTACTGCTATACTACATCTACACTAAAAAGCAACTGGTGCTACTATACTAGGCAACTACTACTACTATTCTGGACAACTACTATGTTCAACTGGTACAACTACTATATTCTGGTTACCTAATGTCCCTGCCTTTAGATAAACTAC
Source organism: Triticum aestivum (assembly GCF_018294505.1). NCBI lineage: Eukaryota > Viridiplantae > Streptophyta > Magnoliopsida > Poales > Poaceae > Triticum > Triticum aestivum. The sequence continues at coordinate 55,236,186 of NC_057814.1, read as the reverse complement.
AACAGAAACATCCCGCTACAGAGTTCAAGTTTCTTAGAGAAAAAAAACCTCGTCTCTGCTTTTCTTCACACGTTTTGGCTGCCTCCCTTCTTCATCACGAGGAGCGGAGTCGGTGGCCCGGTTCCCAGCCCGTCCAGCAGGGACAGGATTATCGTTCGTTCGCCCGCGCTTGCATCGGACATTGCTTGCCGTTTGGACCAGCTCCTCGTTTCCCGCATTTCCACCTTCGCCATCAGTCCTACCTGCAATCCTCTTGCTTTCTCGGGCCATTCTGTAAAACAAAGTATGCAACAGCAAAAAAATGTCATTTTCCTGGGGAAAAACACAAAAAAGACCTATGAGCACAATTATACTTGCAGATAGTACTGCGATAAAAGGAAATGCTTAATAATGAGCTTCTGTTTTAACATCTCCTAACTTGATTCACCACGACTACTGCGAAAAAAGAGAAAGAATGCCTATTATTCCTAATGACATCTCGTCCACTATACGGGCAAACTAGTTGTTGAATCTAGGCAACTGCAGGATGTTGGGTGGGCAACTTGTAGCAACAAAACAAAATAAAAGGACAATAAAAATAACTAAATACCCAAAATTAGCAACTAATGATATATTTCTTTGCAAAAAAATTAGGAAAAATTAGTACTAAAATTAAGCAATACTACTGTCATATACATACACAAACTACCCGGCTGATCCAAACAAACCCAAATGGTTGTGTAAGCATAGGAAAAGAACTACTGTTGGCTCGCTACACAGTGCCCCATTAGGTTAGATCCAGGCACTCACAACAACAAAAACAGCACCGCAATGGTTGTGTGAGCACAGGAAAATACAGCAACTGCTGCGCAATTTCATAGCGATGTGTGAGAAAAAAAATGAGCAACTACTATGACCTGGCTACACAAATGCCCCACATTAGATCCAGGCACCAATAGCGCTGATGGCTGAGACAAAAGCCAAAAAACTGCTTCGCAAAAACAGGGCAACTATCCTTAAAACAATAGGGATCCTCCCATGGATCCACACGCTCAAAAACAGCACCCCGAAAATCCCCCCCCCCCTTGCTGGGAACTCGACGGGATCTCAACCCCAAACCTCCCTCACCATATCGACAGGATCTCGACCCCGCTCCCCCTCCACCATGCCCCCGACGCCGTGATGGTTTGTGTGAGCACAAAAAAATACAGCAACCGCTGCGCAATTTCATAGCAACTAATTGTGAGAAAAAGTGAGCAACTACTATCACCTGGCTGCACAATGCCCCACATTAGATCCAGGCACCAACAGCGCCGATGGCTGAGACAAAAATCAACACATGCTTCACAAAAACAGGGCAACTATCTGACAAAAAAAACAGGAATCGCCTCATGGATCCACACGCTCAGAACAGAAGCCGAAACTCCCCAGCGAGAAACTCGACGGGATCTCAACCCCCACCGTGTCGACCCCTGCTCCCCCTCCACGACGCCCACGGCCCCGCTCCCCCTCCAAGCTTGCGGACACCATGGACAACCCGTGCTCGCCCTCCTCGCCGTCCGTGCTCGCCCTCCTCGCCCTCCGTGCTCGCCCCCGACACCTGGGCGACACCTCACCCAAACCCTAGCCCTCACCCTCACCAAGCCAATCTCTAGGGGGAAAACCACCAAGAGCGAGATGCAGAATTACCTCCGCCTGTCGCCACAGCCGCCCCACGCCGGCGAACGGCCTCCCACGCCGGTGAATCCCCGGCGAATCCACGACCGCAGTCCCGCGCACGTCGTTGTTTTCGGAGAAAGAGGTGAAGGCCGTTTCGAAAATGGAGGGAAGGGGATGGAGGATTTCGAATGAAAAGGGGAAGGGGAGGGCGTGCGAACAGCGGTTTCGCCTGAATTAATGGGGCGGGGCCCACCACTACCTCCTGGTCTGAACCGTTACCAACACGCGGTCCAGATCTGTCGAATCGCACGGTCGAGCGGCGTGCGCTCGCGCGCGCCGAATCGTGCAGCTGCACGATTAAGCAATTGGGTATTTGCAGCGTGGGACTGTTTTCCATCGCCCGACATAGGCCTCTGCCGCCGCTGTATCAAAGCCAAAAACGCCATGCACTCTGGCGTTTGTACACAAGTTAGAAACGCCATCGGTCCTGGCGTTTCCAGCATGCCACGTCAGCGAGCGATGCCAGCTTGTCCTGGGCAGCAACGCGAGCTAGCTCGGCGTTTCTATGTGGAGCATAAACGCGACCTTGCTTGGCGTTTCTGTGTTGGGCCGCAACGCCGTGGGTTGTGACATTGCTAAAAGGGTCAGATCGTGAAATACTTTTATGTCGAGTTCAGTTTGCGACAAAGATTGCTCACGAGGTCAAAACAGTGATTTTGTCCCAAAATATATCCCATCTGTTGAGGATATAGACCTTAGAGTCACCCGCCAGGAGGGGCCGGGTTACTCGTATGGTCGTTGCCAGAAGCCCGGAGCCAAGCTTGAAGACGATGGGCCAGAGATGGGCTAAGACCCGGATACGGCTTAAGGCCCATAGTTACAATCATTATTATGGTAGAACTTGTAGTGTAAGGCAAGTATGATTGAGAGTCCGAGCCGGACACTCTTATGAGCCGGCCGGGACTCTAAGGGCTGCTGGGCGTCAGCCTCCCTATATAAAGGGACGACCCGGCAGCGGTTTAGGGGCAAGAACAATCTCATCGAGAGCCGGGCATAGCAGTTTAGCTCCCTGGTGATCGTAACCCTAATCAATACCACCTCAAACTGGACGTAGGCTTTTACCTTCACCGTAAGGGGCCGAACCAGTATAAACCCTCGTGTTTCTTGTCCCACGACTAAGTCCTAACTCGAGGACATCTGCCGTGACAATTCCACGACACCATCTGTCCGGATATGTACCGGTAGGTGGCCGGTCCTTGCTATCGATCTCGACCACAAACAAGCCCGGAGGCCCGCTGTGCGGTTCCTGGGAGAGCCCATCCGTACCAGCCTCGTCGTTGGCGTTGCTTGGCTCTCTAGTTGGAGTCCCTTTGTCGTCCAAGAAGTTTGCTCTCTCGCCGTCACAAGTGCTTCTTCTTCTGTTATGGCGTCGGCGGGTGCTATTGCGGTATTCGGCACATGTGCACGGCCATCATCCCCTGTGTCGGAGTAACACTCAATGGATTAAACAGAGGCTCTCTGATGGTTGTCCCCGCCGTCGTTCTGGTGGTAACCGGAGTGTGGTTCCAGTCAGACGTGGCGTCGATCTTTGGACATATTGCAGCTTTTGGTGGACATGTGTGGCTTCAGAAAGCTTCAGGTTGTATTTGTGCTGCTTGTGTGTCTTCGTACACGTATATCTTCACATGTTTGAAATTTTTGTTAGATGCCAGCTGTGGTATTCCGATGCACTTCCTCCGTTTTTATTTAGTCTGCATATTAGATTTGGCTGGAGTCAAACTTTGCAAAGTTTTGACTAATCTTAGAGAAAATAATATAAACATTTACCCTAACAAATCTATATGATGTGAAAGTACATTCAATAATGAATGTAATAGTATTGATTTGTTATTATATATGTTAACATTTTTGTCACCGCAAAAAAAACATTTTGCTCTTTAAACTTTATCAAAGTCTACAAAGCTTAACTCTAACCAAAGTTAATATGCGGACTAAATAAAAAATAGGGGGAGTATTATCTTGTGGTCCCCCAACACTAATCTTGGAATACAATCAGGGGTTTTAGTTTGGAAAGAAATTAAAAATGCTCAGATTTTTAGACATGGCAAATCGAACGTTTTTTATGGCTAAAAAATTTGCCTCAAAAAGGTTTGATTTGTCATGCCTAAAAATCCGACGTTCACTGGATTGAGAGTTATGAGATGGCTATGGAGCTGCTGGAGGTCAGTGAGGCGGCCATGGCCAAATATTTCACCATGATGTTAGATGGGACTGCCCGCACTTGGTTGAAAGGGCTACCACCGAATTCCATTGGGTCTTGGGCTGAGCTGAAGGCCCGGTTCATCCAAAACTTCAAAGATACCTGTAGGCAGTCTATGTCAATTGTGGATTTGACTAACTGTAAGCAGCAGGAGGGTGAGTCCACGACACATTGGGTTCGCCGGGTTAAGGAGATCATACACTCGTCAGACAAGATGGATGCCGGCTCAGCAGTTTTAATGCTGGAGCAGAATTGTCGTTTTGTGCCCCTGAAGATGAAACTCGGGCGGCTTAAGCGCGACTGCAGTGATATGGGTACACTAATGGCAGCTCTTGTCAAGTACGCCGATTCTGATGGTACCAAGGATCCCCCTTCAGATGATGAAAGGACAGGGAAGGGAAAGAAGAACGGCAATGGCAAGGGCCCTCAGTTTAACCCGGGGAACCAAGGAGGAGGCAAGCGCAAGGCAGATGGCAGCCTAGAGTTTGTGGCCAATGCCAGCGCACAAGGCAATAACCAGAACCAGCGACGCAAGGGGAGGCCCCCTCCCCGAGGCGGCGGGTCAGGACCATCACTGGAGCAGCTGTTGAATGAGCCTTGTCCGAGGCACGGCTCTAGAGAGAAGCCAGCGACTCATCTATGGAAGGATTGTGCAATCATGAAGGCCTTTAAAAACTACAATGGCCCGGGCGGCGGCTCAGGCGGCGGGGCGCCGGTGGCTTTCATGGCCCGGGGGGCGGCTCAAATTCCGGTCCTCAGAACGGTCAAGGGGGTTTTAATCAACAGTCTGGACAGGGTCATCAACAGCAGCAGGGGGGTTATCAGACCAATCCAAAGCAGCTTAGCGGTGGACAGTATCATGTGTTTACCACTAGTTTGTGCAAGCGAGATCAAAAGCTTCACAAGAGGGCTGTAAATGCTGTTGAGCCGGCGGTCCCACGCTACTTGCGGTGGTCTGAGCAGCCTATAGTGTGGAGTAGGGAGGATCACCCTCCCCGGGTGGATAACCCGGGCCACTTGGCCTTAGTGGTGGCTCCCCAAGTGGGAGGATATAAGTTCACAAAGGTGCTCATGGATGGAGGCAGCAGCATCAACATCCTCTATTATGAGACTTTTCGCCGTATGGGGTTTGTTGATAAGAACCTCAGCCAGTCAAACACTATCTTCCATGGTGTGGTACCTGGTAAGTCGGCTTATCCAGTCGGCAAGATCGAATTGGAAGTGGCTTTCGGTGATGAGAGCAACTACAGGGTGGAGAAATTGACCTTTGAGGTGGTCAAGATAAGAAGTACATACCATACTATATTTGGACGGCCGGCTTACGCCAAGTTCATGGCGCGGCCGTGTTATGTGTACTTACAGCTCAAGATGCCGGGTCAAAATGGGACTATTACGGTTCACGGCAGCCGGAAAGTGGCTCTGGAGTGTGAGGAAGGCGATGCGGCTTATGCAGAATCTGTTTGTGCTACAGAGGAGTTGAAGTTTTATAAGGACAATGTTGACCCAACAGATATGACCTCTCTGAAAAAGCCGACTACGGAGAATGAGCCGGCGATGAAATTTAAGTCGGCTGATGAAACTAAGCTTGTTGATTTTGTTCCAGGAGATTCATCTCAGCAGTTTAGCATCAGTGCCAATCTGGATCCAAAATAGGAAAGCGCACTCATCGAGTTCATCCGTGAGAATAGGGACATCTTCGCATGGAAACCCTCTGACATGCTAGGTGTACCTAGAGAACTCGCTGAGCATACTCTCAATGTTGATCCGAAATTTAAGCCGGTCAGACAGTTCCTTCGGCGGTTTAATGAAGAGAGGCGGAAAGCTATTGGTGAAGAAGTGGCCCGGCTCTTGGCGGCCGGGTTTATCGTTGAAGTCTTTCACCCAGAGTGGTTGGCTAACCCGGTGCTCGTACTCAAGAAGAACGGCACCTGGCGGATGTGTGTGGACTACACGGACTTGAACAAGGCGTGTCCGGCTGATCCTTTTGCCCTTCCCCGTATTGATCAAATCATTGATGCTACGGCAGGTTGTGCACGCTTAAGTTTCTTGGATGCTTATTCCGGATATCATCAGATTAAGATGGCAGTTAAGGACCAGGAGAAGACGGCGTTCATCACTCCCTTTGGAGCCTTCTGCTATGTGTCTATGCCCTTTGGACTCAAGTGTGCACAGGCGACTTACCAGCGTTGTGTACAGAACTGTCTTCATAAACAGATCGGGCGCAATGTTCACGCTTACGTGGACGACATTGTGGTTAAGTCCATCAAAGAGGAAACCCTGATAGATGATTTAAGGGAAACCTTTGATAATCTCCGGGTCTATAAGATGATGCTTAACCCGGCCAAGTGTGTCTTTGGTGTCCCTGCAGGCAAACTGTTGGGCTTCTTGGTTTCTGACAGAGGCATTGAGGCTAACCCGGAGAAGATCAAGGCCATCTACTCCCTGGCTAAGCCGGCGTGTATAAATGACGTTCAGCGCTTGGCGGGTCGCATCGCTGCTTTAAGCCGGTTTATAAGCCGTTTGGGTGAGAAGGCCATGCCCTTATATCAGTTGATGAAGAAAACTGATAACTTTGTCTGGAATGATGCAGCTAATACCACCTTTGAGGATTTGAAGAAGCAGCTGGCAGAGCCCCCAGTCCTTGCTGCTCCGGTTGATAAGGAGCCCTTGCTACTATATGTGGCGGCAAACGCACGAGCCGTCAGTGTGGCTATTGTGGTAGAGCGCAAGGAGGCGGGTAAGGAACATCTGGTTCAGCGGCCGGTTTATTACGTCAGCGAGGTGCTCATTGAGTCCAAGCAGCGGTACCCGCATTGGTAGAAGCTTGTGTATGGTGTGTTCATGGCGAGCCGGAAACTTAAGCATTATTTTCAGGGTCATCCCATCACTGTGGTCAGCTCTGCCCCCCTTGGTGACATCATCCAAAACAGAGAGGCCACAGGGAGAATTGCTAAGTGGGCTATAGAACTTGGACCTCATGGTCTCAAATATGTGCCACGCACTGCTGTTAAATCTCAGGCCTTGGTGGATTTCATCAATGATTGGACAGAGTCACAAGTGCCTGAGCAAAAGCCGGATAACACATATTGGACTATTCACTTCGATGGGTCCAGGCAGTTAGAGGGCTCGGGGGCTGGCGTTGTATTGGCTTCCCCTAAAGGTGACAAGTTCCATTATGTGCTGCAGTTGATGTTTCCTTGCACGAACAATGCGGCCGAGTATGAGGCCTTGCTCCATGGTCTTCGGATGGCTAAGGAAATGAGCTTGAGCCGGGTAAGATGCTTCGGTGACTCAGACTTGGTGGCTCAACAAGTATCAGGCAAGTGGGATTCTAAGGACCCTCTAATGGCGGCTTATCGCCGCGAAGTTGATGCCATTGCTGGGCACTTTCAGGGCTACCAAGTAGAACACATTGATCGCAGGAAGAACGAGGCGGCTGATGCCCTAAGCCGGCTAGGCTCTCAGCGAAAGCCGGTGCCGCCTAACACTTTCCTGGATATCCTGTATAGCCCTTCGGTTAAGTTGCCTACGGAGGAAGACTTGGCTGTCCTTGACCCGGAGGCACGACTGGTGGCGGCTCTCCATATCATACCAGACTGGACAATGCCATATCTGGCTTACATGACCCGGGGCGAGTTGCCTGAGGATGAAACTTTGGCCAGGCAAATAACCCGGCGGGCCAAGTCAATGATTGTTATTGATGGCGAGTTGCATCATCGCAGTGTTACAGGAGGATTTCAGCGTTGCATCTCCCCTGAGGAAGGTCAAGAGATCTTGCGTGAGATCCATGAAGGGGATTGTGGCCATCACGCCGGCTCAAAGTCCCTTGTGGCCAAGGCTTTTCGTCATGGTTTTTATTGGTTGACAGCTCATGCTGATGCAGAGGACTTGGTCAGTAAATGTGATGGTTGCCAGAGGTTCTCACGACGGGCTCATGTGCCGGCTCAGGAGCTGAGGATGATCCCAATCACTTGGCCCTTTGCGGTCTGGGGGCTTGACATGGTTGGGCCTTTTAAAAGGTCCAAGGATAAGAAGACCCACCTCTTGGTGGCAGTTGATAAGTTCACAAAGTGGGTGGAAGCTGAGCCAGTTAGCAAGTGCGATGCAGCCACGGCGGTTCAATTTCTGAAAAACGTGATTTTCCGCTTTGGCTTTCCGCACAGCATTATAACTGACAATGGCACTAATCTCTCCAAAGGCGCCATGGAAGAGTTTTGTCAACGAGAGCATATCCGACTTGATGTCTCCTCAGTGGCTCATCCTCAATCCAATAGTCAAGCTGAGAGAGCTAACCAGGAGATTCTGAAGGGCATCAAGCCCCGGCTTTTGGTCCCTTTGCAACGGACGCCGGGTTGTTGGGTGGAGGAGTTGCCCTCCGTCTTATGGAGCATCAACACTACTCCTAACAGGTCCACAGGCTTCACGCCTTTCTTCATGGTTTATGGAGCAGAAGCAGTCCTCCCCAGTGACATCCGTCATGACTCACCTCGCGTAGCGGCTTATGTTGAGACGGATAATGAACAGGCGCGCCAAGATGCTCTTGACTTGTTGGACGAACAGCGTGATGTGGCAGCAGCCCGTTCAGCAATTTACCAACAAGACCTGCGCCGTTATCATAGCCGCCGGGTCAAATCCCGGGTCTTCCAGGAAGGCGACCTTGTGCTCCGGCTCATCCAGGATCAAACAGATGCGCACAAGTTATCCCCGCCTTGGGAAGGGCCCTTTGTGGTCAGCAAGAACTTGCACAACGGGTCATATTACCTCATTGACATTCGGGAGCACAAAGATTCACGTAAATCGGAGGAGGAGACCCGTCGGCCGTGGAACATAGCTCAGCTTCGGCCTTACTACACTTGAGCCACCGGCTCTCGTGGTGTGCATACTTCTCTCAGCCATGTATATATTATGGTAAGCAATAAAGCAGGACCTCTGTCCTTTTTTCTCCTCCAAATATACACGTGTTGTTCTTCTTGCAAGATTACATGATGATTTCAAGGAGGATCTGGCTTATGATCGTATTCGAATTTAGCCGTAAGCAGTAAAGTCACTTGGGGGCTTCCTGTTCAAACATGGGTCGTATTCGAACCAAAGAGAACATAGCTGTCGATACCCATTTGATTGGCAAAGTGCCGAGCTCATTGGGAAGTTACCTTTGATCATATTTGAATCATAGTTTAACCCCTCTGAGAACCGACGTGGATCGTATTCGAATCAGCGTCGTTAAACAATTCTTGAAATCACTTGGGGGCTTCCTGTTCAAACATGGGTCGTATTCGAACCAAAGAGAACATAGCTGTCGGTACCCTCTTGATTGGCATCGCCACACCCACTGGGGGCTATGTGATCGTATCCGAATCTTAGCTTAACCCCTTTCGGCCGGGTCTCTGGTCGTATTCGAACCGGAAGCTCCTAAGTTCTTATGTTCTATCACAAGTTAACTCTGATTATGTCAAGGTGTGTACGGCCGGGTCTCACTTTGCCAGCTTAACTTTGGTTTACCATGTTAGTTGACCGCCATGGGTGTCATTACGACAGGTAAATCGGAGTTAAGATACCAACCTTGTTCCCGGGTTACTTAAACCGGAAGTATGCTTACAGGCCGCTAAGTGTGTTATTACGGTTGTGTTAAGGAGATAATTGAGGACCAGTCTCTTTTGATTCATATTCCGGGTTATCTATCCAAGACACCTGATTCTCAGGGCGGTAAGCCGTCTTGAGACTTGTGATTTGCCTTTCTATGCAGGATACTTAAAGGTACCTCTTTGAGGTTGAGAAAAACAAGGGGATGATTATGACCCGGAGAAACATTAAAGAGACAACTTCAAAAGACCTTGGCATTCAATACGTGCACGATGGCACGACAGAGATAGACTGTTCCACCTACTTTATTACAAAACTCATCAAATCTAACAAGGGTGGAGCATTGTTTGGTAAACCGACAGCCGAGTTACGATGCCCGCTGAGCGGAAGTCTCCGGCTCGTTCCTGTCCTCTCCTCCGGCTGATCCCAAGACTTGGAAGGTTGATGACTTCCAGTCTTTGCCGCTGAGAGCCTCGAACTGGGCTTCCTCGTCAATTAACCCGGCCGGGTCAATCTCCGGGGCGAAGGTGTGCTGACGAGACGGCGGGATCAGGTTGAGGGCTTCATAGCGAGGAGTTGGAATCCTCTGATTCTCCGCGTCATAACCCGGCTGGTACTTGGTCAGATCTGTGTCATTCTCGATGAGGGTGGCCACCGGGCGTACAGCCTTCACGCACGCCGCGAAGTCCTTCTGATCGAAAGCTGAGCCGTCTTCCTTCAGGCTTGGATAACCCAGGGCGATGTCTGCCGGGTCTAGCTCCGGCAGGAATGCCTTGGCCCGGCTCAGCGCGGCGAATGCTCCAGCTCTCGCGGAGGCCCGTCGCAGCTCTTGGATCCGCTGAGGCAGAACAGCGAGCCGGCGCAGGACTTCGTCCAGATGAGTTGGCACCTCGTTGGATAGGGCCACCACAGCTAAGGCACGCTGTGACCCGGTGTAGAGCTGCTCCACCAGGGTATACACGGCCTTTAGCTTGGTGACCACGCTCTGGTTGAGGTTGGCACTTCTGGGACCTGTTTAACAGAATCAAGTAAGCCGGCGACAACGATGAATCATGAGATATAAACATTCTGACATTGGTGAAAGCCGGTGAGGCGACTTACCGAAGATGGCGGCCACCATTTGGGAAACCTGGTGCTTTAGGCCGGAAAGCTCGACGGTCTTCTCAGAGAGAGCCTTCTCCGCCTGTTCCGCCCGGGTCACCAGTGCGGCCTTCTCTTCGGCCCAGGCTTTTCTCTCAGCATCAAACTCGGTCTTCAACTTTTCTTGACTGGCGATGCTGGATACAAACTTGGCGTTTGCCTTCCGGGTCTCCATCTCCTGCATCTTCAGCCGGCTCTTGAGATCCACAAGGTCCGCCTCTAGCTTCTTACCAACAGCCTGTATAAATTTCCGGGTTATGACATGAGCAGTTATTATATAAGTCCCAAGCACTTTCCAAGCAAAGACACTTGGCACTTGGGGGCTAATGCATATTGAACGTATCTTTCTACATACTGCCCGCTCACTGGAGTAAGCCGGAACCTAAGTCTACAACATATTCAATCATAAGTCGTCGACTTGGGGGCTAGCATGGCAAAGGTAACTATGCAGTAAGTAAGAGGACAGCAGAAGGATACCTCAGATTTTTGCTGGATCTGGTTGACCATGGCGACCTCGGCGTCCCGGCTCTTGTGCACCTGGCTGATGTAGCCAGAGACGAGCTCTCCAATGCTCAAGTTGGTGTAGTCGGAGAGGTCCAGGTTCACCCGGTGGGGCTGCAGCAACTCCCCCTTCGCGGAGCATTTGGCCAGCACGGTCGGTCTCCCCGGCTCAACGAACTCCGTCCGGGTGATTACCACGTCCGGTTCGTCTGCTGGCGGAGCTGAGCCGGAGGCCTCCGGGTTAACCGAAGCTTTGGTCGTTGCCTTAGTAGTTGGGGCAGTGGCTTCAGGTGCCGTGTCCATTAGAGTGGTGGCTTCGGGGGCGGAGGCAGCTAGCGGCTCTTGAGCCGTCACCTCCGGTTCAGGTAAGTCCGGCACTCCGGCTGACCTGGTCTTCTTCGCTCTTTTGGTGAGCTTTGCCTGGGCGCTGAAAGGACAGAAACATTCAGCACAAAGAGAGTAAGTACAGACAAGTATAATGTGAGATGGTTGTCATTACCCGGGCGCGGTCTTGAACGTCGGAAGACTCGACTGCATAGAGTCGCCCGAAGAAGGGGAGGTCTCCTGATAATTGGAGTCAGAAGAATTGAGTGGCTGACGGATAACACCCGCCAACGGATGAAAACGGTACAAGTGAGAAAAAACCTCAGTTCGACGCTTCCTTGTTGCGTCGGGTAACCCGGCGGAAAGATCGGTGTCCTTGTTGGTCCGGGTGTGACGCCGGCTTTCATGAACCTGTCGCTTCAAAATAAATTGAGGGTCTTGGTGAGCTAAAGGATGTGAAAAGCTTACTTTCCGGGTTACCCTTCGGACTTTCAGCTGTGGCAAGGGCTCCGAGTCGGAGGAAAGTGACATTACCTCTTCAACCACCGGGTTACTTGCGCCGGTGTCATCCTGTCAATGAGCAAGTATTGATAAGGCGGACAGCAACAAACAGTGAATATAGTAAGGATTTAAATGCTCAGGAGTTACCTCTGACTCGGAGCTGTCGCTTAATTGCATCAGCTCCGAAGCAGTAGGCCTGCTTCCTTTTTTGCGAGGGGCGGCTTTCTTGGCGGCTTTCTTCGCCTTCCTGGCTTTCTTGGCCGCCTCATGGTCATATTTGACCCGCCAGAACTTATCATCAGCCTGAAAAATACAATGATGGATTCTTAAAACGGTTCAGATGAAGGTTATATGCAGACGAAGATAAAAGTTAAAGTCAGCGGCTTACCGCTGGGGCTGGATTGGTCTTGCAGAAGGGGGCTAACCCGGTCCTTCCGCAGTCTGCCAGGCTCTCGTTTAAAAGAGCCTTGGTCTCCTCCTCTGCAACGTCTTCTGGAAGATCATTGCGACTGTGCCTCTGAGGGTCATCCTTTCGCCCGGTGTACTCACACATTAAGCCGGGGCGGCGGCTCAATGGGATCACCCGCCATGAGATCCAGACCCGGACCAGGTCGATTCCGTTCAGACCGTTGCCCAGGAGGGCCTTGATTTTATTGATAGTAGGAAGCAGAGGCTGGCGCTCCGCTGGAGTCAGCTTGTCCGACAGTGGGTGAGTCGGCTCTAGACGTGTTGGGCGAAAGCCGGGCAGCGGGCTTTCGTCAGCCGGGGACGTATCTTGGCAGTAGAACCAAGTCATGTTCCAGTCCTTGGGGTGGCTCGGCGGCTCTGCATAAGGGAACAGACAGTCCCTACGCCGCTGGATGGAAATGCCACCTAGCTCCAGACTTGGCCCGTTGGCGCACTCATTCTGGCGGTTTAAGTAAAAAAGCTCTCTGAAGAGCAGCAGACTAGGTTCTTCTCCTAGGTAAACCTCGCAGAAGACTTGAAAATTGCAGATGTTGGATACGGAGTTGGGTCCTATATCTTGAGGCCGCAAGTCGAAGAAGTTGAGCACGTCCCTGAAAAACTTTGAGCCGGGCGGTGCGAAGCCCCGGCTCATATGATCTGCGAAAATCACTACCTCCCCGTCCTTTGGTCGTGGTCTCTCTTCCGACGGGTCAGGGGCACGGTAGGACATGATTTCCTTCTTAGGCAAATATCCGGACTTAACAAAATTGGCTAGGGTCTCGTTGGTGACGTTGGACCTCATCCAGTTACAAGTGATGGGAGCCTTGGGAGGCATGGTGAAAGTTGGTGGTCTATGACAAAAAGGAAAAATGTCCGGGTTAATTATAAGCCGGAGATCTACAGTTCAAAACTACGGTGGCGGCTTATGAAGGGGACTAATGGTATATACTCAAATACAGTGGGTTATTTAAGCCGGAGGATTCTACGAAGCATGGTTTCCTTTTAAGCCGGAAGATTCTACGTCGCGTGGTTTCTTTAAACCGGAATTGTAAGCCGCCAAGATTCAATGGTTGCAGTTTTTACTAAGTGTGGTAAAACAGGTTTCACATATTGCAGTAACTTTTTTGGATTAAAATGGTCGGGCAAAAGAAAAAATTTCTAGACCTAGAAACAGCAGTGAGGGAGTTCTTGGGTTCAAACAGAGTTCTTATGCAGTTCAAGGAAGGCTACTTGCGTGTGAAATGGATCTTAAACAACCACCGCACTAGTTCTATGCAGGACTAACATCAAGCAGGAGCAGTAACTAGGAGAACTACCGAACTTGCGGGCAATGGTGACGAACACGAAGAACGTGGATGAACTCTACGGCAGATCTACTCTACGGGGTGGTGAGAACTTACCGGAGCTGAAGAGGTGCGGGAGTCGCCGCCGTTTATCTGGTCCGAGTCAGGGTGATGCAGCGGCCGAGGTTGACGAAGACCGGAGGCGAGACGACGGCGGCGGAGTGCGAGCTCAGTGAGAAAGGCAGCGGCGCGAGGAGGAAGAAGGGAGCGTGAGATTCAAGGAGACCACGGCGTGGTTATCTCCCCCCACGACGCCTCGATTTTCGGAATGACAGTAAAAGCAAAGATCCGTTGCGGATCTGGCGGAGTAAAAAACGGACTTAATGGAGGATGACGTCACGGCGGATTATCCGGAGTCCAGAGGATGACGTCACTCCGGGTTATGGCTTTCACATGAATGGTAAGCCGGAGATTTTTTCTGTCAGAAGAGTTGAAGATTGATATGAGCCGGCTCAAATCAATCTGGGGCCTAATGTTGAGGATATAGATCTTAGAGTCACCCGCCAGGAGGGGCCGGGTTACTCGTATGGTCGTTGCCAGAAGCCCGGAGCCAAGCTTAAAGACGATGGGCCAGAGATGGGCTAAGACCCGGATACGGCTTAAGGCCCATAGTTACAATCATTATTATGGTAGAACTTGTAGTGTAAGGCAAGTATGATTGAGAGTCCGAGCCGGACACTCTTATGAGCCGGCCGGGACTCTAAGGGCTGCTGGGCGTCAGCCTCCCTATATAAAGGGACGACCCGGCAGCGGTTTAGGGGCAAGAACAATCTCATCGAGAGCCGGGCATAGCAGTTTAGCTCCCTGGTGATCGTAACCCTAATCAATACCACCTCAAACTGGACGTAGGCTTTTACCTTCACCGTAAGGGGCCGAACCAGTATAAACCCTCGTGTTTCTTGTCCCACGACTAAGTCCTAACTCGAGGACATCTGCCGTGACAATTCCACGACACCATCTGTCCGGATATGTACCGGTAGGTGGCCGGTCCTTGCTATCGATCTCGACCACAAACAAGCCTGGAGGCCCGCTGTGCGGTTCCTGGGAGAGCCCATCCGTACCAGCCTCGTCGTTGGCGTTGCTTGGCTCTCTAGTTGGAGTCCCTTTCGTCCAAGAAGTTTGCTCTCTCGCCGTCACAAGTGCTTCTTCTTCTGTTATGGCGTCGGCGGGTGCTATTGCGGTATTCGGCACATGTGCACGGCCATCATCCCCTGTGTCGGAGTAACACTCAATGGATTAAACAGAGGCTCTCTGATGGTTGTCCCCGCCGTCGTTCTGGTGGTAACCGGAGTGTGGTTCCAGTCAGACGTGGCGTCGATCTTTGGACATATTGCATCTTTTGGTGGACATGTGTGGCTTCAGAAAGCTTCAGGTTGTATTTGTGCTGCTTGTGTGTCTTCGTACACGTATATCTTCACATGTTTGAAATTTTTGTTAGATGCCAGCTGTGGTATTCCAATGCACTTCCTCCGTTTTTATTTAGTCTGCATATTAGATTTGGCTGGAGTCAAACTTTGCAAAGTTTTGACTAATCTTAGAGAAAATAATATAAACATTTACCCTAACAAATCTATATGATGTGAAAGTACATTCAATAATGAATGTAATAGTATTGATTTGTTATTATATATGTTAACATTTTTGTCGCCGCAAAAAAAACATTTTTGTCTTTAAACTTTATCAAAGTCTACAAAGCTTGACTCTAATCAAAGTTAATATGCGGACTAAATAAAAAATAGGGGGAGTATTATCTTGTGGTCCCCCAACACTAATCTTGGAATACAATCAGGGGTTTTAGTTTGGAAAGAAATTAAAAATGCTCAGATTTTTAGACATGGCAAATCGAACGTTTTTTATGGCTAAAAAATTTGCCTCAAAAAGGTTTGATTTGTCATGCCTAAAAATCCGACGTTCACTGGATGTATACATATCTACTCCTATAAAAAGCACAATCGGTGATGATGGTGCGCCTACCATCTACCAATCTCGACCGTCCGATCTGCATCTAATGCATCTGATGCGAGCTCTGGCGCTTTTCCAAAAAGACCCCGCCACTCTCTCCATATTATTTTCAAAAAACCCCTCTGTCTCTCGGTTCCAGACCCATCCAGATCCATCCCCCGCTACTCTCTTCTAGCCAGCAATGGAACTCCGATCTTGCGCGCCGGCCGCTACCGGCGACGGCTGCCCCTAATGCCTCGGGTGCCTTCTGCCGCCGTAGCTACCAACACCACGACCTCGTCTCCTCTGCCCCCTTTCCCGTCTCTCCTCGCCGTCTCCTCTGGCCCCCTCCTGCATCTCCTTGGAGGCCGACCGCTGCAAGTATGCCGCGGGCTACGCGCTACACATCCTCGCCGGCGGCGGCGCCGCAACTCAGGGTAGCACGAACAGGAGCTCCGCTGGGCTTTGCCGTTCCGGTGGCAATTCTCACCTCCGCCACCCTCGACTCCGGCGAGCGGCGGCCCCCGGCACCTAACCGCCGCTGTAGGGACCTCGCTTGGCCGCTTAGCCTCCGCCCCATGCGCGATATGGCGCGGGCCGCCGTATAGGGCGTGCTGCCTTCGTCGTCTTCTCCGCACAGCCTACGTACTCGACGACAGCAGCTCTGTCCCGACTGCGCGCGTCCTCATCCCCGACGCCGCCTGACTTCCAGCGCCCTCGGCTGCTCCTGCCATCCTCCCTAAGCTGCGGCACTCGTCCATCCTCTCCCCGAGCTTCGCAGGTAGATGCAGGCATCCCCATCGTCTCCTCGGGCGCACGCCAGTTGTTCGATTCACTGACCCAACGGATGTTTTAGCATTTTGTGGCCGAGAGTGCTGTTGTGAGAAGGCCTAACACATAGATGTTGCTACGGAACTGAACAATGGTGTGATTTGTGTCAAATGAACCCTCCTAAATCAAATGATGTGTTAAATATTTTGCACCATAATCTTTTTTTCTAACAAGAGTATGTTTGTAGCTAGCTTTCACATGCTTCTGTTTTGGGAAATGTAGCAACAATGCAACATGGACTCCTATGTCCTGCATATGAACGTGAGAAGAAACTCAGGCACACCCTACTAAATTAAGACCGGCGATCCATGTTCAGCTAATTGTTTTACACACTTCTGTATGGGCACTGTTTAACACCGTATTGGATTTATTATTCCCGCAAAAATAATAATATAGGATATATGATTGTCCAGTAAAATAGAGTAGGCCAATCCATAGGCCGTAGTAAATTAATTCTGCTTTGTTTTATTCACAGGAATGCATGTGTTTTATCACTCATTAATTATATGGGGTTTTCACACTTACAACTGATGCATTTAATAGATTTTGAGAGGAAATAGGTTTTTTTTGTCCCATATAATATTTATCTTTAAAACTGAAAGTAAAGACAACAAAATTAGTGGATACTAGGGTGACTCCTATATAATTGATCAAATACAATCAGATAATATAAGTTGTGATTTATGTAATCAAACAATATATTACAATTCATGTAAACCTAAATATAATTTGTATCATTTCTTCTTTTTTTATTGTGTTTTTTTCATAGAACTAAAAGTCGGTTTTCGGAGAGACATTGGTTTCAGCCTTGGCCTTCTTCAGTTGAAAGATTACGCTGCTTATTCCGTCATTTTGAGAAAGTCAATATCTCAACAACAAGCTGGCAACTTACCCAATGATGTTGGACAATCCAATTATTTTGGACTCAAATTCTTGGATTGTTTCTGTATATTCTGAATTTCTTTTGTAAACAAAAGTGAGGAATTGGAGAGGATCTGCAATTGTAAAATTTACTTGTTCGTGCTTCTTCCATAGAAGACATCTCAGGCCGACCTGATTGCATTTGTTTGTGTATGGAAGTGCGAGTTAGTGCAAATGTATAGTTCTGAATTTGGATTTGCATATGCTTTACTAGCTGGTAGGAAATACTCTCTTTGTAAATAAATATAAGAGCGTACATATGATTATTCTACTACCTGCGTCTAGAATTCTAAATACATAAAACCTGTTTTCATGGCCATGGGTTGTGGATTGTTGTTACTTCCTCCATTCCCTTAGGCCCCTCCCAATGCTCCACCTTGTACGGGTGCTAAGCATGCCATGTAGACGAAAAATCTGATGTGGCAAGGAAATTAAGAGGAGAGAGATGGGTTTGATGGCCCCAGGAAGAACCAATGCCAAGCGCGCGAACCTAGGCAAAACATTTAAATGAAGCAAACTCACCAATGCATGAGAGAATTTAGTAGCTAAATCATTAAATGAAGGGAGCTTAGCTACAAGAAGCTAAGCATCTATGCATTGGTGAGTTTGGTTGCTAAGCTATTTAATATGCTTAGCACCCCATCTAAGCACCGGTCCATTGGGAGCAGCCTTATACAAGGCCACTATCAAAAATACGTTTTGCATCAATACAAGGCCACCAACAGTAACCGAGGCAAAAATTAATGATATTTCCTCGTAATAGCAACTTTTTAATACTTACATGCATGTAGTCATAATGACACTCAACCACTTCCTTCCCATTCATTCGTTGCATGCTTGTGGTGCATTAATGATCCCGGTTAACGAAAAGAAAAGTTGACTTGCAAATGAGTCATTAAATTTTATCTTGGTACCTGTAATATGAGTTTGTGGCCTTGTATAAGGGAATGAAGGGAGTACTACTCAGGCCACAGATCACGGAGTGTGAAAAAATGTGAATTTTTGTCTAAGTGTTTATTCGAACTTTTGATTGTGAAAGTTCAGAAAGGGGCCAGGATTCAGTAGTGTGCTGTAACATTTGGTATGGTGGTAATTGAAATTCTGGAGTATTCCTGATTTGTCATCTTCTAAATTTCAATGGTGGGCAATAAACCTAAACCTACATCCAATGCCTGAAATATTTCTTCTCTTCTCGGCTACTGCATCTCCTTCCTAATCCTCATCCTATCCACCAATGCCGCCTCCCAAATTCGATTTTTCTGTCACCTGTCCGCTCGGTCGAACAAAGCAGCGAGAATGTTGGTGGAGGGGCGACAAGAAAAATGTCTCTTCATCTGCGTGCAAGGGAAGGGTGCTTTCGGAGACACGTGAATTGCCGAGAAGAAACGAGCCGGAGAGAGAAAAAGGTTTTCGCTATATGAATAAAAACCACTAGCCATCACATTTCTGAATTATATTACTTTTTTTGCGAGAGAATTATATTACTTGTTGATCACTACATTTTTTTTTACTTTTCGTGGCAACGCACGGGCATTAAACTAGTTCAGGTAAAAAGAGGTGAGTCTTGCGGCATCAATATCCGTCCGGTCCGGCCTGTAATCAATCGTTGACTGATGATCAATGTGAAGCAGACCCACAACACCAGGTAGTTTGTTGGTAGGAGTAAGTATGGCGTTGGTGGCCGTACAACACTTCATTAGCACGCGCAGGTGAGCCAGCGCACGCGAGAGAGAGAGAGAGAGAGAGAGAGAGAGAGAGAGAGAGAGAGAGAGAGAGAGAGCGTGGGGGAGGATGTGCGCCGAGGCTCTCGCTCTGCTCCGGCAGCAGGAGCCATGGTTCGTCTCGCTCGCCATCCTCGGCGCCCTCTACGTCGCAGCCGTCGCGTACCGCCTCCTCCACACGTCCGGCCTCGCGCTCTGCCTGCGCGGGCCCAAGGACCTACGCCGCCGCTACGGGGCGTGGGCCGTCGTCACCGGCCCGACGTCCGGCATCGGCCGCTCCATGGCCCTCGAGCTCGCGCGGCGCGGCCTCAACCTCGTCCTTGTCGGCCGCGACCCCGGCGCGCTCCAGGACATCGCCGGAACCGCCTCCGACACCCACGGCGTGCTGACCAAGACCGTGCAGTTCGACTTCTCGCTCGTCTCCACGCCTCAAGGTGAAAGAAAGCACCACGCACGCAGCACTCCTCAAGGAACTACCGTACGTGGTACTGGTACGTGCTGTACTGATCGACCGTGTTTTGGCAGGGGAGGAGGCGATGGGGCGGCTCCGGCAGGCGGTGGAGCGGCTGGAGGTGGGCGTGCTGGTGAACAACGCCGGCGTGGCGACGCCGCATGCGACGTACCTGCACGAGGCCGACGCAGAGGCGTGGGTGAGAATGATACGGGTGAACCTGTGGGCCGTGACGGAGGTGACGGCGGCCGTGCTTCCCGGCATGGTGGAGCGCGGGAGGGGCGCCGTCGTCAACATCGGCTCAGGCGCGGCGGAGGCGCTGCCCTCCTACCCGCTCTACTCCGTCTACGCCGCCACCAAGCGGTACGTTTCCCAGTTCTCCCGCAGCCTCTGCGTTGAGTACAGGGGCAAAGGAATCGACGTGCAGTGCCAGGCCCCGCTGTACGTGGACACGAAGATGGTGACCAACATGGTGACGCGGGGAGGCCTCCTGTCGCGGCTGATCATGCCGACGTCGGACGCTTACGCCGGCGCGGCCGCTCGCTGGATCGGGCACCGCCGCCCGGTCTGCATGCCCAACCTCGGCCACCGGCTGCAGTGGTGCCTCTGCCACTTCGTCCCGGACCGTGCCCTCGCCGCGCACCGCCTCCGCGAGAACCTTCGGCAGCGGGCCGTCTTCCAGCTGCTCAGGTCATCATCAGGCGAGGGAATCGGTGGACGTCGTTAGCGGCGACCTCACCCGCCAGCAGAGTTTATTGGTAGTAAAATAATTATGTTGACTTGGTATTTATTGTGCGAAGTATCTTTCATAGTAAAGTATTGGACGCAGATAACGCCCATACGTGTGGCATATTAGATATCTGCCTACACACCGTGTGTAGCATGAGCAGGAGGCAGTCCAAGGGGATGTGTGTGGGCGAACATTATAATTACCCACACGTGTGGGCGCAGCTACTTCGTGCCACACGCCCAACAAGTATTACTCATCCCCGCGCGTGTGGCACGAAGTAAAAATGCCCACACGTCCTAGCGCAGCTACGTTAGGTACCCACGGGATGACGATTTAGTTGCCATCCGGGATGGCAGATGTAGTTATCCGGGATGGCAAATGTAGTTGTAAAAGCATGGCAACCCTATCTGTTTAGGTTAACTATAGTTGCCATGTCTAATTTATGTTGTTGCCGCGTGTAATCAAACCATAGTTGCCGTGTGTGATTAACTACTTGTCATATATGGTCAAACACTAGTTGCCATGTGTGTTTATCTAGTTGCCACGTGTGGTCCAACCATAGTTGGCATGTATGGTTAATCACAGTTGCCATGTGTGTTTATCTGGTTGCCACGTACGCGCAACTGCAGTTGCCGTCTAGCAACAAATCATAGTTGCCATCTGTGTTACCTAGTTGCCACGTACGTGTAACTGCAGTTGTCATCCAACAACGTACGAGCGTCGTGTGGGCGAAAAGCAGTTTGCCCACACGCGCATGGACTAGGTGGTGGCTGTGTGGACAGAAACTAGTCCGTCCACACGGCGCAGCTGGCAAACCGCGTGCTGCTGGCGTGTGGGCGAACTCTCCAACGCCCACACGCCAGCCCCGCCCTACGTGGCATAAAAAAATCTGGCAAAACATCTCAAGATTCGTGCAAACACAAACGGACGTTGATCCACGCGTGTGGGCAAGATGCAAACGCCCACACGTGTGGGCGTTAGTATTTCCGAAAGTATTTCGAATTTTTCTCTCCATGGCCGGCAATCTGCCTCACTTAATGGACAGCCGAAAAAAGAGCTCAACGTGTTGGCGTCTGGGTGATTTTGGACGAAATTGAACTCGGATCTCAAGTTCGTGGGCTAGTTGTTTGCATTTGTTTCAAGTTACCACGCAGGTTTATGTACCTCTACTGTAAACAAACGACCGACATTTTAGGATCTTAACGTGTCGGGCCGCCTAGATTCTCTGCTGTGATAGTCACGGCCTCACGGCTAGCTCTGTGATCCCATCTTCTTCGTCGAGATATGAAGTCTGTCGTACACCGCTTATCGGAAACCAGGATATCGAGCCCTCAGTTTTATTCAGTACACGGATGTAAAGCACATGTTCTCTAGAATACGCACAAGGGCACAAGCGTGCGTATCATACATTAGCAGGACGCTAGATCAAGGCCTGAAGAATGCCGGCGGACGGGGACGAGCGGCGGCGGCGGCGCCAGCGAAGGAGGTGTCCTTGAGGTGGTCGGGGGCGCTCTCGTACGAGTGCCTCCTCGCCAGCGACAGGATGGCCTTGTCTGCCGCGACGAAGTATGCCATCCCGGCGACGGTGCAGACGACGAGGGCCTGGCCGGTGGGGTTCAGGTGCGCCTTGGCCCACGGCAGCATCCTCACGCTCGCCAGCTGCACGATAAACAGTTCAGTCATGAAAACCAGACCAACGTGCATGAAAATCAACAAATCCCGGACGGAGGAGCTCACCGTTGGGACCGCAGACGCGACGGTGGCGATGGCCGCCGCCTTTGCTCCGGCGAGCGTCGCCTCTGGGAAACATTAAGAAAAAGAAATGCATTGCTAGTGTCAGACTATGGTTACACAACTTGGCCGAACAGAACTCTAAATAAGTGGATCCTGCTGGTTACTATGTACCTCTGGAGCAGCGTTTGGCGAGGGCGAGCTTGTTCTCGAGGTGGGCGCGGGTGACGGTGGCCGTCGACGACATCTTCGCCATGATCTCTTGTGCAGAAACGGCTCAGCACAAAGAGTGCGGTGATCGAGTGAGATGGGATGAGATGGGCTGGCTGGCTGGTTGTTGCTTGATGCTTCCAGACGAGGAGCCGGCCATGTATTTGTAGCGAGCAAAAAGGTGGCGGCCACGCACGGTTTTGATTTTTGATTGCAAACCGTGGGTGCGCTGCTCTGCTCACTCGCCTGAGTGTTGAACTGGGTTGGTGGGCAGAGCACGCTTTCCGGCTATCCAAAACTGTGGTATGGGAGTCCACAGGATTGGATGATGTTTGTTTGTTGCTCCTTCCCTCGTCTTTCTTTCTTTCTTTACCCACCAAACAAAAGCTGGCAAGAAAAGGGAGATCTCGATCGATCTAAAGTTAGCCACCACAGTGCTTATCTGATCACAATAGATAGATAATTTTGCTACATCAGGCGTTTGTTCCTTGTCTAGGATAAAAAAAACGGAACAGAGCAGAGCAGGTGCCACCGGTTTCGCTCGTTATCCTCCGTCGGCGAGCGGCGGTCCCCGGTTTTCGGGCCAAACCGGCGGCATGTGCTGCCCGTCCGGACTAGTCCTCTGTGTGAGACCTGCTCTCCATTTTTAAGTTCGTTGCATTAAATACCATCTATTTTCTTTTTATTAGGGTCTAAGTACCATCTATTGGTGTAACATGTTGCAACAAGCTCTAACTCATTGTTTGATTTTCTTTTGCGCAACAATTCAATGTTTGTACGCTGACATGATTTCAAAGGATTGGATCTAGCTTGTAAGTGCGTACGTGGTAAAAAAATTATTGTCATTGTCATCGGCCGGCCAATAAGAACTACCGAGCAGCTTTAGTTTTCTTTTTTCGAGAAAACTTTCAATTTATTCATCCTCAATCATGACAGTAAAATGAACATCAGAAATAATAAAAATTACATACAAATCTATAGACCACCTAGTGACCACTATAAGCACTGAAGCATGCCGAAGGCGGGCCGCCGTCATCGCCCCTCCCTTACCGGAGCTGGGCAAAACTTATTCTGACAAGGCAGTTTTGGTGTTTACATTAAAAAATAAAAAAAATCAACGAATTGTGTATGTATCTAAAACTGATTTGATTTAAGAAAAATATTAGATTACTTGCACATGTTTTGGAGATATGACAGTTTATTGCCTCAATCAGTTTTTTTTTCTTTCAAAATTCAACATCTGAAGTAAAAGAATTCCAATGTGTCATATATGTACCAAGTATAGATCTAGCAAATTTTGAATTAATGTTGACCATTATTTTGGAGGATATTAGAAATTTTAGTTAGCCCAAGTCGGCTGATGTGACATGTTTTTTTGCCGGGTGTGCAGTTACAAGCGGGACTCGCCTATTAGAAATCATGTGAACATAATCAAATGATGGATTAGAGTTAGTTGCAACGGATTACACCAATAGGTGGTGTTTTATTTAACGAACCCAAAGACTTTGTGTTATGTGGAGCGTCCGTCCTTATATGTGGTCAGTGATCATATACGGAAAAGCACCATATTTGCACGATGTGGTGAGTCAGAACACCAGAAACATGTATTTTGCAATTTTAGGTACCAAAGTGACCATCGAGCGCAATTTTTTTGGCCACTCCTAGAGTATTTACCTCATTCTTTTTCAACAATCTTGGCGCATAAATCAATATGAATCATACTCTCTTGTTTTCAACTTAAAAAAATAACATATCTATTTTGTTTAACTTGAACTTGTGTTTTTATGCTAGCGTTATAAACTAGTAAAAGCATGTAGAGTTTTTCTACTATTATGTTTGCTCTGCTGACATATATTTATCATCTCATTCCTGTACGACACATCCCCTCTCTTCGAAGGGTGTTGTTGGGTGGCAACCAAACAGCCAATGCTAAAGGCACTTGCTTTGCTTGGTTAGATGACGAGGGAGATCGGTAAACTCCATTGTTTGGTTGATGATTCGAGATCGTTGGAGCCGACAGCCGAGTTGATGTTGCTTTGCCTCTAGTGCAGTTATGTTGTGTCATGTGTGTTGTTGGTGTGCAAGTGTGCTGCTATCGAGCTTATCGCAAGTTCTTCTTTTGGTGGGTTTTTTTGGTCTTCTAGAATAAGCTACCCCTACCGAGCTTATTCTATAAGCCCAACCGAATTTATTTTTTTAGAAGCCTAGGATTCTAGAATAAGCTGGGTAGGGCAGTTTATTCCAGCTTATTCTAGAAGCCATCAAAAGAACTGGCCCTCGGGGTGCTGGTGTGTGTGATGTCGTGTGTTTGTGTGCTCAGTCAGGGCTTGGTAAATGGTAATGTTTCCTCTTCATCATCAATGAAATGCAACACAATTGTGTTTCATAAAAAAAATGTTTGCTCCAGGAGAGTTTGCCTATTTCGTACTCCCATCCTCTGGAAATACTTGTCAGAGAAATGGATAAAAACGGATGCATCTGGACTAAAATACGTCTACATACATCCATTTCTCCGACAAGCATTTTGTCATAAGCTATTATTGAACTAGTTCAATGCACATAGTTTTACAACCTTAAATTGAGCCCAAGTCTAGGGACTTCAATGCGTTTTCTAGACATGTCGGTTTTCTTTCAAGTATTTAGACAATGCACACTTACACGCGGATATGATATGAATGCATTTCATCTGACTCCCGACCAAGAAAAATGTTGATGTGTCCCGGTCTCTGGGGACAAACACCTCAAACCCACGGGGTACACCACTACTACGTCAGTCCTGGATTATCGGTCTCCTTAATATTTTGTGCCAAATTTTGACCATAAATTTAAGTAACAAAATGTTAATCCATGTCACAAAAAATAGCATCATTGAAAATTATGTTCAAATACGAATGTAACAATATAACTTTTTATGACATGCATTAATATTTTGTCAGTTAAATCTATAATCAAATTTTAGCATAAAATACGAAGAGCACCAATAAACCAGGACGGATGTAGTAGTATAGAAAGCTTGTCCCAAAATGGCTAATTTTTTATTTTCAAAAACATCCTTTCAAAACCATAGCAGAAGACTTAACGTGTGCTTGAAGCGGCATGATGCTCACGTGCATTTCGGAACAGAACAGGGCAGGAGTAGGCGGTCTTTTGCGCACTTGAAGCAGAGTTGTACAAAATCAAAACTATGGTTGTTATTGATTCATGACCTTTGGAAAGATACTAGTACGATGGGGAACATGGCCACATTATTATGGAGTACTACATCATAAATCATCAGATAATTAGTGCTTGCTCGCAGAAAAGGGTTATACACCACCTTTCCGCACAGCAACCATCGCCTCGCTCAACATTATACTACTATATGTTTCAGAAGACACGTACGGGCCTGCGTACACACTTTATTGGCACTGGCTAATCAAGTGTCTAATTAGTGGAAGGATGTGTTCTTGAGGTGCTCTGGCGCCGTCTCGTACGAGTGCTTCCTGGCCATGGAGAGGATGGTCTTGTCGGCGACGATGAAGTAGGCCATCCCGGCGACGGTGGAGATGATGAGCGCCTGCCCGGTGGGGTTGAGGTGCGCCCTCGCCCACGGCAGCATCCTCACGCTCGCCAGCTGAAATTACAGTACAGGCAACGCATTCATGAGACATGCTATGAACCGTGCAAGGATTTCGCCTAAGAACTGAATGGCTACTTACGGTGGGGACTGCGGCAGCGACGGTGGCGACGGCCGCGGCCTTGGCTCCCGCCATGGCAGCCTCTGCAGTTCCGGATCAACAGAGACATTTTAGTTATGATCAAGTTTCAGCAGAGACAGTACAGAAAGCTGCAATGTGCCCTTGAGGACCGGCGGGCCATGATATCGTTTTGGTTAGTACCTTTGGAGCAGCGCTGGGCGGCGGCGAGCCTCTGGTCGAGGTAGGAGCGGGTCACCGTGGACATCTTCGCCGGAGAGAGCTTGGTGCCGAAGGAAGTGAACTAGTAGCTAGCTAGTGAACTCGAGTACTCCTGGCTGAGATCCGTAGTAGTAGTGTGTGAGTGAGATGAGATGGATAGACAGGTGCGGTTCTCCGGCTGGATTTATAGGTTGCAGGAAACCGCAGAACCGGCGGGCGGGGAGAAAGGCGATTTGATACGGTGGGAAGCGAGACCGCGGTTTTGAGACGAGCGCCGGTACCGGCGGGCGGGCGGGATGGCCGGCGCTGCGGCAGAGCACAGGTGGATAAGAGGAGGCATGGATAGATCCATCGGGGTTGGCTCTGCGTAGGATAACACGTAGGAGCACGTGCTTGAGTGGAGTCAGTGTCTGTCAGCGTGCACTCCGTTCCGGTTCAAATATGTTTTTTTGTGTGGGCGCTCCTAGTTTTCGGCCTGGCAAGCTCTTCTTTTTATTTGTAGAAAATTCTGATTTATTTATATTTAAACATGATAGTGCAACGAACATCAGAAATAATAAAAAGTACATTCAGATCTGTGGACCATCTAGCGAGAACTATAAGCACTGGAGCGAGGCGAAGGCGCGCCGCCGTCATCGTCCCTCCCTCGCCAGAGCCGGACAAAACTTGTTGTAGTAGACAGTAAGGAAGTCGGCCTGACAAGCTCGGCTAGCTGCATCGTCCATCCGGCCCATTCCGCCTGTGGTTATGTGCAAAACATTTGTTTGTTTGGCCGACGTCGTTCCGCGGAGTACATGATAGTTAGATTGATTTGCATTTGTTTTGAACGTCCATAACTGGCGAACCTTCACCAGGGAGGGTGGCATTTGCGAATGTTCGTCCGGCAAATTTAGTTGAGAGCGAGGGAGGAGAGCTGACAGTTTATTCAGACGACATGGCAATTTCCCTTTGTAAACAATTTTCGTTTAAAACGTCGTCGTTCGATCTTGTTTTACAACTAAAACTGCCAGCAAAGATAATTTGCTTGCCATCCCCCTCCAGTAAACATTTGTTGTCTCTTTTTTAAAACAATGCAAAAGATTTGTCATTTTGATTAATTAAAAAGGAAGCAAATGTTTGGTTTTAAGTAGCTGGGCAAGAAACGTAACAACACGCCACCATCATGGAACATGATAACACACAGGGCAGCGACCAACCTGTCTACCAATGTAGACTCTACACATAACTGAGAAACAACATCTGCCATGGCTGCACACGGCCTCTATTCGCCTGGATCTTGATGGCGGCGAGGGAAGGCAGCCTCTGGAGCCGGGTGAAAGTGTCATTTCTCCCATCGGGTAAAGAAATAAACCATTTTCTTGTGTTGTTTTGTGATTCCCTTTTGTGTTTCGAATAGTGTGGTCATGCTATGCTACGTTGCGTAGGTTGGTGCCACCCAATAGCTTCATGATGTTGTTGAAGATTCGGCACGGGTGTCACACCGATCGCCTGTCCGATGGTAGCTTGACAATTTAGTGACATGTTTGACTATCAATTGCCTTTAGACATTACCATAGTTACTCGGACAGATCTGATTAAGCATTTGAGAAGTTTTGGACGGATATGGGAGCTTCGGTTGTAAAGCTCTTATGTAAATCCAGCCCAACTCTAGGAACTTTTGTATATTGTACACATGTTATCATATTTTGGAATATCTCACATGCACACTTACACGGGGATGCGATAAGAATGTACTCCCTCCGTTTCTAAATACTTGTCTTTCTAGGTATTTTAACAAGTGACTACATACGGAGTAAAATAAGTGAATCTACACTCTAAAATATGTCTACATACATCAGTATGTGATATTCATTTGAAATGCCTAGAAAGACAAGTATTTAGGAACGGAGGGAGTATATTATTAACTCGTGACCAGGAAATATGTCGAGGTGTCTCTGGTCTCGAGAAACACATCCACTGGTACAGAAAGCTTGTTTCAAAACTGCTAAATGTTCCAGGCATCCAATAAACTGTATCAAAAGATTTAAAGTGTGAGATAAGGTGGCGTGATCCTCACGTAGTCACGTGCATTTCGGGAAGAACAGAGGAGAGACAGAACTAGTAGTCTAGTGTTATCTCGGTCTTTTGCAATGCTCTGACGCATGTCAAGTGGTAATCGCAGACAAGAAAAAAAAAGAGATGAGTGAATGCACTTGAACCAAAGTTGTACGAAAAAAATACTCCTGCTCCTTCCGTTTCTAAATATTTGTCTTTTTAGATATTTTAACAAGTGATTACATACGAAGCAAAATGAGTGAATCTACACTCTAAAATATGTCCATTTGAAATATATAAAAAGACAAATATTTAGGAACGGAGGTAGTAGTTGTTATTAATTAAAGATGTCTGGAAAGATACAAAGATGGAGAGCATGGCCACATCCTCTATAACACTAAGTTCCCTAGTTTTTAAGAGCCCACATTCAATTGAAGTCTTCAATTAAGATTTGGTCACCGATTTTGACCGGGTAAAAAAATTCTATAAGCTTTCCCATTCAATTCTTTTATATTATTCTCAAAGCTCCTTATTTTTTAAGGCCTCACAATCTAAAGCCGGACCTCTCAAACCCACCTTATACGCCCGGGCGGGCCGCCCAAACGGCTCTCAAACGTCCGGGCTGACCGGCACCCTCCATATCCAGCCCAAATATGGGACGGATATGGGGGCGCCCGGGCGCGCCAGGCATGCCCACCACGTCGGACCCGACAGCCCGACCCTACCCAAAATTACACCAAATCCACCCCGAAGACCAGCAGGATTCATTTGCCATCTCCTCTCTTCTTCCTCCTCTGCGCCATCCGTCTCGCGCTCCGCCGCCACGCCTGCCCCGCAGCCGTTCCCAGGCTCTCCATCGCCAGATCCGGAAAATTGATCCCGTCCTCGCCACGGGGGTCGTCGTCGCCGGCCCGATTACGCCACCGTGGTATGTCCGGCAACTCTCCGGCTCTGCCTTGCGCTTGATGTGTTTGACACATTGTCCGACCGAAACTTTTGTGATTTGGTTAGGTAAATGATGGATTCCGATGCTTCGTCGGACGAGGAGTATGGACCGACGGAGCTTGACCAAATGATTCAAGATGAGTTCTTCGATTCGTCGGATTCAGACGAGAAGTGGACATGATCATGCTCATGAGCATGCAAGAGAAAATTGACCGGTAAGTGGAGCATATTCTCAGCTTCAAGGGCTTAATCAAAGGGAGAAGAGTGATCAACCGGGACAGGGTGTCCGGAGCAAAGCTACTACACAATGACTATTTTGCTCCCAAACCTGCTTTCCCGGATGATCCATGGTTTCGCCACCCTTTTTGCATGCCGAAACCATTGTTTTTGTGCATTGTGGAGGGAGTGGAGGCACATGACAACTACTTCAAGCTCATAAGGGATTGCGGCGGCCAACTCTCTTTCTCGGCCAAGCAGAAGTGCACGACTGATCTGAGGATGCTTGCACTTGGTACTGTTGCAGACGTAGTTGGTGAGATGGTCAAGATGGAGAGAGAACGTGTCTGAAGACTACTGTCAAGTTTGCCCGCGCGTGTGGTGGAGGTGTTTGGATCTGAGTATCTCAGAGAACCAAATACGCAGGACAGATAAGTTATTGGCTATTGGAGAGGCAAGGGGGTTTCCAGAAATGCTCGGATCAATTGATTGCATGCATTGGCAATGGAAGAACTGCCCCAAAGGTCTGCGGGAAAGGTATCAAGGTCACACGAGAGAGGCCACCATCGTACTAGAAGCGGTGGCATCACATGAGTTATGGATTTGACACGCTTTCTTTGGAATGCCCGGTTCTCACACATCAAGGTGCTTCAACGATCTCCAGTGTTTAGGAGGCTTTGCAATGGGGAATCACCGCTGTGCAACTACACCGTCAACGGCTGAGACTACAACATGGGGTACTATCTTATCGATGGTATCTATCCTTAGTGGGTGGAGTTTGTGAAGAACATATCCGAGCCGCGTGGCAATAAACAGAGCCACTTTGCAACAATGCAGGAAGCGGCTAGGAAGGACGTGGAGAGGGCATTTGGTGTCCTTCAGGCTCGTTGGGGAATTGTGCGGAGCGCTGCAATGATATGGGAATCAGAAACTTTGTGGCAGTTGATGACATGTTGTGTTATTCTGCGCAATATGATTGTCAGGGATGAGGGTCATGGTGTAGCCCAAACCCATGATTTCGAAGCATCCGGAGAACAAGTTGAAATCTCGAAAAATCAAGATGCGGCTCAGCTTTTGAACTTTCTGCAGATGCATCAGAATCTTCGAGATTAGCAGGTGCACACGCAGCTACTCAATAATCTTGTGGAGCACATGTGGATCCACAATGGTAACAAAGGAGGCAATGCTTGAGTTTGACACTTTAAATAAATTTTATGTAAACGCTATCTATGCTTGATACCAACAATTGCTATTTACGTGCGACATTGTGTTGCATGATCGACGTGCATGTATTTGCATGGATTTGAGAGTCCAGATTTAAGATATGTGGATGCCCGAAAGAAAATATGAGGGCCCGTCCGGATGCTCCCGCAGGTGTGCCCGATCGTTTCCGTGGACGTTTGAGGGGCCAGATTTATCAAGTCCGACTGTAGATGCTCTAATCGACATAACATCAGCCAGAGAAGAAATCTACTGGGAGCACGAGAGAGTGCGGAGAGGTGAGGTGAGATGGAATGCTTGGGAAGGGTTGTGAATTTATACGGACCCTCGGTTGCAAACCCGTCTGCGAGAATGTAACCTGTGGCCGGGGTGACGGTGGTTTTCAGCCGAAACCGGCGTGCGAGTGGTGTGGGGAGCAGCGAAACCAGCCAAAATGTGCGTGTTAGCACGGTGTATTGGGACAGCCCGTACGGCCCACCAGCTTCTGTCCCTCCAGTAGAGCGCTTTCAGCAAAATGGACAAAATTGACCTATGGGCGAAACAATTTCAGAAAGTGAACTGTGAGTGAAAAAATTTCACCCAGCTGACCCTTTTGTGTGGCGCCCGACAAGTAGGCGCTGCACTACAGTGTGTAGTGCCTTACTGACAGGCGCGACACATCTGGCAAGTGTGGCACCCCGGGCCCCACTCCTGATAGTGCAGCACCTAGCTGAAAGGAGCTGCACAGTGTAGTGCAGCGCCTAGCTGAAAGGAGTTGCACGGTGTAGTGCAGCCCCTAACTGAAAGGAGCTGCAACTTTTAATCCATGCATCCGATGAAAACGTGCCTTATATGAATGTTGTGCATTTTTACGTGTTCTACGCAATGGAGGCATTTTCATCTTTTTTAGGATCAATTTGGTTGATGAAAACCCTGTCGCAAAAGTGCAACATAATATAACTGACAGAATCTATTAAAATTTACAAACTTGGCATGATGCACTACACTGTGCAGCTCCTTTCAGCTAGGCGTTGCACTATCAGGAGTGGGGCCCGGGGTGCCACGCTGGCCAGATGTATCGTGCCTGTCAGTAAGGCGATACACAGTGTAGTGCAGCGCCTACTTGTCAGGCGCCACACAAAAGGGTCAGTTGGGTGAAATTTTTCACTCACAGTTCACTTTGTGAAATTGTATCGCCCATAGGTCAATTTTGTCCATTTTGCCGGCGCTTCTGGTGAAGAACATTTACGGATCGATTCTTTTTTAACGGTCTTGATGCTTTGATCAAACATAACTCATGCTTTCTTTTTTAACTGTAAAATGATACCTTTGTTTTTTTCCTGATGAACTCGTGCTTTTATGCTGGCATACATTTATAATCTAGTCAAACATGCGAACCAACCTGTTGTGAGATGATTAGTCTATCAGGGTTCAAGTCTTAGATTTGACATCGGTACTCACACTTTGCTCGATTTATTTCAGACCTTCCGGCAATGTGCGTTCACGAAGGTATCTGTTGCGACTTCATCAATCTCAAAATGATGTGCCGGCTCAGTCTCTGCTCGTAGAGGTAGAGTATGCATGTGTACATTTATAGGGATGAGTATATGTGTGTATGTATAAGCGTCTATGTCTGTACCATGTTAAACAAACTAGTCAATCATGTAGAGTTTGTGGATTACTATCATATTTGCTCAACAAGATTTTGCCTATTCATCGTCATTATTATTTTTGTGGAAATTATTCTCATGTGGTATTATAAAATTGTACCCAATACAAAGTACCCTAAACATAATAAAAATTATATCAAAGTCTCTGGACCTTCAAACGACAACTGCGGTTGCCAGAACAAGCCGTTGACGCACTGCTAGCTTCTTCGCTCCCATACCGGAGTTTGCCTGACCTTGTTAATGTCAACTAGGAGTTTTCAGGCACGTGCCCCTAAGGGCCAGCACCCCGGAGCCACAGTTGTTGCTATTGAACACTTGGATCGATCTGAGCAACCTGATACCAAACTTTTGCAAACACGCACAGACGACAAGAAATCCAAATCTCATAGCCCCGAGGAGCTTGCAGGAATCTACATCAGAGCTTCGTCTAATCCGTCTTGATGGACAAACTTAAGGAGGATCGAAGCCAAGAAGATTGACTCGAAAAAGAAGCATGACCATCCGCCCGAGCGACGTCTCTGCAAGGACTAAAATACTAACATATCAACTAGCCCGAGCCGAGGCACTAGGATTTTTCTCACCACCATCGGCTGCTGGAGCGGCTGGTAGAGAGAAGGTGAATCCATGGGCTCATCGTCGAAGATCTAGGAGTTGAAAGATTTCCCTAGTCACCTTGAGAGAGAGAAAAGAAAGTTGTGGTCAACAGGGGAGAGCCTTTTTCTATTTCATTATTTGACTTTCTAATCTATAAAATTAACAGAGTTTACAACCTTAAATTGAGAGCCCAACTCTACTCTAGGAATTTCAATGTAAATTTTACCCATGTTATTTTATCTTACTCTCCACCAAGAAAAATGTCGAGGTGTCCCGATCCCTTGTGAAAAACACCTCAACCTGCGAACAGGGACTACACTAGCACAGTTAGTTTGTTCCGAAACGGCTAAGCTACCATAAAAAAAAACGGCTAAGCTTTTTTTTTTCCTTTCCGATTTCTCTTCTTGTCACAATCTTTTGACTTGTCAATAGTTTGCCTTGCAGTTACTATCCTTATTTCATTTTTAAAACTAGCACAAATGCCTGTGCGTTGCAACGGGAAAAAACCGTTTATATTCAAGTTTATTTATAATAATATGTGCAAAAATACATTCGTTGTTCATGCAAATTTTAATCAATTTTTTTAAGGTCCAAAATTATCGAAATAGGACATGCTAATCTTATAGAATATTTCTTTACCTACATCAACATACTTTCCTCCATGAAACAAAATAGAATTACAAACTTCTCCTTAAAAGAAATTAGGAACTCGGTAAAGTTTAGCCAATACCGCTCAGAAAATTTGGAGAGAGATAGCATACCTTCGCAACAACTATTATATTTTTGGGCTTGTTCGAGTGGGGATATTTGGATATTTTCTAGATTTTAAAAATATTGTACTAAAATAGTGTTTGGGGCTGGCCACGGTTCTTGTTAAAAACAAAGTCATATATGATATTTATTTTTTCGTTAACATTCTTAGTTTCACCGACAACTCAACATAGACATAGAAAAATCCCCAGCGCAGCAGGAAGCAGGCCTTGCATTAGAATTTCAACAACTATGGTTTTGTCGGGCGTCAGAAGCAGTACGTATTTCAGGACACGATCTGTAGCCCATTGGACATGCTAAGGAGCAGAGCCCGATCGATCAACGGCTTGCCCGAGAGCTGCATTTTTTTTACAACAATAAGCCACTTTACTTATTAAAAAATGCATTAGTAATCTTGTCTGATACAGTTTCCATAATACAATCCGATGGGTCCTGAACCCACACCCTACACACCTCGTTACTAATAACACCTTCTCGTGCTAAAATGTTAGCCACATTATTTGCATCTTCTAACCCCGCCTACCTTTGAGCATCACCGCCACATCCTTGATGTTAACCTCTAAGTGAACATTATATTATTAGTAAGTATACAATATAAGGACGCGGATTTGGTGAACATGGGTGCGCGCGCACCCTTTATGAATAGCCAATTCAAAAAAATGCTAGCAAAAATCAAAATCTGAATTTTTTTTTAATATACATAGTCAATCGGTATACTCGCATATGAAGTATCACGAAGAAATCACATCCGTGATAATCTTGGCAAAAATGACAAAATCGAAGGTAATCGAAGCTATATTAAAAAACACTGTTTAATGAATAGTATGGTCGCATTTCTATTTTCTTCACTAAGAATACCATAGGTGTAAATACATCATGAAACTTCACACGTGAGTAGAATGATCGTCTAAGATTCATACGGCAAAATTTCAGAATTTTTTAAATTTTTCTAGTATTTTTTATGAATTTACTATTCATGTGGGTGCGCGCGCACCCATGTTCACCTTTGTATTTTCGACAATATAATAGATATATAAAGTAAAGTATTTTCTTAGAAAAAGATATAGATTTTTTTAAGGGGTAAAAAAATACTCGTATAGACAAAGTAGCAGGGAGTAATAAACAGGCTCATTTTCTACCTTATTGGGGACGGCCAGCTCACAGTGCCACGCGCCGGGCGGCACCCCTTGTGTCTGTGTGTTCTCTCCTCCATCTCTCTCATTTTCTCCTCCCTCCTGAACTCTCTCACAGAAGTTGTCCTCGATCCCCTTCTCCACCTCACGGCCGCCGGTCAATTCCAACCGCCGCCGGTGAGAACCGTCGCTTTCCTGCACCCCTCATGCACATCTCAGCCCACACTACCTTCTCTACCAAGTGGATTCAACACTCCCACGCCTTAACATGGTCTCCCCGGCGTCGTCTATGCACTGCCCCGAGCGCCACATCCTGGCTTTTGTCCCATGCTGCCGTGGCTGTGGTCGTCGACCTTGGCGGCGCACGGTCGTCATGGCCGTGACCTCTTGTGGTGTGTGCGCAAGAAGCAGAACCGCATCACACAGATGGATGAGGCGGCCGCCGTCGGCCAGAGGATTAACCAAGAGCAGAAGGAGGTGATGCGCTCCAAGCCCAGCTTCACCACCATAATTGGCGAGCTCAAGCGCCTCCAAGGAGTAATGAAAAAAATAGCGCGCTACAGCAAAATAGCGGCGACCTAAAAATATGCTATTAGCTTGCTATATCGCGCTATAGCGTGCTATTAGCAAGACGTTGTACATCAATATATTTAGCGAGACAATTCTCAATACGCTATAACGCGGTATTCCGCCCGCCCTGCTTCAGCAGTGAGTATCTCCCACCGCGACGCCCTCCAGGCCTGTGGCGCCCGCTTATGGCTCGCCCACGCCGATGACACCTTGGCTCCTCTGTTACTTGTGAGTGTTATTGATATAGTAGATTTGTTATCTTGTTTGATTGGAAATGATTGCTGACTGAAAGATGTGGCTTTTGGTTGTAGATGGTGCGGTGACGGCTATGCTGGACAGGATAATGGCATCAGACTACTACACAACAGCTGCAGTTGGAGGGAGCTATGGAGCTGAAGGTGTGCAGGCACAGCAGAGCATTACTATCTCACCAGAGGCACCTTCAGTAGAGGAGAACCTGGCTGCTGAAGGTCACAAGGTGAAGTGGCAAATTACCCTCATATTGTAATTTAATACAGTATATGGTTAGCATGCTGTAGTTATCATTGCCCTGAAACTATGTTCTGATCTTTCTTGACGATTGATCTGCTGTAGTGCACAATACTCCTAGTACTATTATTATCTGCTGCTGCTGTTGCTGCCGATTCAGTAGGAATGATCACTGTAGATTATATAAATCTTAATTGGAAACAAGGTCGCTCCATTTGGGGTGTAGATTATGTTGTTTCATATGTCCGTTGTGGGTCGTTGCTTAGATATAACAGACGGTGCCTGTGCATTGGTGTTCCAAAAAAAAACGCTGAAAATGAATGATCACTGTAGATTATGCAGGGAATTGACAGCGCCGCCGTGTCGCCCCTCCCTGAAAGATTGCGTGGAACCGTATGCCTTTGGATAGGGACGCGTACGTGTTATATAGCCAAGGATAAGATACAAGGTGCGGTAGTTAGGTTATGGGTTGATCCTCAAGAAAACCTATACAAGATATGAGGATAAACCCTAACAACCTAACTACCTAGATTACAACAGAACACACACACGCGATCTACCTCTCTACGGGTATATGCGGTTTATACAATACCGTATACCGTATACATAACTCTTTCTAACACGCCCCCTCAATCACAGCTTCACCAAGTTGAGATTGCCCTTGAAGTCTTCTAACTTCTTCCATGATAAAGCTTTGGTAAATCCATCTGCAACTTGATCACCTGTGGGAATAAAACGGATATCCAGCAATTTGTTAGCTACTCTCTCTCGAACAAAATGATAGTCCACTTCTATGTGTTTTGTCCTAGCATGAAACACTGGATTTGCTGACAGATATGTAGCACCATTATTATCACACCAGAGACGTGCAACTGGTGAGTGCATAACTCCAAGTTCACGTAGCAAGGTTTGAACCCAAATAATCTCAGCAGTGGCATTAGCTAAAAATTTGTACTCTGCCTCTGTACTAGACCGAGAGACGGTAGCTTGCTTACGTGCACTCCAAGAGATCAAATTTGGACCGAAGAACACACAGAATCCTCATGTTGTCCTTCTGTCATCTGGACATCCTGCCCAGTCAGCATCAGAGAAAGCACTAACAACATTGAAAGTTGACTTAGTAAATTTCAGACCCGTACTCATAGTACCCTTGAGATATCTCAAAATTCTCTTAGCAGCTGTCATATGTTGAGAGGTGGGAGAATGCAAGTACTCGCATACTTTGTTAACAGGGAAACAAATGTCAGGTCTTGTCAGTGTTAAGTACTGCAAAGCACCTACCATGCTCCTGTATTTTGTTGACTCCTCGGCCCCCAAAGGCTCCCCTTCTTCTCTTGATAGCTTTTCTGACGTGGAGAGAGGCATGTTTGAAGCTTTACAATTTACCATTCCCGCACGCTTAAGCATATCCAAGACATATTTTTCTTGAGTGAGAAGTATTCCATCTTTTACCTTTCTCACCTCAATACCCAAGAAGTAATGCAGATCACCCAAATCTTTCAAGGCAAAATCCTTCTTAAGATCTTCTAGTAATGCTACAATTGCATCTTGTGATGAGCTAGCAACAATAATATCATCAACATAAACCAACATAAAAATGGTGATATTTCCTTTCCTGTAGAAGAACAAAGAAGTATCTCCCTTGGATGATTTGAAACCAAGTATTTGAAGTTTTTCACTTAACTTGGAGTACCAAGCCCTAGGTGCTTGTTTTAGTCCATACAGGGCTTTATCAAGCTTGCAGAGATAACTCTCCTTTCCTTTTACCTCATACCCAGGTGGTTGTCTCATATAGAATTCTTCCTCTAGAACGCCATGAAGGAACGCATTCTATACATCCAATTGCCTTAGGCTCCAATTTCTTGACACTGCAACAGAGAGAACAAGTCTGATAGTGGCTGCCTTAACAACAGGACTAAAGGTATCTTCATAGTCTATACCATATCTCTCT
Source organism: Triticum aestivum (assembly GCF_018294505.1). Lineage (NCBI taxonomy): Eukaryota > Viridiplantae > Streptophyta > Magnoliopsida > Poales > Poaceae > Triticum > Triticum aestivum. The sequence continues at coordinate 55,198,447 of NC_057814.1, read as the reverse complement.
TTAAAAACTTTGGCTACTAGTCTTGCCTTATACCTATCAACTTGACCATCTACTTTTCTCTTAATTCTATAGACCCACTTACAATCAATGACATTCTTGTTTTGTGTTGGTGGAACTAGATGCCACGTCTTATTTTTAATAAGAGCACCATACTCATCATTCATAGCCATTTTCCATTTTGTGTCACTCAAAGCTTCATGTAAACTAATTGGCTCACCAGTAGTCGTTAAGCCTCCAAACCGAGGTTTAAGCTTGTCATACCTGACCGTACCGTCTGTATGAATTTGCGGCTTTACAATACCATGTTGCGATCTGATACGTCTCCGTCGTATCTACTTTTCCAAACACTTTTGCCCTTGTTTTGGACTCTAACTTGCATGATTTTGAATGGAACTAACCCGGACTGACGCTGTTTTCAGCAGACTTTCCATGGTGTTATTTATGTGCAGAAACAAAAGTTCTCGGAACGACCTGAAACACCACGGAACGTTTATTTGGAAATAATAAAAAACCCTTGCAAAAGATGAAGACCAGGGGGCCCACACCCTGTCCACGAGGGTGGAGGGCGCGCCTGCCCCCTATGGCGCGCCCCCCTACCTCGTGGGTCCCCTGGAGCTCCTCCGACCTCAACTCCAACTCTATATATTTGCTTTCGGGGAGAAAAAAATCAGAGAGAAGAATTCATCGCGTTTTACGATACGGAGCCGCCGCCAAGCCCTAAAACCTCCCGGGAGGGCTGATTTGGAGTCCGTTCGGGGCTCCGGAGAGGGGGATTCATCGCCGTCGTCATCATCAACCATCCTCCATCATCAATTTCATGATGCTCACCGCCGTGCGTGAGTAATTCCATCGTAGGCTTGCTGTACGGCGATGGGTTGGCTGAGATCTATCATGTAATCGAGTTAGTTTTGTTAGGGTTTGATCCCTAGTATCCACTATGTTCTGAGATTGATGTTGCTATGCTTAATGCTTGTCACTAGGGCCCGAGTGCCATGATTTCAGATCTGAACCTATTATGTTTTCATGAATATATGTGAGTTCTTGATCCTATCTTGCAAGTCTATAGTCACCTACTATGTGTTATGATCCGGCAACCCCGAAGTGACAATAATCAGGACCACTCCCGGTGATGACCATAGTTTGAGGAGTTCATGTATTCACTATGTGCTAATGCTTTCTTCCGGTACTCTATTAAAAGGAGGCCTTAATATCGCTTAGTTTCCATTATGACCCCGCCGCCACGGGAGGGTAGGACAAAAGATGTCATGCAAGTTCTTTTCCATAAGCACGTATGACTATATTCGGAATACATGCGTACATTACATTCATGAATTGGAGCTAGTTCTGTGTCACGCTATGTTATGACTGTTACATGATGAACCGCATCCGGCATAATTCTCCATCACCGATCCAATGCCTACGAGCTTTTCATATATTGTTCTTCGCTTATTTACTTTTCCGTTGCTACTGTTACAATCACTACAAAACACCAAAAATATTACTTTTGCTACTGTTACCTTTGTTACCGTTACCACTACTATCATATTACTTTGCTACTAAATACTTTGCTGCAGATACTAAGTTATCCAGGTGTGGTTGAATTGACAACTCAACTGCTAATACTTGAGAATATTCTTTGGCTCCCCTTGTGTCGAATCAATAAATTTGGGTTGAATACTCTATCCTCGAAAACTGTTGCGATCCTCTATCGTAAAGAATCACTAGCATACATTTTCCTGTTTTACGCTACTTTGCCATATTTGCTAGTCGTTGCCTGATTGGTCGTGGAAACTGTGGAAACCTTAGTGTTCCTGATATTATCATTTTGTTCCATGGTTTATTTTCTGATAACACTGTTAGTATGGACGGTATTATTGCTAAACGGTTAAGTTTGAATCGTACTAAGGGTCCCATCTTTGGAGGTATTTATGTTTCACGCCTTGCTGCACATTATAACATACCTATTAGGCACTATGAGAAAGAAAAAAATTGCTGCCCAATGCTTATTTAGATTATAAGAGTATGGTAACGCATGACTTTATTGTTAAGAACAAGGAAGGGGAGCTTAAATACAAGTTGTTCTTTGTTAAACATCACCCTGAGACTATTACCTTGACTGCTCCTTCCTTGTTTAATTTATCTGAAGGTCTGTATCTCGTTCCGTGGGCGGCCATTTACGCTTACCGGAATCCTACACCAGCCCCGGAGCCGGAACCACAATTTGAACCTCCACGACAGTTTGATTACTTTTGGGATCCGGAGATGACTGCCAGCCAGTGGCAGTCAGAGTCCTCTTCATCTCAGTACGACCCCAGCTACAACTACGGATATCTGCCAGGCCATCCTTGGCAATAAACCAACTTAGGCCAAAAGCCTAAGCTTGGGGGAGTACGTACTTCTCACCGACATTACATTCATGTTCACACACTCATTGCTAGATGTCGGTGCTCATACTCTTTCACTGTAATATCCATGCTAGTTTATTTTCTTTTTCCTGCTTTCTTCTTGTGTGTTTAATAAACTTTAAGAAAAACAAAAAAAATAGTGTAAGTTTTAGTTAGTTTACTTTTCTTGCTGTAGTAGTAATAATTAAAAAGAAAACCCAAAAAGATTTCTTGTTCTTCTTTTGTTTGTTGGGAGCTTTCCCGTGTAAATAGTTTTATTTCTTTTCTTTTCTTTGGGGGTCGTAGGAGAATACCATGATTAAATTGTTGAAGTGGCTCTTATATGCATTATTGTTGATTTAACCAAGAGCCCATATTTCCTTGTCTTCTCCTGTTTATTGAATGCTCGCAGATTCCAGCTTAGTCCAATGCACGTGCACTCTTATTATTATTCACATTGTTCGGTCGTGCAAGTGAAAGGCAATTATGATGATATATGATGGACTGACTGAGATGAGAAAAGCTGGTATGAACTCGACCTCTCTTGTTTTTGTAAATATGATGAGTTCGTCGTTCCTGATTCAGCTTATTATGAATAAACATGTTTGCAATGACAATTAGAGATCATAGTTGCTTGCGCCATGTTTGATTATCTACGAGTTATAATGGTTTACCTTGCGTGCCAACATGCTATTAAAATGGTTGTGATGTGGTATAGTGGGGTGGTATCCTCCTTTGAATGATTTAAGTGACTCGACTTGGCACATGTTCACACATGTAGTTGAAACAAATCAACATAGCCTTCACGATATTTATGTTCATGGTGGATTATATCCTACTCATGATTGTACTCAATGTTTATTAATTTTAATGCACGTTCATGACTGTTGTCGCTCTCTAGTTGGTCGTTTCCCAGTCTTTTGCTAGCCTTCACTTGTACTAAGCGGGAATACTGCTTGTGCATCCAATCCCTTAAACCCCAAAGTTATTCCATATGAGTCCACTATACCTTTCTATATGCAGTATCTACCTGCCGTTCCAAGTAAATTTGTATGTGCCAAACTCTAAACCTTCAAATAAACATTCTGTTTTGTATGCTCGAATAGCTCATGTATCAACTAGGGCTGTCCGTATCTTCCATGCTAGACGGGTTATTCTCAAGAGGAGTGGACTCCGCTCCTCATTCACGAGAAAATGGCTGGTCACCGGGATGCCTAGTCACATGCTTTATGCAAACTAAATCAAAATAATTGCAAACAAAACTCCCCCTGGGACTGTTGCTAGTTGGAGACACTCGTTGTTTCGAGCAAGTCATGGATTGATGCTTGTTGGTGGAGGGGGAGTATAAACTTTACCATTCTGATTGGGAACCGCCTATAATGTGTGTAGCATGGAAGATATCGCCATCTCTTGGTTGTTATGTTGACAATGAAAGTATGTCGCTCAAAATATTATTTATCTCTATTTCAAAATCGAGCTCTGGCACCTCTACAAATCCCTGCTTCCCTCTGCGAAGGGCCTATCTATTTACTTTCATGTTGAGTCATCACCCTCTTATTAAAAAGCACTGGCTGGAGAGCGCAGCTGTCATTTGCATTCATTACTATTAATTTATATTGGGTATGACTATGACTGGATCTCTTTTACCATGAATTACAATGTCTAGTCAGTCCTTGATCTTTAAAGGTGCTCTGCATTTATGTTTTACGGTCTCAGAAAGGGCTAGCGAGATACCATCTTGTTATATCATATCATGATTGTTTTGAGAAAGTGTTGTCATCCGAGATTTATTATTATCGCTCGCTAGTTGATTATGCCATTGACATGAGTAAACATGAGACCTAAGAGTTATTGTGAATGTGGTTAATCATAATCTTTGCTGAAAACTTGAATGCTGGCTTTACATATTTACAACAACAAGAGCAAACAGAGTTTGTAAAAGTTTTTCTTTATCACTTTCAGTTTATCAACTGAATTGCTTGAGTACAAGCAAAGGTTTAAGCTTGGGGGAGTTGATACGTCTCCGTCGTATCTACTTTTCCAAACACTTTTGCCCTTGTTTTGGACTCTAACTTGCATGATTTGAATGGAACTAACCCGGACTGACGCTGTTTTCAGGAGACTTTCCATGGTGTTATTTATGTGCAGAAACAAAAGTTATCGGAATGACCTGAAACTCCATGGAACGTCTATTTAGAAATAATAAAAAAATCCTTGCAAAAGATGAAGACCAGGGGGCCCACACCCTGTCCATGAGGGTGGAGGGCGCGCCCCCCTACCTCGTGGGTCCCCTGGAGCTCCTCCGACCTCAACTCCAACTCTATATATTTGCTTTCGGGGAGAAAAAATCAGAGAGAAGAATTCATCGCGTTTTACAATACGGAGCCGCCGCCAAGCCCTAAAACCTCCCGGGAGGGCTGATTTGGAGTCCGTTCGGGGCTCCGGAGAGGGGGATTCATCGCCGTCGTCATCATCAACCATCCTCCATCATCAATTTCATGATGCTCACCGCCGTGCGTGAGTAATTCCATCGTAGGCTTGCTGTACGGCGATGGGTTGGCTGAGATCTATCATGTAATCGAGTTAGTTTTGTTAGGGTTTGATCCCTAGTATCCACTATGTTCTGAGATTGATGTTGCTATGCTTAATGCTTGTCACTAGGGCCCGAGTGCCATGATTTCAGATCTGAACCTATTATGTTTTCATGAATATATGTGAGTTCTTGATCCTATCTTGCAAGTCTATAGTCACCTACTATGTGTTATGATCCGGCAACCCCGAAGTGACAATAATCGGGACCACTCCCGGTGATGACCATAGTTTGAGGAGTTCATGTATTCACTATGTGCTAATGCTTTATTCCGGTACTCTATTAAAAGGAGGCCTTAATATCCCTTAGTTTCCATTAGGACCCCGCCGCCACGGGAGGGTAGGACAAAAGATGTCATGCAGGTTCTTTTCCATAAGCACGTATGACTATATTCGGAATACATGCCTACATTACATTCATGAATTGGAGCTAGTTCTGTGTCACGCTATGTTATGACTGTTACATGATGAACCGCATCCGGCATAATTCTCCATCACCGATCCAATGCCTACGAGCTTTTCATATATTGTTCTTCGCTTATTTACTTTCCGTTGCTACTGTTACAATCACTACAAAACACCAAAATTATTACTTTTGCTACTGTTACCTTTGTTACCGTTACCACTACTATCATATTACTTTGCTACTAAATACTTTGCTGCAGATACTAAGTTATCCAGGTGTGGTTGAATTGACAACTCAACTGCTAATACTTGAGAATATTCTTTGGCTCCCCTTGTGTCGAATCAATAAATTTGGGTTGAATACTCTACCCTCGAAAACTGTTGCGATCCCCTATACTTGTGGGTTATCACGATCTTGTCCTCCGAGACGGCACATCAGGAGCAGACTGCGCCGCAGAAGATCCGACCGAGGGAATCACAGCCGCATGGGATCCCACATCGATCATGCCGTCAGTTGCACGGGATCCCATGTCGATCCCGTCGTCAACACTAGGAGATCCGACATCCCGCCTTGTCACTTATGCGCTGGCCGACGCCCCCGCACCAGGTTGGTCCACCTGGCGGTCATCATGAGGCAGCGTGCGGCGCGAGGGACCGGTCAGCTGGTCCTGCACCATGTGCCCATCAGGGCTTGGCCCACCTGGGGAACCGGCGCCCGACGCGCCCACACGTCCCCTGGGAGGGGTGCGATCCGAGGCAGATTCGCCTGGGCTGCCGCCTGCACCTGCGCTGTCATCCTCAGGATCAGCGGCGGCAGCACCTGAATCTCCTCCGTGCTCTGCGCCATTTTTGTCCTGTACTGCCTGCATAAATGACGCATAGGAGCTGGATTTTCACCAGAATTAGCAGGAAATTTTGCATGTTGATCAAGCACATGTTCACCCCCATGATCAATAGTCTCAGAAGGTGTAATTTCAGGTAGCAACAAAATCTTAGATCGAAGGGGAGTGCCTGCATTAGGGTTTAAGGCCTTGAAAGGAAAAACCGTTTCATCAAAGATGACATCCCTGGATATGTAAACTTGGCCAACAGCAACATCAAGACATTTAAAGCCTTTGTGAAGATTACTGTATCCGAGGAAAACACATTGTTTGGATCGGAATCCTAATTTTTTAGAATTATAGGGACGGAGATTGGGCCAACAAGCACACCCAAAGACTCGAAGTGAATGGTAGTTTGGTTGTTCATGAAACAGACGGCCCAAGGGAGTTTCATAGTTGATCACCTTTACTAGGGGTGCGATTTATCAGATATGTGGCAGAGAGAAAAGCCTCATCCCAAAATTTGAGAGGCATGGAGGCATGAGCCAAGAGAGAAAGACCCACATCTACGATGGGACGATGTTTTCTTTCAGTTGATCCGTTCTGCTGATGAGCATGTGGACAGGAGACATGGTGGGTGATTCCTAGTTGGCGAAAAAAGGAATTTAGACGTTCATACTCGCCAACCCAGTCTGTCTGCATGGTGATAATTTTCCTATTGAACAACCTTTCAACTAATGCTTGAAATTCATGAAAGATCTTAAAAACTTCAGACTTATGCTTAAGAAGATAGATCCATGTGAATTTGCTATAATCATCAATAAAGGACACATAATAGTTTTTCCTATTGATAGAATCACGGGCAGGCCCCCATACATCAGAGAAAATTTGCTCTAAAGGAGCTTTAGATACACTGAACGAACTAGGATAAGGTAGTTGGTGGCTCTTGCCCAATTGGCAAGCATCACAAATGCCTTCTTTATTCAACTCACTACTTGAAAAGGGAATGTTGTTGTGGCTAAGGACATGACGAACTATGGTTGATGAAGGATGCCCTAGCCGACTGTGCCACCTGTCCGTGGACACTTTTGACACCAAATTCCTGCTTGCTAGAATTCAACGGAGTCGATGATAGGGGGTAGAGACCATGTCTACACCTGCCTTGGAGAAGGGTTCTCCTCGTTCCCTGTTCCTTAACGAAAAAGAAACATGGGTGAACTTCAAGAAAGGTATTGTTGTCAGTGGATAAGCGATGAGCTGAAATAAGATTCTTGGTGTCATCGGGTACATGCAATATGTTTTTAAGATGAAGATCACGAGTGGGGGTTCGAACAGTGGATTGACCAATATGACAAATTTCCATACCTTCTCCGTTTGCAGTATGGACTTGCTCGTTGCCGTTGTACTTGTTGCGGACGGTCAACTTGTCGAGCTCGCTGGTGAGGTGGTCTGTGGCCCCCGTGTCGAGGTACCAGTTCGTGTCCACTCCATAGGACGAGGTGGTGGCCGATCCTGCACTTTTCTCGTTCTTGGCGAAGGAGATGTCGAAGCGGCGGTAGCACTCGACGGCGGTGTGGTTTGGCTTCTTGCAGATCTGGCAGACAACCTCAGGGAGATCATTGCCTCCTCCATTGCCGTTGCCACGGCCTGCATTGTCGCGGCCACCACCTCCATTGCCACGGCCTCCATTGCGGTGACCACCTCCGTTGCCACGGCTACCATTGCCACGGCCGCTTCCGCGACCGAAACCACCACGGCCACGAGACACGGCGTTGGCCGAGGATTGAGAGGACTGGTTTCCTCCTTCAAACATGGCAAGACGCTTTTCAAAACTGATCAGTTGAGAATAAAGTTCAGCTACCTTGATGGGCTCGGTTCTTGCAGCGCAGATGGACGAGACGAACGAGATGTAGTCGAAGTCGACTCCAGCGAGGATGTAGGAGACTATGTCATCATTGTCGAGCGGCTTCCCTGCTGAAGCCATCTCGCCGCCTAGCGCTTTCATGCGCCCGATGTACGCGGCGATGGTCACGGTGCCCTTTTTGGTGGTGGAGAGGGTGATCCGCGTGTTGACGATGTTGGCCTGCGTCTGGGAGAGAAACATCTCCCTGATCGTGGTCCACGCCGCGGCGGCCTTGGTGCAGTGGGCGACTTGGATCATCACAGGAGCAGAGATTGAATTGAACATAAAACTTAGCACCTGGGAGTCTTGCGCCAGAGCGATGTGATGCGCCGGGTTCGGCACATCGGTGGGCTTGCCATCCTTGTCGGCAAGCTTGGGCTCCGGGAACGGGTGATCGGGGTTGAGGTGGTCGATCAGTTGGGCTCCGCAGATGGTAGCTAAAGCCTGCGCGCGCCACACGAGATAGTTGCCGCGGTGAATCGTATCAGCAATGGGAATGAGGGCGTATGGAGCGGCGGCGGTGCTGGAGCTAGCCATGACTATTAGATTGGATGCGGTAGAGGAACTAGGCTCTGAATACCATGAAAGATTGCGTGGAAGCGTATGCCTTTGGGCAGGGACGCGTACATGTTATATAGCCAAGGATAGGATACAAGGTGCGGTAGTTAGGTTATGGATTGATCCTCAAGAAAACCTATACAAGATCTGAGGATAAACCCTAACAACCTAACTACCTAGATTACAACAGAACACACGCACGTGATCTACCTCTCTACGGGCATATGCGGTTTATAGAATACCGTATACCGTATACATAACTCTTTCTAACACTCCCGACTCGTCCCGTGTCGCCCCTGCCTCTCCCGACCTCTCCTCCTCGCCGCCGCCGGGGCGCGCCGCCAGGCAAAGCCCGGTCGGCGTCGGCGGCGGCGGGATCTCTTCTCCCACGAATCGCTGGATCTGGCGCCCGTGGATCGCGGCAGGTTGTTGGCGACGCGCTGGAGGCGGGCCGCGCCGGCGCGGGCTTGGGGGCGACGGCAGGGATCACGCTCGTGGCTTCCCCTGGTGTGCGTGGGAGTCCGCTCGGGGCGCGCGGCGGCGGCCCTCGGCAAGTGGTGGCGGGCGCTGGGCTCTCGGCGGCGTTCCGGCGTGTGCAAGCGGCGGTGGTCCCTATGCGCGGTAGGCGGCTCCGTCTCTGATCCGGACGACGCGGGGGATGGCGGCGGCCCGGTGTGGCCGGCGATCTGGATGCGGTGGTGCCGGCGACTCGCTGATCTGCCGGTGCTCCCGTATTCTGCCTGGTGGTGCTGATGGTGACGGCGGCCCATGCACGAGAGCTGGATCCCTTCGAACTGATCTGGGTGAAAACTTGCCTTTGGCGTCTGCTAAGGCCGGCGGTGGCGGCGCTATCTGCGTCGTTCCCTTCTTGAAGGCATCGCCGTGGAGAAGTTCAAGGCCACTCTCTGCTACCTTCGGGGGAAACCCTAGATCGGATGATCGGATGTCGGCGGCGCTCTGGTGTCGTTCCTCCCTTGGGGGCGTCATTCTTGGAGGTACACACGTGATCGAGGGACCAGAGGACGGATTCTTTGGTGGAGCGGTGATTCATCCTACACATTGATGGCGACGGATCTTGACGGCGTGGCGCAGTGCAGATTCGGAGTTCGCTGTGGGAGGATGCACTCGCGCAGGAGGATGACGCTGTCGGACATCGTGCTGGCGTCGATGGCAGAGAGACCTGACACGGTACATGCAACAGTACAGCTCTGAAGATGGATTGATGGCAGGTGGCTGCGGCGGCCTCATACCCGGCAGGCGTCCTGGTTGAGGAGTGCGCCGGATTGGTAGGTGCCCCATACCAGGCAGGCGTCCTGGTTGGGACCTCAGGTCTTAGATGTTTAGGTTTGGCTACGATGTCTGTTTAGTATTAGGCCCAGACTATCTGCGCCCCTTCATCAATTGGATAGGTATAGCAACAGTTGTTGCTTAGACGGTGGCTGTAGTCTTGCTCTTGTTTGGCTTTGTAAGGTCTTGTGAGAATAATTAATAAAGTGGCCGTATGCATCGCCCAGATGCAGAGGCCGGGGGTCATCCTCCTTTTCTAAAAAAAACTGTAGATTATAAAAATCTTAATTGGAAACAAGGTCGCTTCATTTGGGGTGTAGATTATGTTGTTTCATATGGCCGTTGTGGGTCGTTGCTTAGATATAACAGACGGTGCCTGTGCATTGGTGTTCCAGAAAAAAAAACGCTGAAAATAATAAGTTAACCACTATGATCGTTGTATAATATTATGTTTATTGTTGTACTGGATGTTCTCTATGCTGATGGGTCTTCACAGTTTGCAACACAATAATTGAATTCATCGGAAGTTCAGAACTGATGTTAGACTTGTTAATTCAACATAATGACCAAAGATCTATGAACCACCTCATGTTTGACTAGCCAATTAGATAACCAACCCTGCTGCATTGTCTTCATCTCTCCCTCTTTGTATAAGAGCATTACTAGTAGAACCCTCAAACCCTTATAGCAGTTTTAAGGGTTGAGAAGTGCTAGTTTTTGACACTTTTAAGGGTTGAAAAACAGGGGCAAAGACTAGAACCCTCAAACCCAACTCTTAAACTGCTTTAAGGGTTGGATTTGAGGGTTCTAGTCTTTGCCTCAACCCCAACCTTTAAAACTGTCATTTCATATATCACACATTTCATCACATTTCATCATATGACATATCACAAATTCCATCACATTTGACATAAAACAATAATCATTCTAGTTATTATTACAACACCGAATAAAACAATAATCATTCAAATTATTACAACAATGTTTGAGCAAATTACACTAATTGTTCGAATCAAATAGGACATAGAAAAGTAAAACAAAGATACATCATGGGCCAATGCGCCGCCCATCCAACTGCCAGTGGTGCTCTACTAGATCATCCCGGAGCCGACCATGAGTGGTTGCATCCTCAATCTCACGATGTGCTTGAAGAAAAGCGTGTATGCGAGAAGGGTTTCTTTCCGGTTGCACACGGGTACCAACATTGTCATAGAAACAAGGGAGGTTTAACCCTCTCTCATCCTCTAGGATCATGTTGTGTAGAATCACACAACATTTCATGATGTTCACCAAGGTTTTTTTGTCCCAAAACCGAGCTGGACCACGAACTATGGCAAACCTTGCTTGCAAAACACCGAAAGCTCTCTCAATATCCTTGTGGGCTGCCTCTTGTGCCTTGGTGAAATGAGCCTCTTTTCTTGTTAAGGGCACCCCATTTTTCTCCTTGATGGACTTCACAAGAGTTGCCCATTCGGGATAGATGCCATCGGTGAGATAGTATCCCATTGAGTACTCATTGTCCATGATTTTGTAGTTGCAAGCTGGAGCATCCCTAGAAATTAATCTTTTGAACAAAGGAGATCTATTGAGGATATTGATATCATTGAGTGTTCCCGGCAACCCAAAGAATGCATGCCAAATCCATGTGTCCTGAGATGCTACGGCCTCAAGCACAATGGTAGCATCACGGCTTTTACCGCAATACATTCCGTGCCATGCCTTTGGGCAATTTTTCCACCTCCAATGCATGCAATCAAGACTACCAAGCATCCCCGGGCATCCCCTTTTTTCATTCATTTCCATTAATCTCTTTGTATCTTCCTTGTTTGGTGCCCGAAGATACTGCTCACCGTACAACCGGATGACCAACTTGGCAAACCTACGGACTGACTCCGTAGTTGTATCTTGCCCAATGCGAAGATACTCGTCGGTATAATCCGCGGGTATGCCATAAGCGAGTACCCGCATTGCCGCCGATATCTTTTGATATGCACTAAACCACATGATACCGGCGGCGGATCTACGACGTTTAAAGTAATAGGAGGCGGCCTCACAATCGGTGACAATCTTCACAAACAAACTACGCCGCATTCGGTACCTTCTGCGGAAGAGACGAGGAGGGTATGTAGGTACCTCCGCGAAGTAGTCTTCCATCAAATGCTCGTGTCCGAGAGCGCGGTTCCGGTAGATGGTGACTCGCCCCATCTTCGACCCTCTCCTCTGATCCATCAGCTTCACGCGGTTTTCAAACGATTGCACGTCGATGAGGAGGCTCATCATCTCGACATCGTCGTCTTGCAACAACTCATAAATGTCGGAATCGTCGGATGTCGACCAATCCGACGAATCGGACATCGAGTCCATGACAATCTCCTCATTGTTCATCTCCATCTGCAAAGGACAGTCACTAATTAGTGCTAAAAAATGAAACAATAAAAAATAAAACAAAATGAAAAAAAGCACATACCTCGCCTCGGAGGAGGCGGCGGAGGCGGCCGGCGGGAGGGCGGCCGGGGCGCGGCTTGGACGG